>NC_056434.1:76301715-76635882 GCF_018296145.1 Oncorhynchus tshawytscha | reverse complement strand
CTGGCACCAGACTGTGACCAGCAGGTAGTGCCACCAGGCCATTGCAGCCTTGGCCCTGATTGGTTCTAGTCATGTGAAAACCTTGGTCATGATTGGCTCACCACGGCTTCAGAATCCCAGCTCAACACTGCCCCCTGTCTGGCAGATCTGTCACTGAGGCAAGTTCTTTACAGCAACGGTACATCAACACACAGACACTTATCTTTTCCACTCATGTCAAAAACCACTCTGTCCATACAGTTAACAACGCAGATTATCGTTTTTCATCATGAAACTTGGTCTGATGGCAGCTCTACAGAGTGGTCACTGGTTGGCACAGCCACAGTCATACAATCTGATTTTAAGCCTAACTCTAACCAAACTGCTAACCCTAATGTGAAACCTTAACCTTAAATTAAGACAACAAAAATGTTTTTACAATATATACAATTTTTGAATTTACAGCTGGCCTATGAGAAGTCAACCAGCGTTAACAATAACAAGCAAAACGTTATGGAAACAAACGGTTTTTACAAAACTTTATGGAAACAAGGAAGCTGTATTTTCTGTCTGTGAATTCAAGTTTGAGTGAAAAAGTTTTACAATAAATTGCGTATGTGTGTGTGTGCGTGTGTGCATGCTTCACCACCCATGGTGAGTATGTATTCTTGTATTGTGAGCCATGTATATCTCAGTGTGTTATCACATATTCAAGTGTTTATGGATGCACACCAGCAGCTTCTTCCCCACTAAAATGGCGGGTGAAATCCACAGTTTGATTCATTATACTGCAGTGGAATTATGCTGCAGATGCCTGCCACTTGGGGAGATGGCTCCATATTCACAGCCCCCGATGCATTCATAAATCAAGCTGCCTAATGTTCTGTGTGTCATGTGCTTCAGGCAGAGGATGAAAGGGAGAAATAAAGATTCCTGAGAACGAGGGATTTCAACTCATAGTTCTTTGTGTTAAGAACCCGTGTTGATGTGGACCGTAGCGGCCCACAAGACCAATAATACTCCATCAGTCAACGCTGTGTGGAGAGTGTAAGGCTTTGGGGGACAGAAACACACTCAAACACACACGGATAGTTGGACATGCACACAAACACACACAGCAGTCTTTATCTCAAGTCTCATTAACGCTAAGCAGAGAGAGAGAAAGTGATGTCTGGTGTTGTGGTAGGCTTGCAGATGGAGCTGAAATGTACTAAATAGACGTATTGTACAGCCCGGTTGTTGGCAGCTTACTTGACTGTCAGACAGACTTCGGAAAGCATGTATTTATCGTGAGTATAAAACTACCTCTCCAATGACATCAAGTCGAGAGACGTGCAAACAGAAATCAACGACATCAGAGACGTTTATTAGTAGACAATAAGACTGTAATTAACTCTCAATAGAGGATGATACTATTTCTGTTCAGTCTGATTGCTTTCTAAAGTATATTTTCATCTTGTGATAAAGTATGTATTTCACCAGTTCAACCTTGGATAGTTTTCATTATAGCTATTCATATAACAATGATTAATTACATTTCTGAATAAATGGTTTCCTACTCCGTTATGAAGAGGTTTTGCCTTTCATTTCCATTATCACTATGCTGTTGAGAGGCTTTCACAGTAAGAACTAGGGCTGGGAATTGCCAGGGACCTCACAATACGATATTATCACAATACTTAGGTGCCAATACAATATGTATTGCGATTCTCACGATTTCCACAATTCTATACAGTATGTACTGACATTTGATACTGATTTGTATTGTGATTCAATGTTCCAAACATATTGCAGACCATATGTCTGCTGCAGAGAGACAAGAGAATGCCATGAGAAAATTCGTTTTGATCAGTCATGGAAATAAAATAGCTGAAAACAAATTGACTCCATATTTAAAAATAAGATGGAGAACAAGCGATGAAGAGAAAATACTGGAGTTGTGCTGGAAGTACAGCAAACTAGTACAAAAATACTGGAGTTGTGCTGGAGGTACAGCAAACTAGTACAAAAATACTGGAGTTGTGCTGGAGGTACAGCAAACTAGTACAAAAATACTGGAGTTGTGCTGGAGGTACAGCAAACTAGTACAAAAATACTGGAGTTGTGCTGGAGGTACAGCAAACTAGTACAAAAATACTGGAGTTGTGCTGGAGGTACAGCAAACTAGTACAAAAATACTGGAGTTGTGCTGGAGGTACAGCAAACTAGTACAAAAATATTGTTGCGATATTGTCAAAACGAGACGTCGTTTAAATAATACCCCCATAAGTAACTGTATTGATTGTTCCCCCATCACTAGTAAGAACACCCAATTAGAGTGTTTTATCCCTTTATCCCTTTATGCCTAATTATCTATCCTAAAAGTATACTTAAGGACAAAGTGATCAACAATATAACAACTTCTTAATGGTCTTTGAGGCAACAAAGATCAATTACTGTTAGGTTGAAAGAGAAAGGTTGATAAAGAGAGCAGGAGAGAGAGATGTTGATAAAGAGAGCAGGAGAGAGAGATGTTTATAAAGAGAGCAGGAGAGAGAGAGAGAGAGAGAGAGAGAGAGAGAGAGAGAGAGAGAGAGATGTTGATAAAGAGAGCAGGAGAGAGAGAGAGAGAGAGAGAGAGAGAGATTGATAAAGAGAGCAGGAGAGAGAGAAAGAGAGATGTTGATAAAGAGAGCAGGAGAGAGAGGGGTAGACGACAGACAGACAGAGAAACAGAGACAGACAGACACGCACACACACAGCTGACAGCCATGGCCACCTGGTGTTTGCTGTAGTATCCATTTTCAGTGTTGGCCTGTGAAGGTAAAACCAACCTGTCCTCCCCTGAACAGGTCCCTATTCACTTTATATGTGAGTGGGACAGGTAGGCAGACAAACAACAGCACAGGGAATGGTAGAGGAAGTCATTCTCCCAATGACATCACTGTGCAACAGAACCGAGCTAGGGGAGAGGTAAACTTTATGTCTGCCCTATTTACTGTACTGTGGATGGTTCATTTAGCTGGTGGGAGGGAGAAGAGATGCTGGAACTAAGTCCCATTATAAGAGATTGTTGTAAATCTAAAAGGCGCATTACAGTGGACATGGATGGAATAATGACTTCCATGAATCAGGCAATTGACTGGATTTTAGGCGGTTTATATAATTTCATTATAACACTGAATTACCTGTTGTTTAGCTCTGAATAAATGAATGATAAGATAGCAGGAAGGATAGAAAGAAAACAACACTAATGTGAAACATTTCCATGGGCTGTATATGGAAGATGGGCTTGAGTTTCATTCTTTCCCACTCCTGCCTGCACTAAAGACTATCATGTTGCACATCAGGTAAAGGGATCTGTGCTTACACACACACACACCCACACACCCACACACGAACCAGAGATCAGGTTTAAACCCCTCGCTTCAAAGCACATGGAGCAGAGGGAAGGAAGATGGCACCTGCGTTTTGTTCTGATGCTGGATCCAGTATGATGGTGAGAGAACAGGGAAAAGGAACAAGGATCTGAACTCTACAGCCCAGTAGAGTCTCTGAGGACTGTATGAACACATAGATGGAGGGAATGACACTTGTCTTCAATATGAAGTGAACTGATAAAAGGGGTTCATGGCCCCCTAACACTCACCTAACCCCACCTTGGTTAACAGATCTCTTGGGTGTTTGGAAGCTTTGTGTTGCCAAGATGATGCAGCAGATTCTGAGGGACATGTACATCGATCCGGACCTGCTGGCGGAGCTCAACGAGGAGCAGAAGCATATCCTATTCTATAAGATCCGCCAGGAGCAGGTGAGGCGCTGGGATGAGAGGGAGAACCAAGAGAACCAGGAGAACCAGGACCAGGGAAAGAAGGGTGAGTCTGGGTGTACTCTACTAAGTCTTTTTTGACAAGCGGAGTGTAGATTTAGAAATGCTTTTAACGGTGTCTACATTATTTTTTGAATAGGGATGTTTTGTATTGTTACTGGTAAGTTTCGCTAAATACAATATTCCAAATAAAATGAAGACTGTAGATGTTGTGTTTGGAATGGTTTTATTAGTCACAGACACAGACAGTCAAAGGTGATGCTAACATTCTATCCCCACTGTGCCCGCTCAGGCAGCAGAAGTATCCAGTGGCTGCAGGGCTGCGATGGGGATGTGTGGGTGTGGGTGATGGGCGACGCTCCTGGGGATAAGCCTTATGAGGACATCATCAAGGAGCTGATGGGGGAGAAAGCCAGACGGCAGGCTCAGCAGGAGGCCAAGGAGCTCTGGTGAGTGGGGAAGGATAAACCATTGTAAATGGTAAATGTTATTGAAGCAAGGGAAAATGTGTCAGAGAGATTATACTGTATAAGGGATGAGATGGGTAGATAGGGAGATTTGTGTGTTATAGTGCCAGAACTAGATTTAAACTCTCCAAAGACATCTTTGATGCAACCCATGTCAAATTGGGCTTTAGGTAGGTTTCTCACCCCTTCCTTTCACAACAAAATGTTTTTTTTCAACAACCCTCTTGCTCAGGCGAACCAAAGAGGCTGAGATCGAGGAGAAGTTCCGGGATGCTATGGCGAAGGAGAAGGCCCGTTTTGTGGCAGGGAAGTGGAAAGAAGAAACGGAGGACAGGAAGGCTGCCAAGCAGGAAGAGGAACACATCCAGGAGTCTCTCAAGGTAGGGCAAAGGCTACGTGTGTGTGTGTGTGTGTGTGTGTGTGTGTGTGTGTGTGTGTGTGTGTGTGTGTGTGTGTGTGTGTGTGTGTGTGTGTGTGTGTGTGTGTGTCTGATTGTATGTGAGTGATGGGGATCTTTGGTTGCAATTTGGAAATGCGAGTCGGATTACTTTTCCCATACAATCCAAGTGATCAATGTCATCTACAGCGATTGTGTTGATGCCCGCCTTCAGGGCATACATTCTTTTTGCTGGACTACCTTGCCAGAACAGTCCCATTAAATATTTCAGCCTTTAAGTTGCATGGTGCAATGCCACACTGCTGTTAGAGAGATAGGACATCCCCACAGTCCCTGCTCTACAGTAGAGGGAGAAATATGAGAGAGGGGGATCGGACGATCGATACTCAATCTGGGAAGCACACTAGCAGAGGGAGAATCAGCCTTATTAGAGGGATCTGTAGGGCAGGGGTGAAGTATTTTCCAGGGAGTGCACTGCACAGAACAACCCTGTGTGCGTGTGTGCGCGTGTGTGCGTGGGTGTGCGTGGGTGGGTGTAGAGATACCGTATATGTATATGAGGATTGATCATGGAAAAGGGTTTGGTATTTATCAAATTTAATCATCTTTATACCTTCAAAGAAGAAGAGGAAATAAGGGGGAGCTAGAATCTGTGGGGGATGGCAGCACCACATCTGCACGTTCGATCGCTGCTGTACCATAGAGCCCTGTTGGAGCATCAGCAGTCCTGGGTGATGTAGAACCCGGACGACTGAGACCTTCTTAAGAAACTCGTGAAATATTAAAGAGCTTGTTTATCATTGCCCTCTGTTGAGCTCGCCTGAAGGAACGTGCTGAGTCATTAAACATTTTCCTGTCTGAACCTCTGGGACTAAAATATAAAATATAGAAGACGCTAAAGTCGTATCACTAGACTATGTATAGCAGAGTTAGGTCATTAGTCTTCCACCAATTCAGAACCCTGGCTTCCATTACAATGTCTAAAAATGCCATTTAACTATCCTGTTTGATGGGTTCATTGTGCTGAAAACCCTGGTTTGAACCCCTGTTGGTTACATTCACAGCAGAGTAGCCTTTGACCTCTTTGAGAAACACAATCGTGGTATTGAAGCAGAACCCTGTGTGGTCTGAAACTATGAATATGTTCACTGAGGTTCTATACACTGTATGTTCTTTCCAAAGTATCAAACACCAATTATCTCCGTATCACAACTGTCAGACACATCACCACTCTCCAGCAGGGGGATAAATCCTTTTAGCTAGAACAAAACACAACAGCTAACAATGGTCCCGGTCAAAAGGGCCTGTTTTCACTCCAGAACTCAATGGCAATTACTCCATGCAACTAATTACAAGGCTTAAGTGGTTCAAATTACCACAATGCCATGTGTTTGTCCCTGGGAATAAATTATTCAGTAAATTATTACCACATCAGTACAGATGATGAGCTGAATGCTTATGTATGGAATATCATACTGGGCCCGATTTCCCAAAAGCATCTTAAGGCCAAGATCATCATAAGAACCTTTGTATGAGCATCTTTTCATCTCAGAGTCCATCGTTGCTTGTTATTACCGACTGCCTCAGACCACTCGTAAAAAAGCATTGTTAGGTGTTTTTTGCCCTTCTGCATCACTTTACACACAAAAGATCTGTGCTTAACATAGAATCAAGATGCTTATTGGTTTCTCTGTGACTGCAGATAACTTCAAAACAAAGTTGCCAATGTCTTTGTAATTTTTACAAACAAACGTGGTTTAAAAATATGCTTCAAATGAAAACCTAGATGACTAAAATATTATTACTATTTACATAGGCATATATATTTAAATAATATTGAAATCAATTTCTTATTCAGTCAATTGAGTTCTATTTTGCTAATTGTAGGTTACAGAAATGTTTGCCTCAGCATACACTATATATACAAAAGTATGTGGACACCCCTTCAAATGTGGATTCAGCTATTTCCGCCATTTCCTTGTCCCATTGTTGACAAGTGTATAGAATCAAGCACACAGTCATGCAATCTCCATAGACAAACATTGGCAGTAGAAGAGCTCAGTGATTTTCAACGTGGCACCATCATATAATGTCACCTTTCTAAAAAGTCAGTTCATCAAATTTCTGCCCTGCTAGAGATGCCCCGATCAACCGTAGGTGCTCTTATTGTGAAGTTGAAACATCTAGGAGCAACAGCGGCTCAGCCGCAAAGTGGTAGGCCACACAAATCAAGCTCACGGAACAGGACTGCCAGGTGCTTAAGTGCGTTGCATGTAAAAAATTGTCTGTCCTCGGTTGCAACACTCACTACCAAGTTCCAAACTGCCTCTGGAAGCAACGTCACCTCGAGAACTGTTCGTCAGGAGCTTCATGAAATGGGTTTCCATAACCGAGCAGCCTCACACAAGCCTAAGATCATGCGCAATACCAAGCGTCGGCTGGAGTGGTGTAAAGCTTGCCATCATCGGACTCTGGAGCGTTGGAAACGCGTTCTCTGGGGTGATGACTCATGTTTCACCATCTGGCAGTCCGTCGGAGGAATCTGGGTTTGGCGGATGCCAGAAGAATACGACCTTCCCCAATTTATAGTGCTAACTGTAAAGTTAGGTGGAGGAGGAATAATGGTCTGGGGCTGTTTTTCATGGTTTGGGTTTGGCCCCTTAGTTCCAGTGAAGGGAGATCTTAATATTAACATGACAAAATACAATGACATTCTAGACAATTCTGTGCTTCCAACTTTGTGGCAACAGTTTGGGGAATGCCCTTTCCTGTTTCAGCATGACAATGCCCCAGTGTACAAATCAAGGTCCATACAGAAATGATTTGTCGAGATCGGTGTGGAAGAATTTGACTGGCCTGCACAGAGAATTGACCTCAACCCCATCGAACACTTGTGGGATGAATTGGAACGCTGACTGGAGCCAGGCCTAATCACCCAACATCAGTGCCCGATCTCACTAATGCTCTTGTGGCTGAATGGAAGCAAGTCCCCACAGCATTGTTCCAACATCTAGTGGAAAGCCTTCCACGAAGAGTGGAGGCTGTTAAAACAGCAAAGGGGTGCACACTCCATAATAATGCCAATAATTTTGGAATGAAATGTTCGACGAGCAGGTGTACACGTATTGTTGCTCATGTAGTGTATTTTATGATGTGTAACATGTGCACCATCTGTGATTTTAGTGCATTACTATTAGCCTGGCTAATGCGCGACGTTAAGGACGTAGAGAGGTTGGTGTTAGCAAGACTAGATTCTTATTGTGTAAATAAGGGTCCGGTTTCATTAATACAAAAGTGAAGACGGATCATCTCCTGGAGATACATTATTATCTTTATGGCTGTAAATATCAGAATCAGAGATTATGCTACAGGACACATTTGCTGATTGGAATATGTCCCGAGACTCTGCTGATAACGTCGACGAGCTAACCGCCTCCGTCAGCGACTTCGTAAGGAAATGCATCCGTGACGTTGTCCCCACAGTGAAGGTTCGCTGCTTCCCCAATCAAAAGCCCTGGATTAACAGAGGTTGGTGCTAAACTAGAGGACAGGGCTACCGCATACAGAGTCTTGCATACAACCATGAGGCTACAGCCGAGGACAGGTACATGTTTAAGAAGTCCCGCTACAAGGACTATGTAGGAATAAGGTGGGATCATACTACACAGGAAGACCCAGCCGTGATCTGCCCAATGATGCCTCTCTTCCAGACGAACCCAATGCATTTTATGCACGCTTCTACAATAACAACACCGTACCGTGTATGAGGGCCCCCACCAACCCAGAGGACTGGGTGATCTCGCAAGGCCGCGGGCCAGACAGTATTCCAGGGCAGGTTCTCAGAGCATGTGCAGATAAGCTGGCAGAAATATTCACAGTAATTTTCAACCTCTCCTTGTCCCAGTCTTTAATCCCCTCATTTTTAAATGACTACCACCCTGTGGCACTCACATCTGTAATTATGAAATGCTTTGAAAGGCTAATTATGGCACACATCAACTTCATCATCCCAGACACCCTACACGCACTCCAATTTGCATACCGCTCCAAAAGATCCATAGATGACGCAATCTCAATTGCACTCCACAATGTCCTCACCCACCAATAAGAGGAATACCTATGTGAGAATGCTGTTTAACACCATTGTCCCCTCCAAGCTCATCACCAAAATTAGGACCCTGGGACTGAACACCTCCCTATGCAACTGGATCCTGGACTTCCTGATAGGCCGCCACCAGGTGGTGAAGGTAGGCAACATCACCTCTGTCACACTGATCCTCAACACAGGAGTATGTGCTTGGTCCCCTCCTGTTCTCCCTGATCACCACAACTGCATGACCGCGCACGACTCCAACACCATCATCAAGATAGCTAGTGACATGACGGTGGTAGACCTGATCACTGGCGACACTGAGCCAGCCTACAGGGAGGAGGTCAGTGACCTGGCAGTGCGTTGCCATTACAACAACCTCCCTCAACTTCAGTAAGACCAAGCTGATAATGGAATACAGGAAACAGGAGGGCGAGCATGCTCCCATCAACATCAACAGGGCTGCGGTGGAGCGGGTTGAGAGTTTCAAGTTATTCGTCCCCAAATCAATAAGGACTTCAAATGGTCTACTCACATGCGCACAGTCGTGAAGAAGGCACGACAGTGCCTCTTCCCCCCCTCAGGAGGTTGAAAAGTTTTGGCATGGACCCTCAAATCCTCAAAAGGTTCTACAGCTGCACCATTGAGAGCATCTTGACTGGCTGCATCACTTCTTGGTATGGCAACAGCACCGCTCTATCCCTGAGCCATAAGACAGCTAAACAGCTAACAGACTATCTGAGATGAAAAATATGACTGTCTCTTTGCACACTCACAGGGCTCTACACTGCACTCATCCAACACACATATAACATGCACACATGTTTATTCTGACTCTACTCTACGGGGGCGGTCGGTAGCTTAGCGGTTAAGAGTGTTGGGCCAGTAACCGTTGAGCCAGTAACTCGAATCACTGAGCCGGCAAGGTGGAAAAATCTGTTGTTTTGCCCTTGAGCAAGGCAGTTAACACCAACAACAGCTCCCCAGGCGCCGATGATGTGGATGTCGATTAAGGCAGCGCCCCCTGCAGCTCTCTGATTGAGGGGTTGGGTTAAATGCGGATGACACATTTCGGTTGAAGTCATTCAGTTTTGCCACTGACTAGGTTTGTCCTTCACACACAAACTCACATATAATCATAATTTACGCTGCTATTACTCTTTTTATCATATATCCGGATGCCTAGTTACCTTACCCTTATGTATATACACCTCTATCACTCCAGTATCCCTGCACATTGTTAATACGGTATTTGAACTGACCCTGTACATAGCTTCTTACTTGCTCATGTTCTTACTTCTTATTTCTATTTGTTTTGTGTTTTTGTTCTACCTACCTACCTATTTTTAGAGCTACATTGATATTGATTAGTGCATTCTTGGGTTTTGAGCTAGCAAGAAAGGCATTATACTGTAGTTGTGCACGTGACATTAAAACGTGAAAATATTGAGGCGGCTTGTGCTAATGCTCAGCCTACCTTATAATAGGCTTCTTAGCCTACCTTACAATAGGCTTAATGTACAAAATCTTAGATTTGGCCCATAATTCCGCACATTTTGTTACATACCATGAAATGGATTGTAGCCTACACTTAGCTAAAGAGAACTCAATATGATTGAAATATGGACTATGTAGCCCGCTGTATTTAACTTTTGTTTCAGTCATCTCAGTGTTCATTTGAAGCATAATTTATTCATTTGCTTATTTGTAACAATTGCAAAGACATTGGCAACTTTCTATTTGTAGTCAACTTGGTTCGACCTAACGACTCACCTACTGGTCTAAGAGTGGTCTGAGGCAGTCGGTAAATAACGAGTGCTTTCAAGTGCAACTTTAGTAATGATGGTTTTGGGAAACAGCTTACAGATTTAACAATTCTCCTACGAAGGGTCTTACGATTAACTTCGTCTTAAGCGGGCTCAGGACAATTATTACTGATGTGTCTTATTACAAAATGATATGCAAATAACTCTGCAGTGTGTGTGTGTGTGTGTGGGGGTGTGCGTACGTACGTGGATGTGTGGTGTGTACGCCCGCCAGTCTTTTGTTTCCCATGCCTCACACATTTCTTCTCCGACAGAAACGAGAGGAGGAGGAGAGACAGCAAGGTGAGGAGGAGATAAAACGTGCAGAGGAGAAGAGAGCGAGGGAGCTGTATATCTCCCTAGAGCAGGAACAGAGAAGGAGTGAGAAGGATGACAAGGAATGGGAGGAGCAACGTAAGTCAAGTCTTCCCTGCCTTTTCTGTCTACAACTGTTTTCCTTTCCAGTGATCACCTCCTTCAATTCTACACCCCTCATTTTTACTCCTTTTACATCATCCTCTTGTATTCACCTGTCCCTCCCTAAATATCAACCCCAAAACTTCTGTTGTTTATTCACAAATTTGTACAGTTAAGCTCTCTCGTGGAACTACAGGACACATCTGAGAATGAAAGTCCAATGCAAAGTCACTTCCTTTTCAAATCCTCTCTCTCCTCCATTTCGCCCCTTCCAGTGCGGCGCTCTAAGATGGCTGACCAGGAGATGCAGAGAAAAGCAAGGCGGGCACGGGATGAGTACAAGCGCCAGTCCCTGCGGGCTATAGAGAAGGGCCGTGTGGCAGGGCTCAGTGGGCTGTTCCAGCAGGGCCCAGTGGTGGGGAACGGACCAACAGCAGCCCCCTTCAGGAGATACAGCAACGTGCTAGAGTCCTCCTCCTCCACCACCCACCGCCCCGGCCTCCAGCCTGCTACTCCTCCACTGTACCGCCGTAGACAGAGCCAAAGGCACAGCACCATTGTTACACAGCCACTGATGGACAGGTACAGATATAGAGCTAGCCTACTACTCATGAATGCGTATAAGGATAGTTATAAACTGGGTTGTTTGAGCCCTGAATGCTGATTGGCTGCTCTAATTACGTTGATAACCAGTTTATAATAGCAATAAGGCACCTCAGGGGTTTGTGGTGTATGGCCAATATACCACGGCTAATACACCACGCCTACTACTCATGAATATGTATAGGGATAAATATAGCATAATTACTATGCCAGAACCAATCAATATACAGATCAGATGCATAGAGTGTTAAAGTAGAACAAATGTATATAGAATACTGTATATTGAGTGATACACAGAAGCAGACCCGATAGGCCCGCCATGCTTTTTTGTGCCTGGAACTCATCTAAAGCATTATGCACCTTTATCATGGCAGCATTAAGAAGCTTAGGGCAATCTGTGCTATAATATGTCTTAAATGCTTATTATGGTATATGATGTGTTTATGTCTTGCTTCCCTTCTCTTTTTTCTCTCTGTCTTCTCCAGTCCTGCCTGGGTGAGAGCCCCCCGGCCCAGCTCCAGAGAGTGTGTTTTGCTGTGGTTCAAAGAAGAGCAGACGCCCAAACAGGCTGGCTATGAGCGCAACAGCACCACCATCGCCCCCTGGTTCCACGGTCAGTGCTGAGTTGTTATCTTGATCAATCGTGGATCCCTCCAAGCTTCCCCTCTTGCACCAATCTACTTTTCTTCACTACCACTGCCACATGCAAACTATCTAACTAAAAAGTATTCTCAGGAATTGAGCATTGAAGGGAAGTTTTAGTCTGTTCGTGCATGCTAGGGTGTGTGGCTGGAGGGATGAGGCTCTTCAATAATAAATAGGCCACCCTAGACTAATTACTGGCGAGTGGCCCTGAGCCCTAACTCTCTCCATAATAGGTCACAGTGTGTAGCTCCTGGTTAAGTGACAAAAGCCCAGATGAATGGGCCTATGAGTGGCACACTCCACTGGAAAGAGGGGTGCAACATGCACTTCATGCTATCATGCAGAGACAGGGTATCAGGCATCTAAACAATGTGAGCACACCCAAACCCACTCTTTATATTGAAAAGATGCCAGTTTAATACCGTTTTCCCAAATCATGCATTCAGGCAACTGTCATCATCTCTCTGTCACTGAGATTACTTTTGTCAGTAACAACGTTACACAACATTAAAAGGAAATATTCACGCATTTTAAAAGTTTAGTATTTCTGCATCTCCGAGCAAGGTTCTATCGATTCCCGGGGTCAACTATGTTTTCATGTGTATCTGAACTCTTTCCATTTACGCAGGCAGACATACAGCCGGTATGACGTGGCATTGTGAAAAGTTGCTCTCACTACACGGGAAGTTAATAGGAAGATTACTTTTAGATTGCGAAAACGTCTTATCATACAGGTCAGATTTCAATACTGTCTGATGTCATAACGTGGGAGGTCTTGTCTCGAATGAGCCATTGATCATATATTTGCAATATTCCTAACTTGAGAAATCAATGAATCAATGAGCCCAATAAGTCTATGACAACAAAATCATAAACAGTGTAGGGCTGGCTAATAAGTCCGTAGTTTTAGGTTTATGCTCAAGTAAACAATTTGGCTAATCTATACTTCCATATTTCCAAATCCTATTCTTGAAGATCAAGTATAACATTTATTGGAATGACTGGAATTCTGATAAACTTTGGTTTTAAATGTAAATCCATAATTTAATCGTATTATATGTAGTAGAAAGCGATGGGTTGAAAGAAGCCTACATTACCAAGCCATAAAGTAAATTTAACATCCATATATGGCCAGCTATGTAAAGTTCAACATTGATTTATCCTGCAATAGATGTCGTTCAATTGGTAACATACATGTTTGTCTTCTACTAATGCCTCAAAGGGGAAGTAATCTAAAAGTAACAATGTAATCAGATTACGTTATTGAGTTTGGGTAAACCAAAAGTTACGTTACTGATTTAAAAAAATTGACAGGTAACTAGTAACTAACGGATTACATTTAGACCGTAACCTACCCAACCCTGATTATAGGAATGTGTAGTTTCAGGTGGATTTTTCCTTTAATCATTTAGGGCAAAAATCAAGAATATTGTGCAAGGACCTTGGGCTTCTCTTTGCTTTGGATTTAACTACTGTCAGACTCTCCCTCCTCCTCAGATCTAATTTAACTACTGTCAGACTCTCCCTCTTCCTGACATAAGGTCTGATTTAACCACTCAGACCCGCTCCCCTCCCCAGGTCTGATTTCCAGACAGGAGTCAGAGACCCTGCTGATGAACACAGCAGAGGGCTCCTTCCTGGTGAGGGTGAGTGACAGGATCTGGGGATACACGCTGTCCTATCGCACGGCTGACGGCTTCAAACACTTCCTGATCGACGCATCAGGAGACTACTACAGCTTCCTGGGTGTGGACCAGAACCGCCACGCCACCTTGGCTGACCTCATCGACTTCCACAAGGTGGGCAGGCAGTTTACAGTATGTACAGGGTTTCACACAGTGAACTGCAGCGGTTGGGTCAGACACTTAGCATGCTATATACATCAGTAATGTCAGTGTCAGCATAGAGACTCCATGTGGAAATCAGATTAAATGGTTACTTAGTAACTCAACATCAAAGTGACAGCCAGCAAACATCTGGGAGTAAGTCTAATCAAATGCTCCATGATATACATCCGTGATCTTTTCATATCACATCAACTATTTTAGCAACCAATCACAAGCACGGCTGAACTGCGTTATCTTCAATAACACTGACTTACTTACCATGGAAACATATTCTCAGATGCGGAGGCTGACAGAACTGAATGTGTGAACTGTTTATCTGTGACATTAGTTATATGCTAATGTGAAAAGGGTGCACGTTGATCTTCAGGAATTTGCATGTCTCTTTGGCATTACACACACATAGAGTATAACATGGAGTCACTGTATACAGATCAGATAGAGCATACTGACCAACAGTTTGAATATGATTCACCACAGATCATCACATTGAATCTGTAAAAACAGAACATTACACCATTCTGTTACTATATTCAGTGCATTCGGAAAGTATTCAGACCCCTTGACCTTTTCCACATTTTGTTACGTTACAGCCTTATTCTAAAATTGATTAAATTGTTTCCCCCCCTCAATCTACACACAATACCCCATAATAACAAAGCAAAAACAGGTTTAGCCATTTTTGCAAATTTACAAAAAAATCTAAAAACTGAAATATTACTGAAGTATTCAGACCCCATAGTCAGCACTTTGTTTATGCACCTTTGGCAGCAATTACCTCCCTGACAAAGGCCCTTCTCCCCCGATTGCTCAGTTTGGCCAGCCAGTTCTAGGAAGAGTCTTGGTGGTTCCAAACTTCTTCCATTTTAGAATGATGGAGGCCACTGTGTTCTTGGGGACCTTCAATGCTGCAGACATGTTTTGGTACCCTTCTCCAGATCTGTGTCTCAACACAATCCTGTCTTGGTGCTCCACAGACAATTCCTTCGACCATATGGCTTGACTTTTGCTCTGACATGCACTGTCAACTGTGGGACCTTATATTAGACAGTTGTGTGCCTTTCCAAAACCATGTCCTATCAATTGAATTTACCGCAGGTGGATTCCAATCATGTTGTAGAAACATCTTGTGGCGCACAGCAGGTCAGCCACCAGGGGGAGACTCGTTGAGGCCTGGTAACAGAAGGAGTATACATCACGAGGCGATGTCTCCATCTGCTGGACATGCCAGGTCTCAACGGGCTCTCCCGCCAGGACTAATTGGGGCTTGGTGAGTAATCAAGGGTAATCAAGGGCTGTACAAGTCCCATAAAGCTGCCAGAAGGGCAGCACACAGGGGAGAGACTGGGGGAGGAAAGGACTCCCGTATAGTTGGGGACGGCACCAGAGGTAACAGGAGGGAGCTCAGTTTTTGATCCCCACAGGATACAGCAAGACCCGGAGCCCAGAAGACAGTATCCCGGAGAGGGTTTCTTGGGGGATACCTATTCTTTTCTTTGGACTTTTATTTTGATAAACAACCTTTGAAACTGAGCTAATCCTACTCTGCCCGTGTCTGATCTGTGTAAACCTTTTGACCCAACCCCCTGGTCTGCCACAGGTGGTGGAGAATGTGGGCATTCTGATAATGTGGTCAGATCAGGATTGACCTTTATGCAGCATCAGCATGGACGAGTTGATAGCTCAGTTAATCCGGGCCCAACAAGCCCAACAGGCGGTTTAAGAACGAACGCTGGAGGAACAGCAGCTACAAAAAGTCCACCTCATTGAGGAAAACAGGAAGCTACAAGGAGGAGCTAACAGAAGATGACGACATCAAAACCTACCTCTGTACGTTTGAACGGACAGCACTATGGGAAGGATGGCAAAGGCAGAAGTGGACCAGTCTGCTGGCCCCGTTCCTCTCTGGGAATGCCCAAAAGGCGTATTGGGACCTGAACGATGAACAGGCGGCTAACTACGACGGACTCAAACAGGAGATACTCAGCCGCTACGGGTACAGCCTGGCCCATCGGGCTCAACTACTCACGAATGGAGGTTCATAGCCGACGCATCCCCCCGAGCCCAGATGAGCGACCCACTGCGCGTCACCAGCCTAACCGACGTATCCACCCTCTCCGTCCTAGACAAAGTGTTCCTGGATTGCTTCCTCCGGGCACTACCCCACGACATGAAGAGGGCAGCGAGTCTAGGCCTCCAGACCTTGGAGGGCCTCCTGGAAGCAGTGGAGATACATCAGAACACTCAGGCCCAGCTGAGTGGGAGCCAGGCCGAGTCTGCGACCCGTTCGGGGAGTCAGAAGGACAGCCCCAATGCTGTGTACCCTGAACCGACAGTTAGCAGGGCCAAGGGACCGCAAACCCGTGGAGTGACGGCTGGGATAGGGTCGACCCGCCACCGATGACCCCAGGTAGATGGAGACCAAAGGAGGTGTTTTGAGTGTGGCGCCCGGGGGCACACTGCTTGGAATTACCCGACTCGAGAGGAGTTGATGCCATCAGCAAGCCACGGAGGTGAGGTGGGTCACGCAGGGACCTACGTCACCTCCTGTTGGGCACACCACGAATCAACTGCACCCATGGTCCCGGTGAAGGTTGATGGACACGACAACTCCGGATGTATGGTTACCCTCATAACCACGAGCCTGCTGGACCAGGATACCAAACATGGTAGGGAGATGTCCATTTCCTGGGTTCACGGGGACATAAAGCGGTATCCAACCGTATCGTGACATCGTGACGCCACAAGGGAACTGCCAGATGATGGTGGGTGCAGTACCAGAGTTGCCGATACCTCTCCTAGTGGGGCGAGATTGTCTGCTGTTCATGGCCCTGTAGGGGCACGAGCTGAGGAAGAAGGTACGAGCCGTCCAAGGACGAGAGCGAGGACTACCCATCACCTGTGCAGCCCGGAAGCAAACGGTTAATCAACCTGTATATACGGGTCCAGAGTTGGAGGGGGGGACTGGAACCCGAACCCCCTAGGGAACCACGGGAGGAAGAGCCCAGCCTCCCCCTCCTCGATTTCGAGGGGCCAGTCAAGATACCCCTTGGGGGCCAACTGAGGCGACAATTCGGCACGGCCCAGTGGGAGGATCCTAACTTGAAAGCCGCCGCAGTCCAAGTCATAGCAGTGGATGGACAGCTACTTCCAGGGGTAAGTGACTGGCGATACCCCCATTTCCAAATCAAAAATAACCTTTTGTGTCAGGTGTCGCGCCAACAGGGGGAACTTCGAGAGGTATTGTTGCTGCCCCAACGGTACGTGGGAACGTGGGAACCGGTACGTGGGAACCGTTCTTCTTGTCCCACACCCACCTGTTGGGGGCACACCTGGGAATGGAGAAGACCTGGGAACGGATTGCCGCCCGGTTCCACTGGCCCGGGATGAGGAGGACCATGGAAGATTACTGTCGCAGCTGCCTGGAGTGTCAAATGACTGTCCCAAAGGCACACTTCCGAAACCCACTGGTCCCCCTACCGATCATTGGGGTGCCCTTTGAATGAATCGCCATGGACATAGTGGGACCCCTGGTAAAAACAGCATGAGGACACCAGTACATCCTGGTAATAGTGGACTATGCCACCCGATATCCCGAGGCCATTCCACTACGGGCGGAGGTATCCAAGGCAATCACCCTGGAGCTGTTCCACCTCTTTAGCCGTGTGGGAATCCCAAATGAGATCCTGACAGACCAAGGTACTGAGTTCATGTCCCGCCTAATGAAAGATTTGTGTGCTCTCCTGCAGATCAAGCAGATCCGGACCACTGTCTTCCACCCGCAGACGGAGGGGCTCGTCGAGCGGTTCAATAAAATCCTCAAACAAATGCTGCGGAAGGTCATCGAGCAGGATCTAATCCTACTCTGTCCGTGTCTGATCTGTGTAAACACTTTGACCCAACCCCCTGGTCTGCCACAATCTCAAGGATGATCAATGGAAACAGGATGCACCTGAGCTCAATTTTGTGTCTAATAGCAAAGGGTCTGAATAATTATGTAAATAAGGTATTTCTGTTTTTAATTTTTCATAAATTTGCAAAAATGTCTAAAAACCTGTTTTAGCTTTGTCATTTATTGTGTCATTTATTGTGTTTTGATTGATGAGAATATATATTTTTAATCCATTTTAGAATAAGGCTGTAACGTAGCAAAATGTGGAAAAAAGTCAAGGGGTCAGAATACTTTCCGAATGCACTGTAGATACGTAATATGCAAGCAGTGTATAGCACAGACATGAGACAGTCATGTAATGACTGTAGGGCAGTGGTACTCATTGCGCGAGCCCTTTATTTGTGGCTTTTTCCATTTCCCATTCATAATGCGTAGTAATGATGCAATTTCAATTCAAGGTGTTTAATGCAGGCCAGAACCACTTAAATGAAGGCCAGAACCATATATCTAGCCTGTACGGCAGATAGATGGCAGTATAGCGCAGCTGTTGAACAGAAAGGCCGAAATATAACGAAACTGCTCAGCTTCAGCGACCGACATGTCAGTTTGCTACTAGCTAATTTTGCAGTCTGGTCGACATGGATCGATTATATGTAAAAAATAAAATTAAAATAAAAAACATCTGACAATGAAATTGTGGGGGAAGAGCTGGAGAACATTGTGACAGCTATGAACGAACCACCAGAGAATCAGGAAAATCAGGAAGATGGCGGCGGGGAAATGCAGCTAGCCAACGTGGCTCCGATGGCTAAGAAAAGGATACGGTCGATTCAAGAATAACACAGAAAGTTACAAAAGAAATGGACAGACAAGTATTTTTTGTACTGCATAATGGGACTAGCCCACTTTGTCTTATTGCCAGAAGGCAGTCAATTGTTTTAAACGAGCAAATTTAGAGCGACATTTTCAGTCACACCATGCCCCCTTTGACAAAACATATCCGCCACAAAGCAACCACAGAAACAACAAAATAGCGCAAGGACAGCTCAAGGGACAACAACAAATTATGGACAGTTCTTGCACAGTTGCAGAGGCAACATATGAGATTGCTTGGATACTCGCAAGAAACAGGACCTTCACAGACTCAGAGATTGTCAAATAATGTTTTTTGGCTCGCAGCCGAAATGTTGCACGCTGATTTTACAAACAAGGAAGCTATTTTAAAGCAAATTAAGGGACTGCAACTCTCAGACTCGACCATAACAAGACGCATAAAAGACATCGGCAAGCAATTGATGACTGACATCCGTGGCGCTGTGTTTTAGTATTGCGCTTGACGAAAGCACTGATGTATGTGTTTAGGTCCGTTTCCCTTAAAACGAGTCGTTCGGGTAGGAACTTTTATGTTTACTGCCCCTTCAAGGCAAACACGAGGAGAGGATATTCTGAAAGCCCTTGTTACATTTGTTGCTGATAATAATATTGACTGGTCAAATCGGGCATGTGTGTGCACTGACAGTGCCCCAAACATGTTATGGAATAAGAAGGGACTCATAGGCTTGATGAGAAAGAGAGAGGATGTTCCCGAATTTGTTACGTTTCATCGTATCATTCATCAGGAAGCACTTGTGGCTAAACTCAAAGACTGAGACTTACAGAATGTGATGCAGCAAGTCGTACTCGTGGTGAATATTATTATTGCGAGGGTACTGAATCACCTGCAATTCCGCGAGTTGCTGGAGGAATACCAGACAGGATATGGTGACTTGATATTTCACAATGAGGTGAGATGGCTGTCTCGTGGCAGAGTTTTGAAAAGAGGAGGCAGAGCTGGATGATCCACGGTGAATCTCCAGCTCCAAGGGAAAGCTAAAACTCTGGGAAAAATGCTGCATGTGGTCACAGCATTTCAAAATAAAATCACCACACTGTTCATACCTGACAGACAGTTTGTTCATTTCCCCAAACTCAGCAGTCACCACATCCAACCCAGACATACTGCAACATTTTAGCTATGATGCATTTGTGCGTGTGTTGGAGGAGTTTGAGTCAAGATTCAAGGATATCATGGAGTACAAGGAGTTTTTCAACATCATTGAGAACTCCTTTCATGTGCCAGTGTCATCTCTGACCCCAGTCATCACAGCCCTCTGTCCTGACAGTGCTGGAATACAGTGAGATAGTGGAGCTGCAGGCAAATGACACATTGCAAGGTGAACTAAGATCAGGTGTTACCCATTTCTGGAGCCTTGTGTCAGACACAGTATCCACTTCTGAAGCAGTGTGTGCAAAAGGTGACATTTTATGTCAGCACTTATTCATGTGAATCAACATTTTTAACATTGAATATTGTGAAACAAAAACAGAGAAACAGTCTGACCAATGCACACCTGGATTGCCTCATAAGGATAGCAACTACAGACTATAAATGTAGAATGAATTCAGTCATGGAGCAGAAGGGACATTTTCACTTATCCAACTAATGAGATAACCCTTAATATGGGTCTTATACATGTGATGTAGCCTATGTGATGTGCTGTACATCAAATCAATTGCATGTGCTCTATTGCTCTGAATTTGCTTTCAATTGATGATAATGGAAGAAAAAGTACAACAAATTAAAGATCTGTGCGGCCCTCTGAATGATTGTCTCAACCCAAAGTGGCCACCTTACAAAAAATAGTGAGTAACACTGCTGTAGGATTTGTTCTGATGATGTCTGTCTGTCTGACTGTCTCTAGGAGGAGGTGATCACCACATCAGGAGGAGAGCTTCTGCAGGAGGCATGTAAACGTACAGTCTCAGCCACAGACTATGGGGGGCTCTTCCAATGACCCCCCCCCCCACACACACACACCCTGTCAGGTCACTATGAACCCCTTTCTGCTCCCTGCAATGTTACTTTGACCACCCCCACCTGGATTCACACTGAGTGAGCCGTCTTTCTCCAGGCATGGCGCCATGTCTTCAGACTCTAACCATTCCACAGGACTGTACAGACATCCGTTCCCCCAGTAGCATCTTGCATGCGCCTCGCCACTAGGTGTTGCAGTGGGGAATTGTTGGTAAACAAATTGCTGCTACAAGCTGTTTGGAAACTGTCTAACACGAGAGAAGAGTGAGCCATTGGGATATACATTGTTTCTAACTGAGAAGTTACACAAATGTTGAGCAACAGTGCAATTCAGGACAAGATCAAGCTCTTAGGGAAAGAGCACACTTGTGTACGCGGGTAAGCAGACAGAAACCCAGACACCAGAGGCAACAAGGAACAGAGGTGGATTGTTCAAAGTGTCTTGCATCTGTCAAACACTCCTATTGACACTATTTCTTGTTGAAGACAAAGATTCTCACTTTGTACTTATGCAAACTTATGATAAGAGAGAAAGAGCTACTTCCCCACTTGAGACACAAAACACATTCAGATTAAACAAAGGTTGTCTCAGATGTTATGCTTTTAGGGAGTACTAAAGCTTCAAAGTGGAGTCATAGAGGACTTGTTTTTATGCACTCATTCCTATTGGGAATCTGTTGTCATCCTGATTGGGCTTTGTTCCTGGGCAATAATGCAGTTGAAGGAGAAAATTTGCATAGAAATCACTGACATAGAAATTACACATACCGAATGAATGCACATCCTCCTCCCAGTTAAAGGTACTATAAGAAGGAAGTATTCATAATTCCTTGAGGTCCACCCATCTTTAAAATGAATGGAGAAATTTCCCTCCTGTACATGATACAAGACTAGTG
Source organism: Oncorhynchus tshawytscha (assembly GCF_018296145.1). Lineage (NCBI taxonomy): Eukaryota > Metazoa > Chordata > Actinopteri > Salmoniformes > Salmonidae > Oncorhynchus > Oncorhynchus tshawytscha. Next base: position 76,614,185 of record NC_056434.1, on the reverse strand, counting down.
CTGTCGAAGCACTGACAGCTTTTTCCATGCAAGTGATAGCCTCACTGGACCCGAGTGGGTAACCAGAGCTCTTCTTTTCCAACAGCCAGAATCATTCGGCAGTTAGATCAGCCTATACTAAACAGCACTATGCTAATGCCGCCACCCCCCAGTTAACATAATCAACACACACTCCCACCCACCCCGCAAACACACAGTCAATTATAAGCTCAGGTTTCCACAACACTGGGACGCAGCATTTTCCTGGCTAGTATAGATAGGCTGCTGTAGTAACGCAGCAGGAGAGATTGTGTGGCAGGCAGCCTTTGTCCAGCTTTAGGTGTCAGTTTCTCAGCAGTAGGTCCAGCATTAATCAGTGAGCTAGGTGGTCAATCTGTTTAGAGCAGCCAGTAAGTAGTCAGCCAGACACCAAAGCTACACTGAATATCAACTTCATCAGTGTCTGTCACTCATCAACCTATGGAAAACAGAGAAAAAAGGTCCCGTGGGCATCAAAGGGAGGGATCAAAGATGGAATTGTTCCTACTACTTTGCCCCAAAAACAATAAAACACCTTGTCTAATATAGGAAAACAAAATCCCTCTATCAGGCAACACCTTTTCCAGGTAGGCAATAGCTGTATATGGAGTTACTGCCAGACTGCTCTAAATTGTTTGGACTGTCCTTCCTGTACTATTGTGGCCGTTGTTTTTACACAGCACATTCTACAGAAATTACACAAACTGTCAGAAACAGAAATTGGCAAGCGACACTGTCACCAGCAAATGACACATCTGTTCTTTCATGCGATAAATGACTTTCATCTTCTTTGAGATAAAGGAGAGACTATATACGTTGCATAAATGTTGCTTTGTGAATAGTATACTGCCTTGACTTGTAGAGAATTTCTTAACTGCAGGGAATCAATTACCAAAATTATGGTAGTCACATTTCACACAATTGCCACAATTAAGTAGTTGCCAACACCCTAAAGATAACAAGCTAATTCTAGGGCTTGAACAAAACAATCACAATTATGACTATCAATTTATAGTGTAATATCTAGTCTAAAATGTTGCAAGATACCAAAAATAAATGAAGGCTGTTCAGGACTTCTGGTAATTTCCCATTATGAACACAAGAGGGCTCTAAAATACAAGTCAGTACTTTTTAGAATAAAGTTACCTTTGTTTTTTTTGGGGCAAAGCCAATATGTCTGTGTTTATAAAGGAAGCCCAATTCTGAAATTTTGCCCAATTATTGCCAAGGCTGATCTGATTAGTGATTATTGCCAAGGCTGATCTGATTTTCCTCCCACAAATAGTGGGAGGAAAATATTAGAATTGGGGTGTCTGTGTAAATGCAGCCATTTTAATCTGTGATGATTAATTACACAGGGAAATTTAACAAAAATGGACAACATACTTTATTGCTTATAAAAACCTATCCAGAATTAAGAAAATTCACATTTACAAAATGTCATTTGGTAAAACAGAGAACATCTACATATGGAAAAAAAGTCCCTTTTGGTTAAAAACACTCCCATGATCACATGGAAGCAATCTAACACAAGCACACAAAATTGTTAAACTACATAAAAGACCTAGACCATCAGATGTGTAAATGGAAGTTGAAGGCCTGAATGAAAGTCCTTTAATTTGATCTTGTAATGTATGACATATAGCTCAAGTATAGCATTCATCAGCTGTAAAGATATCCTCATTCAACAATTACATTGTCAATCGGTAGACACTCTTACACAGAGCAATTAGGGTTAAGTGCTTTGCTCAAGGGCACATCAGATTTTTCACCTAGCAGGCTTGGGGAGTCGAACCAGTGACCCTTCGATTACTGGCCCAATGTTCTTAACCGCTAGGCTACCTGCCATAGATGGCTCTGTAACGCACCCCATTCTGGTATGAGGACAGCAGTGGAGGGGGAATGAGCAGGGCATCATTGGACAGGATGAAGGTAAAGCAAGCTCAAGCAGTTATCTAGCTTGCAGCAAACACCGCCGCTGAAAACGCTTTCAGAAGGCTTGGAGTAATGTTTCAGGAAGTCTGTGCTCATTCTGTGGCCAGAGGTCACTTGGATGTGGGCTGGGTGTCTTGTTGAGGTGTAAAGGCTGAGCAGAGGAGACACGAGTTGGGCATCAAGACATCCCGTACAGTTGTAATTGTATCTTTTCTACATAAAGTGCCTCCGGGCAGCCCGATCAGACAGCATTGTATTTAATATCTAACAAGAGCAGAGTGGAAGAGCTCAGCACATTTTCAAGCTAAAATTAAAAAAGCGCCGACTGGGTTTGCATTTGTGAATGTGTTTAGAAAAACAGATCATCATCAAGATAAGACAGTAAAAATTATTCAAGACATTATAGGTGAATACAATCTCTCAATCAAAACTTTCACCATGCAGGCAGATAACCAGGTCTAGTGATGTGATCACAGCACGATCCCGGCTATAGGTTGATGGGATGAGCGCTATGATCAGATCTCACCTGTGGTTCAAGTGGCCCATGCTGCTCTGGATGTCTCCCTGTCGGTCTGGGTGAGAGACACCGGGCTCTGGATGTCTCCCTGTCGGTCTGTCTGAGAGACACCGGGCTCTGGATGTCTCCCTGTCGGTCTGTCTGAGAGACACCGGGCTCGGTCTCCACTGCTGCACTTGCCCAAGCTTCCTTGGCTGGAGTCAACACAACAGTAAAATAATCTAACTCAGCTACTCTTGAGTCAACAAGCTAACAACTAATACTTCACTTAGGGGTCATCTAAGACTGATCAAAATAAAGCATGTCATCTACACACACATTGCGTCAACAGTTGTTTCCCTTAAGTTGTGTCTACATGACCGATACGCAACACTAGTTGGCATGATGCAGTACACATTGTGGAATGACAAGTATGTATGACAAGTTGTGAGACACATGACTGCTAGAAAAGACAAGGCATGATGGACAATAGGTCAGAGGTTCAGCTGTGCACTTTTGGTTTTGACCGGCTGCAGACTGATTCTAATGGTTTAAAAGGTAGACTCCGCTAGATGACTGCCACCAGCAGCACCACAGATATTGAGATGAGCAAGATGCGATACTTTGCGCTCAACAGTATCTGCACGGGTTCGCTTCACTCTGTTACAGCATTGTAGGTAGAGAATTTTAAATTTAAAAAAGAAGTTGAGGCTCACACTTTGTTGTGGAAATTGACCCACCATGCAGTTTACTGTCTGCATCTATTGAGTCTACCTTTAAAATAGAGCTGCATTTCTCATGTTCAGCTGAGGTAAGGGACAATGGTGGTGCCAGTTGAAAGCCTGTCACATAACAGTGCCGAAATCCTGTTGTTTCAGATTGAGCTCTAGGGCGAGGTCTTATATCGGAGCCATTGCAGCTGCACTGACATGGTAAACTCCTACTCCTCCCCCAGTCTGATATGCTACCATTCTATTCATGAAACGCTGAAGGCTAGAGAACACACCTTTTAAACCTGTGCGGCAACTTAAATTGTTGTTTTTGGATCATTGAGGTATGATGTATTGACCCAGGAATCTACCTGGGTTTATTGGTTAAGACTGTCGCCGGGAAAGAGGAAAACATTCACTGTGTCTGAGGCAAACCATACAAAAAATGTATCTAATTACAAAAACAAAGGGAAACCCAGGGTGTATTTTTAAGTCCGACTGCCATCCTGTGAGACAAGGCACATAAGAGTCTTGAGTTGAATAAGGCGGATTAATGTCCACTGTGCAGGCTCTGCAGAGGTATCCCATCTCCAGAGACTGACAGAACAGTCCAAAGATAACAAGCCACGGGTATAGACGTATTCTTGTCGCTTGCCATGCCTCAGAGAGAGATCAGAGATAGGGAGGAATGTATGGTGGATAGTCCCAGTACTGTCCTCTGTAGGCCTATGCATTTCACCACACCACTCAGTAGTAGTTAAACCTGACCTTCTCAATGTCACCGATCAGTGTCCGAGCAAAGAAGATGCCCATCATCTGAGAAGTGAGAAAAATTCATAGCATTAGCTTAGAACATATCCACATGTAGTCTGTCATTTACACGTGGATATACTTATATTTACCTGGAGTACAGATATAACGATGAATACTCCAGCTATTATGTAGATATTCCGAGGCAGCCACTCCTCCAAGGCTGGGATGCAGCCCTTGACGTAAATGGCGTTACTCCAGACCCCCTGCAACAGGAAATGACAGCTATATAGAATGCTCTTCCATACCTTCGTATATACCGGCTTACTCAAATCACCTTACTACAACCATTGGTGCACTTAATGCATCTTATAAAGGCTAGATCCAACAGATTGCTTTTTCAAATACTAAAGATTTAACACCAAGTGTGTGTTGTCAGAAGTTTCCAGAAATAGAACAAAAAAGTACTTTCTGCTATTGTGTAGCCTTCATCCATGACAGCCTATGTATGAAAAAATCTTTGTGAAATTGATAGAGCACCATAAAGGACATCTATGATGAAAAACAAAACTCAGCTCTTCCATGTTCAGCATAAAAATAAAAAAAACATTTATCTATGCGCATCTGCAGTGTCTAAGACGTCCTTCCTGATCAACAAAGACAAATAAGTCTGCCTTGAAATCTTGTTGTAAACCCCTGTATGGAAAAACACCAATTTAAACCCCAACTTGGAGAGCGACCACTGAAACACTAGGCCAAAATATAGAAGAATAATTTATTTTCAGCCTGCCGCTCTCCGTATTGAGAGAGATTCACAGGGGCAGAAGGGAGCCAACCACGACATGAGTTTATCCCATTTGGGTAATGGGGAGAAAAGACAACGTCAATACAGAGTTTAAATGACCTGCCACTAAAGCCTGTATCATCTACCCTTATTAAGAAATGGAAGTTCTCTTTCTGCACTGAAATTGCTTAAACATTTACTCACAATACAAAATGTTTTACTTTCACAGCAGTAGTTTTAATACAGCTAGTACAGAGGCAGATTGTCACAAACAGTAGACATGGATGCATATATAGGTGATATAAAAGACAGTTTGGGATATTTAACACTAGAAATTGCAGTAAAGCTAGTTGGAAACTTCCTTCAAACTGAACGCAGAGACAAACATTTTATCCACGAGTTCATCTGACTCTGGGGAAGTAGATAAAGGGCTTCATTGCCAAAACCCTGAAGTATCCCTTTAAAAAGACATGCAGTATGATATAATGAAGAGAAAAAGCTTTGGATAAAAGCATCTACTAAATAGCATATAGTATGAACACATGTATGTGATGTGTGCGCTGGATAGGGTCTTACCTTTGGACCTTTACGGACATCATATCCACACTGGGTGTTTAAAACGGTGTCCTGAGGAGAGAGAAACAGTTTGATTTAGTACCGGCAGTGTCAAGGACTAATAAGAAGCATACCTAAAAATGAGTATGACAGTGGGAGTTGTAACACGAGAACAGAGTGACTTATTCAGAGGAGACGAATACTGACGGAGCAATGACACCAATGGCGTATTTCCATTACGGATTTGACCAGTGTTTCACCCTAAATAAAATCAGACTTTTCGGCTTCAACCTACGCAGCACAGCACCCGGTGTCACACTTGGGGCCAAAGCCCAGGCCATTGGTACTCAGCTTTCATTTACATAATGGCTAATTGAACTTTAACACCATCTCACAAAGCAGCTGTTTTGATTATGCAGAGGTTGTTGATTCTGCTCTTCACAAGTCCTCACGGTCAGCCCTAGCTATACAAACACATTTTCCCTAGTATAACATAAGGGTGTATACACTAGTGTAACAGTGGAAAAGCAGCACAAAAGAGACATGGAGAGACGGGCAGAGAGTACTTACTGCAGGGTCACTGAGGCAGCAGGAGAAGGGCACTCCACACTTCTCTCTGCTGGGGTTGTTGATGGTGCAGTTGAAGTAAAGATTCAGGTTCCAGTCATCAGGCTCCTTGGCTCCGCAGCAGTGGTTCTAGGACAGACAGTAGAGGGGAGTTTGAGTCAGAGATGGTTCTAACTAACCAAACACACTGAAGCATCTTCATACCACACATCTGACAGTGTAGGACTGAGCATACAGTACATATACATTAGGAGGACAACAGTTCAGGTCTCATCAGGTCCCCGAGAACAGGCCATTGCAGCGAGACTTGTGAAAACAAGCACACACTAACACTGGAATGTATGAACAATCTCTGAGCGGTTAGGAGGAAAGGAAACACTGACAGAAAGGATGTGAGAGACCGCATGAAACAAAAACAGCAGCAAGACATTATCAGGGAGGGGAAAGAGGCACTGGTTAAAACATCACCTTGTGTCTCACAATCCCTTTCTCTGCCTCTATATCCCATTACCCACCCCCACAGCCAGACCTTGCATAGCTCGCCCTCTCTCCTACCATCTTTTGCAGGGAGTCGATGAGGTTCTGCAGGTCGATGTCCTCCCTGTAGGCCTTGACGTTGGACAGGAAGAAGTCATTGATCCACTCCCTGACGTTGTCCTGAAAGACGAACGCCAGCACGGCTGCTGTCAGCTCCAGGAAGAAGATGAACCCGATGACCCCTGAGAACTGAAGGACAGAAACAAGCCATTTACCCGTGGTGAGACTAATAGAGGGGCATCAGAGTCAGACACAAAGACAGGACAGTCGTGTTCGTGGTAGCACGAGTAGACAAAAAAACAATTGCATAACCCTATCAATAGAGTAGTGTTATCACAATACCAAAATTGTACTAATGATTCGATACCAGGCCAAGAATAGCGATACCACAGAGGAAAACAATTCTGAGTGGCCTAGCACCCGGTTCATCCAAGTCCCTGTGATACTGGTTCCTGTTTTCTAAACGTTATGCGCATGTGCTACATCAACAACCTTTCACTGATATTCACACTCCCACTCAACATCACACTAACATAATACTGGATAGAACAGCTGATTTTCTCACATTTTCAAGGGCCTACCTGTGTTTTGGCTGGAGGAATACACATGCATAATGATCTGCATATCATTGTGGCAATATGGGGGAAAACGCGGCATGAAACTTTTACCTCTTCATTAAAAACAGACAGATGCTCCCTCCGTCTCCCACACACTAGGCCTACCTGTTAAATTCTCTAGCAACAGCTGTGGTGAACATTGCCTGCAGTCAGCATTCCAATAACACAAAATTGTGCACAAAATTTGAGAAATAAGGTTTTTGTGCGTATAGAAAGTTTCTGGGATGTTGTGTTTATATTTTTTTCAGTGTATATAAAATCTGCATTAAATCGAGCAGAAAATTAAAAAAGGTCGCTCCGGTAATACGGGGTAATGGTTTATTGCCATTTGAGCTAGAGAAAAGAATCTCTCTGCTGTAAAGCTGCAAGTATGCCTGTCACTAAGCTGTATTTGTCCTCTGGCACTCAAAGGCTGCTTGACAGTGAACTTGCACAGCCTACCCAGACTGGCCTGTGCTTTATGAAATTATACATTGTATCAACTTTGCTTGCACTGCTCCAATGTAACAGAAGACTCATCAGGGTGTGCATCCCCACTCGCCATCACAGCTAAATTCTATTTAAAAAACTGATTGCGGAATAGATGCGCAGACAGAGCGGACTGAGAGAAGCAGGTGAGTGGTGGCTGGAAGGGGATGTGGCTGCCGGCTGGCTGATTACAGCTCCCACACCTGATATATGCATGAAAGTGAAGTGGATATTACTGGACTGGGGCATTCAAGAGACTAGCGTTGCTTAAAAAAAATCCAACTGAATTTATAAAACACTTAACATTTTATAACAGGCGCCAGCAGATTCTTTAGATTGGTAGGGCTGAAAAATGTGGTACTGTCACATGAAACTTTACTACGGTTTTCTTAAGAGTTGGTATCGTGATATTTTGATACTGTAATATTTACGTGCAACACTGCAATGCAGGATGTGGTGAATGAAGGAATCCCTTATTCATAGATTTCCACTCAATAAGATAGACACCCCTTGTTAGTCATAGGATGTGGAATCAACTGTGGAGCATGTCTGACTCATGGAGCACAAGCTGGGCCAACAGAGGTGCATGTTTGTAAGGGCAGCTAAAATATATTTACCAGTATGCTATGAGACACAGAGAAAAAGGATTGTTGAAGGGGTGCGGTACTCACAAATTTGAGGAGGCAAATGTTCTCCCTGAGTGCACCTACACATCCTGCGAAGCCCAGGATGAAGGTGATCGCTCCCACAGCCAGCACCAGCCACACAGGGTCAAAGCCATGCAGCCGTGTCACCTGGGTCAGGTCCAACAGCACACCCTATAGGTGACAGAGCAGTCAAGTTAAAGGCCTAGTGCAGTCAAAGACGAGATTTCTAAATTATAGATATAGCCACACAAGGTTGGAATAATACTGTGGTATTGCAAAAATGATAATGCTCTTTAAGTCCAAGAGCTGTTTGAAAAGACTGCCTGTTTTGGTGAGATGGAGGTTTGGCCTTCAACGGTGACATCATCAGGCGGTCACAATTAGTTAGACCAATAAGTTCCAAATATCTTACAATAACAGCTAGTTTTCCCCCACTCCCAAAACAGCCCTAACAAAAGTATTGCTCTTTGCTAACAAGCTGGTGTCTAACCCGGGCGACAAGCTCCCTAAACCCAGGCGACACTAGGCCAATTGCGCGTCGCCCCACGGACCTCCCGGTCGCGGTCGGTTACGACAGAGCCTGGGCGCGAACCCAGAGTCTCTGGTGGCACAGCTGGCGCTGCAGTACTGGCGCCCTTCACCACTGCGCCACCCGGGAGGGCTGGTTTCTTTTTTACCATTTGAATTGAAAAACAATCCCAGTATGGTACTTAATTGGTACACAGAAAGGATTTGTTAGAGATAAAACAGCTGCATCAGACCTTTAACAGTTGAGCCAACAGACGCCCAGGCTATTGTGTATGGCGACACAGGACCGAAGTCTGGTCAATTATTTGAAATTTATTTTGCTCATTTTTTTTCCAGTGAGCTCAATTTGCATATTGCAGTTTCTCTAGATATAAATCATATCAAGCCTTTACTGTGCAATGTAGTAGGGAGTAATGGTTTCCAACAAGCCAATATCCTATATAGCTTTGTGCAGAAAATGTTGTAATTAACTACAATCCATCTACTTGTCCGGTTTCTCTTTTAGGACTGCTAAATTAGGTTAGAATGTGCGAGGGGGTAGAGAGCAGTTGCTTCACAAGGTCTCTCTACCTGAAAATACATGGTTGGTATCCAGCAGTGACAAGTTTGCCTTATTTACTTTAAAGAACTAAAACAATAGTGATTTTGTCAAACAGCATAGGAAGCAGCTCTATGGAATTAGATGACCAACAAGAGTAATATACACAATTGAAATATTGTATTAAAGTGAATAAATCATTCATAAGTGATAAGCAGTAATGGGCAGTCACTAACATTGGAATTTTATTAATTGTTTTATTCTGTGTTGGGACAGCATTCAACACAATGCATTTAATGTTTACTTTTTTTCAATAGAAACTGAGGATTTTTAATAATCAAACAAAAAAACAGGCCTAAAAAAGCACTAATCGCTCAGCACTAAACACTGATGACACAGAGACTGATATAATTTCAAGAATAGCATCAACATGCAGCCATTACTTTAAACATTGAATAAATCACGGCGTACCTGTGATTAAAAGCTGATGTGTTACCTAGTCAAATAAATAGGTCCAATACGCATTGGAATAACCTCTAATGTAGTCAAGCGGTTTGACCCTAGACAACAGACATTTACATTAAAATGCCTTATCAGCTAAAGTTAAGCCATGTGTAACAAGAGGGGAAATTACATTTGAATTTGATAATTGTGAAGCTTTCAAAAGCTGTGAAGAGAAGTGACTGGATAATCCTGGCTTAAGTATTATACAGCCAATCAGTCTGTGTGTTTAAGGTCAATCTCAAACACAATTATAGTCATTTGACTCTGTCCAGTGGTGAAACATTCACAGGGCCATGGGAGAAGCTGCTAACTCACCTTCTCACTCCAGGCCCAGAACCCAATGGCAATGAATGCTGCTCCAGCCAGCTGAGGAAAGAAGCATAGAAACTATTTTTTCTGGTGTGTTAATTTATTTACATCAGGTGTGTTTACTTGTATTTAACCAGGGCATTAGGTAGACCAATGTTCTTTAGTGTGCAGAGAAGCATATATATATATATATATATATATATATATAAATATAAATAAAAAAAGAGGGAAAAAAAGAGGAATCCTGCTGACCACAAACACTGACAACCGCTTTAATTACAAAGGGGAGCAACATAATACATTTTTAAAAACAGGATGAGCAGTCACAAATGGTTACCACACCCCCTTCCCTATCAAGAGACGAAGTAACACTTAACCAGAAAACAAACTGAAACATTTCTACATTTCCTGTTGACACCAAGAGAGGAAACTAGCACCCATCAGACTGAGTCCTGTTCACTCTAAAGCAGGAAGTATGGGCTGTCAATGTTCATTCTCAACTCAATGTTGGCAGGGAATTGATAGAAATGTGTAAAGTGACAGCACAAAGCAATATTTTGCACTATTCTTTAAATGACCAAATAAACCAAAGCCATGGCTGTTACCAGTGGAGGATTTTATCAGAGGGAGAGGCTATGGAAAAAGTACTCTGTGTAGATAGACAGTGGCACCGGGTCAGCCTGCAGAGGCTGCCATCTGGCCTCCAAGGCAGAACATGGTTGAAGTGAATCAATGTGTTTCCTACATGGGATTCCAAGAAATTCTTGCATGAAAAGAAAACAATGGGCACCACCCTATTGTTGCAGTATTCTAGTATCTGATTCAGGTACTGCTCATGGATGACTCATAGCCAACAGTATATTCATAGCTACATTCATTGCTTAGCACCAAATGAGACATGGGGGTGTCATAGTATTTGTATGCCTATATTCAAGAGGAAAGAGGTCTGCCTAAAAAAGAAGCAGGGGTCTACGAGCCAGAATGTTGAATACAATTATATTTACACTTACTTAACCGGTTGTCTTTGCTTTTGACGGTAGGTGGTAGAGATAAGGGATCCACAGGAAAGTGTTGTTAACTCAACTTTTTGCGGTGCCGGTAGTATCCGTCGCTTAGATTTTCAATCTCCTGACACATTGCACAATATGTAACCAATAGCCGAATTTACCAGAACGTGGTCAACCAAAGCACGTTTCCTCACAATCAGCTTGAAGTGTTTGTGAAGTTTGCCAGCTGATTGGGCGGGGACAGGTTCGGTCTGTGGTTCGGCCATATTATGCATGTGTTTGTTTTGTCAGTATTGAAAACACAACCAGAAATACAAGCCAGCGTACTCAGTCTGGTTGATAACACTTCCCTGCGGATATTTTGTCTCGGATTACTTCAGACAACAGAGAAAAGCAGCAGACAATAGGTAAAGTAAGTTGAAGTGAAGTCTGTTCAAAATTCTGACTTGTAATAGGACTGTTCGGGAATGCTGAGCCTACATGTTAGAGATGAGTAAGGATCACACTCTCGGGTTCTAAAGAGAGGCTAAACATGTGCCTGCCTTAAAAGGTTTACAGGGCTACCGCTAGTGCTACTTACCCAAAATATTATGTTGTAGCTAAACATGAGGTACTTGTAGCAGCAGCTGACCTCTTCATTTTCATAACGATAGTAGTGCATCTTTGCCCTTGTGTTGAGAGACGAGACATAACATTTAGCTAGGTGGCACGGATATAACAGGATGTGAAAGGTTTACCTAGTTAGCTTTGTGTATAATCCAGCTGCATCTCCATAAAGGTCAGAAACATACATGTTTGGTTAGCGCAACTGACACACATAATGGTAAGTTATCTACAACTGATTATTGACAAGACCCAAGCTTGCTTTTATAACTTATTTGGCCAGCTAACTAGCTAAACGTTAGTTTACCATTTTCAATCTAGTTAACGTTAGTCTTTACCTGGCTACCACGTTAGTCGGTCAAGACAAACAATTTATACTGCGGCTAACTATCGCTAGATAACATGGTAGCTACATGTAAACACAGCTAACTTAGCAAGCTAGCTAACGTTACTAGCCATGGTGGCTTCCCGGGACATAAATGTGATTCATTGGAAAGTTAAACAAATGTGCCATTCAATAATTATGCCGCTAAGTCTCTAATGTTCCCTTGCTAGATGCTAACGTTAATTAATTTAGCTAGATAACGTTAAGTTAGCTAGCCATTGACTAGGAGTCAGCTAACGCTAGCTTCGTTGTTTAGCTAACTATATATATTTTTTTATAACTACTGTAGCTAGCAAACTCGTTACATTTAATCAATTCGTAATACTTATTTTCTTCGTCGCTATCTCAACACTCACCGCTTTGTTGGCTTGGCTGAGTTTTAAAAACTATTTGGAGACTTTATTCTCGACTTCCCGAAAGGGCAGGAAGCCACGCCCAATTTGTCCGGGTGTGGCCTGCTCCCCTTACTGGATGTGACGAAAAAATGTCTCCTAAGACTTTTTGTAACAATGACTAACACATTTTTATTTTATTTAACTTGGCAAGTCAGTTAAGAACAAATTCTTATTTACAGTGACGGCCTATCGGGGAACAGTGGGTTAACTGCCTTGTTCAGGGGCAGAACGACAGATTTTTACCTTGTCAGCTCAAGGATTGATCCAGCAACCAATCAATCAATCAAATGTATTTATAAAGCCCTTCTTACATCAGCTGATGTCACAAAGTGCTGTACAGAGGAGGGGGGGGGGGCATGGAAGAGCACCAGTAAGCCAGGGTCTCAGCCCCTGTAATAGGGTTTGAGACAGAGAATCCCAGTGGAGAGAGGGGGAACCGGCCAGGCAGAGACAGAACGGGTGGTTCGTTGCTCCAGTGCCTTTCCGTTCACCTTCACACCCCTGGGCCAGACTACACTCAATCATAGGACCTAATGAAGAGGTGAGTCTTCAATAAAGACTTAAAGGTTGAGACAGAGTCTTCGTCTTTCACATGGATAGGCAGACCATTCCATAAAAATTGAGCTCTATGGGAGAAAGCCGTGCCTCCAGCTGTTTGCTTAGAAATTCTAGGGACAGTAAGGAGGCCTGCGTCTTGTGACCGTAGCATTCGTGTAGGTATGTACGGCAGGACCAAATCGGAAAGATAGGTAGGAGCAAGCCCATGTAATGCTTTGTAGGTTGGCAGTAAAACCTTGAAATCAGCCCTTACCTTAACAGGAAGCCAGTGTAGAGAGGCTAGCAATGGAGTAATATGATCACATTTCAAGATTCTAGTCAATATTCTAGCAGCCGTGTTTAGCAATAACTGAAGTTTATTTAGTGCTTTATCTGGGTAGCCGGTAAGTAGAGCATTGCAGTAGTCTAACCTAGAAGTGACAAAAGCACGGATACATTTTTCTGCATAATTTTTGACAGAAAGTTTCTGATTTTTGCAATGTTACGTAGATGGAAAAACTCTGTCCTTGAAACAGTCTTGATATGTTCGTCAAAAGAGCGATCAGGGTCCAGAGTAACACAGAGGTCCTTCAAAGTTTTATTTGAGACGACTGTGCAACCACCAAGATTAACTGTCAGATTCAACAGAAGATCTCTTTGTTTCTTGGACCTAGAACTGTTCTGTCTGAGTTTAAAAGTAGAACATTTGCTGCCATCCACTTCCTTATGGCTGAAATACAGGCTTCCAGGGAGGGCAATTTTTGGGCTTCACCATGTTTCTTCGAAATGTATAGCTGTGTGTCGTCTGCATAGCAGTGAAAGTTAACATTATGTTTCCAAATGACATCACCAATAGGTAAAATATATAATGAAAACAATAGTGGTCCTAAAACGGAGCCTTGAGGAACCACAACATTTACGGTTGATTTGTCAGAGCACAAACCATCCACAGATACACACTGATATCTTTCCGACAGATAAGATCTAAACCAGGCCAGAACTTGTCTATGTAGACCAATTTGGGTTTCCAATCTCTTCAAAAAAATGTGCTGATCAATGGTATCAAAAGCAGCACTAAGGTCTAGGAGCACAAGGACAGATGCAGAGCCTCGGTCTGATGCCATTAAAAGGTCATTTACCACCTTCACAAGTGCAGTCTCAGTGCTATGATGGGGTCTAAAACCAGACTGAAGCATTTCGTATGCATTGTTTGTCTTCAGGAAGGCAGTGAGTTGCTGCGCAACAGCTTTTTCAAATTGTTTTGAGAGGAATGGGAGATTCGATATAGGCTGATAGTTTTTTATATTTTCTGGGTCAAGGTCTGGCTTTTTCAAGAGAGGTTTTATTACTGCCACTTTTAGTGGGTTTGGTACACATCCGGTGGATAGAGAGCCGTTTATTATGTAGGAGGGCCAAGCACACGAAGCAGCTCTTTCAGTAGTTTAGTTGGAATAGGGTCCAGTACGCAGCTTGAGGCCATGATTATTTTAATCAATGCGTCAAGAGATACTGTATAGTATTAAATATCTTGAGTGTCTCCCTTGATCCTAGGTCCTGGCAGAGTTGTGCAGACTCAGGACAACTGAGCTTTGGAGGAATACGCAGATTTCAAGAGGAGTCTGTAATTTGCTTTCTAATGATCATGATCTTTTTGTCAAAGAAGTTCATGAATTTATCACTGCTGAAGCAACCTTTCGGTTACTGGCCAAACGCTCTAACCACTAGGCAACCATAAAAACTAAAAGTTGTTTGTTTTTATGTTGTTAGTCATTGTTACAAAGTTAGAAGTCAGAACTTGAATTGTTAATTGATTGAGTAATAATCTATTTAAACACATATCTTTAACTTTATGGAAATATAAAATATCCTCAAAGATAGCCCCATCACCAATGAATATGGTTAATAAATGGCATTATATATGTTGGTCAATAAATGACACACACACACACACACACAGCAAGAGTCTAATGCAACCACAAAAAACACCCCTTTTGCAGAACCCCTTTTGATTTGAACTAAATCTTCCATACGTGTTTGCTCATTGTAGAAGTGCTCAAAAAGTGACTTTTTGGACCTAAATGCCAAAACATTCAAAGAGACAAAGGTGCTCAAAGTTGACCTATTTTGCATAGCCCACCTTACCATGAGACATCCATGTCTTCATCAGTGTAAAATATAAAATCTTGAGATTGCTATAATTTAAATGCTTACAAACAGGGTTGCCAAACTATTTATAATTTCTTGAAAATAAATTGTAAAAATTATTAGGCCTATATAAAAACTTGTAAAGTCAGATTTTCTTCATGTTAGCATATGTTGCAGTTAGACCCTATTTTACATCATCTGAGGTTTTTGTGTTGTGCCTGCTAGTGGTGCACAAGTCAGCTGTTTGTTTAAAGCGAATGTATGCTTGATCTGGAAATGTACTCGAAGGCTCCGTATGGAGGGTGTGACGCAATTGTGGAGTCTGTGCGCCTACACATTTTTTATACAATGCGGAGAGCTCCGTATAACCCCGCATTGACATGATTGGTTAATGGTAGGGGGGGGTCCTGTATAAACACAAACTCACTTCCTTCACAACAGCTCTGCTCAACAGCTCTACGCTGCTCCGCGAAGCAAGAAGTATGCCCTGACTTCTGCAGAGGCTGTATCACCGTAAATGCTGCATGACCAATGCAGACCTCGGATTGACCATGTAGTGCCGTTTACCTGCACCTGCCCGCACTACTAGTAACCCATCTGCAAACCGCCTAACTATATGTGATAAAGTGAAAATGTGAGGCCTGCACCATACCCTAAAAAGCACTGCATGGTCAAATCGACATCTGCATTGGCCGTGCAGCCTTTACGCTGATAAGGCCTCTGCAGAAGTGAGGGCATTCATAATTATTGTGCTGTGTGGAGCAGCACAGAGCTGTTGTGAAGGAAGTTGCCAAGGACGTGAGTTTGTGTTTATACAGGACCTCCTGCCCCCAACTACCATCAACCAATCATGTCAATGCTGAGCTATATGGAGCCCTCCAGATTGTTACACAATTTGGGAGGGGCACAGCGATGCGGTACAGAGGTCAATTTGGCCTCTTCATGCCTCTGAAGGCTCCGCAATTGCGGCACACCCTCCAAATGGAGTCTCTGACCACATTTGCAGATCAAGCATAAATTGGCTTTAACACTAATATAGAAAATACGCTGTAGTCTAGCTACAGTCAGAGACAGCAGAACGATTTTCTGACAGGGTGAGCAGGATTTATTTTGTTGTTGCCTGAATTAGACATGTTTCTGCGTATAATTTCCGACATTTCAGTAGCCTATTTATAAGGCAACTTGTCTATAATTAGATACATGCAGCTTCTCTTCTGTCATTATATATTGCCCTAGAAGACGAAATAAACGTAACCCCTTGTTCAAAATAATGATGTTATGAATCTATAGAATGAATGCTTCTATCTAGTTGACATCGGTTTTCTGTCATCTCTGCTTCTTTCGCAGAGCAAAGATGTTTAAGGATAAAACATTTTTTTTAAATATTACCCTAAAATAATGAGAAAAAAACCCTCAATGTAGCCCAGAAATATAAATTGCACAAGAATGACACATTTATGCGTTTAAGGTATTGTTTCGTCTTTATTCAACCAGCCCGCCAGCCACCGAAACTTCTTAACTGACATGGATATCTGGGGTATGCGAAATGTGTCAACTTTGAGCATATTTATCTCCTGAATGTTTCACATCCAAAAAGTCACTTCCTGACAACTTCCTCCATTGGCAAACATGTATGGAAAGTTTGGTTTATATCAAAATGGATGCTGTCAAAAAGAGATTGAATTCTAATGGATTTAGCCTACCCTATGACATCACTCACTCTTTATGATTTGATTCAACATTTTGTTATGTGCCTTTTTGAGACTTGAGTCATCAAAAGCCTACATTATATCGGTAATGCCAGCAATAATTCAGCAGGTGTAGCTGTTTCTTTAAAAAATTATTTACTGAGGACAATGCATAGCAGAATGGGACTGGAATGAGTCGGGTTCAGGATCTATAGTTGTCCAAGTAGATGTGAGGCTTTTTTAGTATTTCCCCCAGAAATGTCACAAAAATTGTTGAGGTTCGTTAGGATAGTTCAGTCTGGTTCTATATTTGTGGATTATTAAAAGCAACTGTTCTCAGTTTTCTTCATGATGGTGGATGTAATGCATCACATTTTCTTGTACTATGTTAGTAATAACCATTACATAATATGCCGGCTTAATTACTCAAACAGGCACAACCAGGCTATGAACTAGAGTAACCTTGTGCTTCTGTGTGCACCTTTCTGCCCTACACAATGAACAAAGTGTGCTGTAAGAAAAAGTCACAGCAGGCTCTGTGAACAGACTAAGCTCCCACGCTTTTTGGGTTGCTATGAATCAAACTAAATATTACCCCTAACAACCAACCCACCCACCCACCCAGGAGTGGAGTGCACCTTCGAACCATCAATAAAAGACCGCAGAGACTAGGGTATAACTCTCACAACAGTATGATAGATTTAACTTCAGAGCTAATACTCTCCTCCACAAAACTTAACCTATTACATTCCTGTGCCTTGCTTTGTATCTGTACCACTGTCATGCTTGGACCATGTCTAATGATGTAAGCTACAAATCAGCTTGATGTCAGTGAAAGTATTCAAGAGAAAAAAATAGTATTTCTATATTTTTGTAGTTTGTGCTCCAACAATAGGAGTAGAGGTGAAAGTATAGCATTTACGATCCATTTAAACTAGGTAGAGGACCTCTTCCATCTGCAGTGGGTGGATGTCCATTGATCCCTCCCCAATGTAACTATTGTACGACTCACATTTGGTATAACTATAGTATTAGTTATAGTAACTATAGTCTATTTTCAAACCACTTATCCAATTAATGTTTATATGTATTTGACTTCCATGTATGAGAGTTGCAAAAAAAAACATTGTGACATAACCTTTTTTTTTGGTGGGGGGCAATTGGTGATTAACTTAGTTTATGTCAAATAAATCAACCCTAAAATGTACTAGACAAACATACACTGTACTTAAATGATTAATTCTCCCTCCATATAATCTCTCTTATTCAGCAGTATATGAACGAGGAGTAAAAAAAAAAAAGGTATGAGAGAAAATGCTCAAACTGTGATATATTTGTAGGTATGGCCGGGGCTGCCGCTGCTGTTGATTGGTTCTATGCCTGCACTGTTTTCACACCTGGTCTGCAAACAGTGGCCCAGTCAGGAGCCAGTGGTTTTGGGAGGGAAGCGAGGGATGGAACGAGGGAGGAAGGATGGAGTAGGAACCCTGCCACAGACTCACCCGTTTGGACACAGTGGTTTTGGGATCTCCTTCCGGCGGCCCTTCCCTTCTCTCCACACCTGCACAGCAGAGTCAACAGGCACGACTCACGACCGGGCACATCTGCAGTTATGCAACACAAGGCATAAAGGGAGACGAGAGGTCAATATGGACAGTCCACATGTCAGAGAGAGGCCTGAATCAAAAGTGTGTCCTGAAAAGTGAAATTGAAGAGAGTGAGAGTGAGTGAGAGGGTTAAAGGGAGATAGATACACTACATGATCAAAAGTATGTGGACATACTCATCGAACAACTCATTCCAAAATCATGGGCATTAATATGGAGCTGGTACCCCCCTTTGCTGCTACAACAGCCTCCACTCCTCTGGGAAGGCTTTCCGCTAGATGTTGGAACTTTGCTGTGGGGACTTGCTTCACTTCAGCCACAAGAGCATTAGTGAGGTCGGGCACTGATGTTGGGCGATTAGGCCTGGTTCGCAGTCGGCGTTCCAATTCATCCCAAAGGTGTTCAATAGAATTGTGGTCAGTGCTCTCTGCAGGCCAATCAACTTCTTTCACACCGATCTTGACACACCATTTATGTATGGACCTCGCTTTGTGCACGGGGGCATTGTCATTTGGGGTGGCAGGGTAGCCCAGTGGTTAGAGTGTTGGTTCAAACCCCCGAGCTGACAAGGTACAAATCTGTCGTTCTGCCCCTGAACAGGCATTTAACCCACTGTCCCTAGGCCGTCATTGAAAATAAGAATTTGTTCTTAACTGACTTGCCTAGTTAAATAAAGATTTTAAAAATAAATAATTGTCATGCTGAAACAGAAAAGGGCATTCCCTAAACTGTTGCCAAAAAGTTGGAAGCACAGAATCATCTAGAATGTCATTGTATGATGTAGTGTTAAGATTTCTCTTCATTGGAACTAAGGGGCCTATCCCAAACCATGAAACAGCCCCAGACCATTATTTCTCCACCAAACTTTACATTTGGCACTATGCATTGGGGCACGTAGTGTTGTCCTGGCATCTGCCAAACCCAGATTAATCCTTCAAACTACCAGATGGTGAAGCGTGATTCATCTCTCCAGAGAAAGCGTTTCCACTGCTCCAGAGTCCAATGGCGGAGAGCTTTAGACCACTCCAGCCAATGCTTGGCATTGTGATCTTAGGATTGTGTGTGGCTGCTCAGCCATGGCAACCCATTTCATGAAGCTCCCAACGATGTTGCTTCCAGAGGCAGTTTGGAACCCTGGCTCATAGTTCGTAACAACAAAAGGAGACTGAGCGTGATACATTAAAGGTAAAAGGAATACATTTATTAAACTAAGATTAAATGTCAAACGTACCCAAGCCAACCTATCAAACAGTGCTTGTATACGTTGGACATACTGAGAGCAGGTGTCACTATAAATGACCACGTTATCCAAGTACACCATACATCATTGCAGGTGCATTATGCAAACCAAAAGGCATAACTGTATAAGAATACAGTCCAATAATTTGTGATGAAAGCACAACTCTCCCTTGCTCTAGTAGACAAGAGGACCTTCCAGTACCCTTTAAGGAAATTGAACTTGCTCCGAAACTTTGCAGAACCCTCTTCAACACAATCAACACAATCCTCCATATGAGGTAGAGGAAAGGAATCCCCAACGCTTCTGAATTGTTCAAACTACCTTCTTCATACAAAGTATGAGGCGAAAAGGAGTCTAGGGCAACTGAGAATGCGGAAAGGGCAGAACTAAGTTAACTATCACCTGACTTAACAGGAGTCGATGCCGATGAACGATGGTAGTGAGGTTCAACAAATTCACATGAAAAAGTTGGGTGCCTTCCTGCTCTTAGTAGTTGCAACCAGATAGTTCTGTTCAGACACTTTGCACACCACTGTGAAAGGCCCAGTGAACTTAGCATAAAAAGAAGAACCTACAATTGGTAACAGAGCTAAAAACCTAGCACCAGGGCTAAATTGTCTCCGTTCAGTCCAACAGTCATAAATATGCTTAATCTTTACTTGTGCACTTTCCAGTTTCTCATTTTCCATTTCACCAGCTAAGAACACAATTACGAAAACCGTTAACATAACCAAGTAAATGTAGTGGTGGCTCTACTGTTCCCCAGCTGTCATGCAACACAGCCAGAGGTCCACGCACTGCATGTCCAAAAAACAGATAATTTGGGCTAAATCCTACACTCTCCTGGACAACTTCTCTAGCTGCCAACAGTAACCATGGCAAACCTTTTTCCCAAGCACAATCTAGCTGTATGCAGTATGCAGGCAGGAGAGACTTTAGGGTTTGATGAAAATGCTCTAACGCATCCTGGGACTGTACATGACTGGTTCTGCTAGACACAAAGCTGCTGTAGCACTTGTCCAACATGAAAGGTAAAATTAGAGCCTTGGTCACTCTGAATGACCTTAGGAATGCCAAATACAGAGATGAACTGAGATAAAGCCTTCACAACAGACTTAGTTATTGTGCGTAGCGGATAAGCAGCAGGGTACCTGGTTGTGGGGTACATCACTGTAAGCAAATAGCTAATGCCAGACAGAATGGGGCAAAATACCAACACAGTCAATGATCAAATGTTCAAAAGGCTGACCAATGGCAGGAATAGGATACAGAAGAGCAGGTTTAATTGACTGATTTGGCTTACCAGTCAGCTGGCATGTGTGACGTTTTTTTTTATGTAAGCAGAGATGTCACATTTCAACCTTGCCCAGAAAAAGAAATATGGTCATATGTTTTCCTAACTCCCAAATGTCCAGCAACATTATCATGGGAGATTTGAAGCACTGTCTGGCGAAACTACAATCTGCATGATAAGATCACCTTCAACGTTTTCCCCATGAGGCACGCACCTGCGAACAAGCATACTGTTTTGAAGGCAGTAACCTTGTGCAGAGCTTTCTATCCCATCAGCTAGCAACACTGTCAAACAGCTCCTTCAAAGAGGGGTCGTCCTGCTGTTCCTTCACCAAGTCATCACGAGAAACAGACAAGATATGCTCAGGCAAAGGTGAGTAAAACGCTTCTGTAACAGACAGAATTTTGTTCAGTTACTGACACCTCCCAGCACATGTCACTGCACAGATAACTGTACTATCTGGAGAGTTCTCGGACACCTCAGATGGAGGGAGAACAGGGATTTGAATCCTCAGGAGCAGGGGTTTGACTCCTCAGATGGAGGGAGAACAGGGATTTGAATCCTCAGATGCAGGGAGAACAGGGGATTGACTCCTCAGGAGCAGGGGTTTGACTCCTCAGATGCAGGGAGAACAGGGGGTTGACTCCTCAGGAGCAGGGGTTTGACTCCTCAGGAGCAGGGAGAACAGGGATTTGCTGTGTAGCCACATAACGTGGTGGCACCGAAGCCCTGTATAATGAGATCAATACCGTCCTCTGGTAGATGAGGACGCACCACAAAACACACCTTTCATAAGATCTGAGTCAAGTTGCACTGTATGCACAGGAACAGGAAAAACAAACAACCCACGAATTAGTGTAGAATCACCTGTATCCAGTGGCGACCCTACATTTTTTGCAAAAAATAAAATGGAAATAAATATGTACATATATATTTATTATATATATTGTTTTGCTTTTCTGGAGGGGGCTTGCCTGTTATGTATGTTATTTTGGCATTAATACTTGTCACATATCAGTTTGCAAACAATGTAAAAAAATATATATCATTGAGTTAATAAAGCCACACAAACATGGTCCCTTTTTGTTGTCTTGAGTAACGCAGCTCCAAAATGCAGGTGTTTCAGCCTAGCTCAGTGCTTTCTGTGGTGGTGGGGCTGGTCAGCAGAAAATCGGAGCATTGCACCGTGATTGGCTCAATGTTCTATCACTCATGAGGACACATGTCATCCGCCTTTAGTAAGGGTAGACATCAAGAATGTGAGCCCTTTGGGTCCTGCCATAGACTTAGATTAGAAATGCCCTTCCAAGAAGGCTCAAGGTCGTTGGCCACAGATAAAATGATTTCAAATCGCATATCTACAGTAGCTTTGATTGGACTGATTGGATTAACTTTCAAAATCTTAGCTTGCAGTCAGCATAAATCAAGTAGACAATCTACTGGCAAATCCTTTTTAATCCTTGTTATATGAAGAGAAATAACAAAGAGAAATTGTAGATAAAACATATCGGTGCTCATTGGCCATTGGACATAAAGATTACACAACAAGTTGGAAATCGCAAATTCAACAATGAGTCGTTTGGAAGGAGTCAGTGGCTAACTGCAAGAGTTGCAAAGAAACCACTAAAGTTAGCCTGCTATTCAATGGAGTGGCTGTGTTTTTCTCCAGAGTTCCCACCATGAATCCAGAGAAAGGCATACTTTGTTGACAAAGTTTGATGACTAAATTTGCAATCTTCACAAGGTGAGTCCAAAAATGTATTGTATGCTGCTGCATAAATTACGTAATAGAAGAGAAATGTATACTGTAGCTAACAAAGTAATACTAATTTTATGTTTTGTAGTAAGCTGTTAGTAGCCCATGTGCCTCACCCTAATAATTTGGTCTATTTTCACCAACGTGGTATTGTAAACACATTTTTCATGGCCCGGTGTGTGCTTGTTTGGCTACTTTTTTGTACAGTTTTGACAGTGCTACTGATAGTAGTGGTGGTGCTTGGCTTGCAAGTGCAAATTCAGCACCCACAACATTCTATACTAGAATATACTAGAAATAAAGGGAACACTAAAATAACACATCCTAGATCTGAATGAACGAAATATTCTTATTAAATACTTTTTTCTTTACATAGTTGAATGTGCTGACAACAAAATCACACAAAAATGATCAATGGAAATCAAATGTATCAACCCATGGAGGTCTGGTTTTGGAGTCACACTCAAAATTAAAGTGGAAAACCACACTACAGGCTGATCCAACTTTGATGTAATGTCCTTAAAACAAGTCAAAATGAGGCTCAGTAGTGTGTGTGGCCTCCATGTGCCTGTATGACCTCCCTACAATGCCTGGGCATGCTCCTGATGAGGTGGTGGATGGTCTCCTGAGGGATCTCCCAGACCTGGACTAAAGCATCCGCCAACTCCTGGATAGTCTGTGGTGCAACGTGGCGTTGGTGGATGGAGCGAGACATGATGTCCCAGATGTGCTCAATTGGATTCAGGTCTGGGGAACGGGTGGGCCAGTCCATAGCATCAATGCCTTCCTCTTGCAGGAACTGCTGACACACTCCAGCCACATGAGGTCTAGCATTGTCTTGCATTAGGAGGAACCCAGGGCCAACCGCACCAGCATATGGTCTCACAAGGGGTCTGAGGATCTCATCTCGGTACCTAATGGCAGTCAGGCTACCTCTGGCGAGCACATGGAGGGCTGTGCAGCCCACACAAAGAAATGCCACCGCATACCATGACTGACCCACCGCCAAACCGGTCATGCTGGAGGATGTTGCAGGCAGCAGAACTTTCTCCACGGCGTCTCCAGACTGTCACGTCTGTCACATGTGCTCAGTGTGAACCTGCTTTCATCTGTGAAGATCACAGGGCGCCAGTGGCGAATTTGCCAATCTTGGTGTTCTCTGGCAAATGCCAAATGTAAGCACAACCCCCACCTGTGGACGTCGGGCCCTCATAGCACCCTCATGGAGTCTGTTTCTGACCGTTTGAGCAGACACATGCACATTTGTGGCCTGATGGAGGTCATTTAGCAGGGCTCTGGCAGTTCACCTCCTGCTTGCACAAAGGCGGAGGTAGCGGTCCTGCTGCTGGGTTGTTGCCCTCCTACGGCCTCCTCCACGTCTCCTGATGTACTGGCCTGTCTCCTGGTAGCACCTCCATGCTCTGGACACTGCGCTGACAGACACAGTAAACCTTCTTGCCACAGCTCGCATTGATGTGCCATCCTGGATGAGCTGCACTACCGGAGCCACTTGTGTGGGTTGTACACTCCGTCTCATGCTACCACTAGAGTGAAAGCACCGCCAGCATTCAAAAGTGACCAAAACATCAGCCAGGAAGCATAGGAACTGAGAACTGGTCTGTGGTCACCACCTGCAGAACCACTCCTTTATTGGGGGTGTCTTACTAATTGCCTATAATTTCCACCTGTTGTCTATTCCATTTGCACAACAGCATGTGAAATTTATTATCAATCAGTGTTGCTTCCTAAGTGGACAGTTTGATTTCACAGAAGTGTGATTGACATTTGTGTTACATTGTGTTGTTTTTAAGTGTTCCCTTTATTTTTTTGAGCAGTGTATTACGGTATCTTTTTTGACACGCAAAGACCCAAACGGCGTTCATGTGTCCCACCCTAATAATTTGGTATATTTTCACCTACTGTTCTAACTTGGTGGTGCACATTTAGCCTATAACCTGTTTTAGAGAAATGTAATCATCGAATATTGTATCATATCATTGTCTGTTTATCTGCCCCCTTTACTTATCCTACGGTTCTGACTTCTACTGTAAGAATGGCCCATGTTCTGAAAGCTGTTGCTGTTCAAAAGTGCTGAACAAATAGTTATATTGACTGCGTCTGTCGTCGCTTGCTCATTGTCTTAATCAAAATTCTGGATTGCCTCTTATTTGTTTCTCGTCCCCCTATGCCATAGTTTGTACTCAATTGTCAGTAGAAACCACATTTGTTTAAACAAGTCTACCATATCAGCTATGTTTTTTTAAAGGCAGTAAATGAGGCTGAATGAACTATTTCACTGCCAGACAAAGCTCAGCTGAAAGCCAGGTGTAACAGTGGTAAGGCTTTGGGAATCTGCTGTCGGGACAGCTTTATGTAGGCAATATCAGTTTGTGGGCACCGTTTGTCACCGTTATAGTGCAATTAACATATTGTTTAGTGTTGTGGCTTTGTTGGCATGCATCCCACATGTTTTGCCCACTAAGATTTCCATGCTAAAATAGCCACTGCCTGTATCTGATTCAAGAGAATGGCAATACAGATTCACAAACAAATGATTCCACAGAGCCTGTGTCTCACAATATTTTGACTGCCACTTTCTCATCACGTCCTACCAGGGAGAAATAACCTTCAGGAATGTAAGCAGCATAGTCATAAGCAGTGGCTTTTTCAAAATGTTCTGCATGCTTCTCAAGCTGAGATAAAGTACTAGGCCAGAGAACTGTACTTTTGAGTTGCCACCAGAATTTTGAGCTTTCAGGACATTCATTTTTCCAGTGTCCCTTACCTTGACAGTAGTTACAAACTCTAATTAGATCATTTCTACCTCATATGCCACGATCAACCTTAGGAAAACATTGATCTGCTCCCAACATTGAACATTTTTGGCGAGGGGAGAAGTACTCTGTACTTTATAAAAAAGCTTTTATAGATCAAGACATACTCCTCTGATAAACTCCTAGTCAGGCAGCAGTTCTATCGTGTGCTCACTAACACGCTCTGGTACTGAATTCTTAAACTGCTCAAGTACCACTGGATCAGACAATTCCTCAAATGTATCCATCTACCTCTGAGACAGAGCACCAATGATTAAACTGAAACACTACATTTTGTGCAAATTCTACATAGGTTTGCTTGTCACCTAATTTCCAATTGCGAAAACACTGCCTAAAAGCCTCTGGGACCAATTTGTAGGCTTTTAACACTGCTGGTGTCACCGTTTCATAGACGAGCGTTACCAGTTAACACACACTGTAGCAGTAAAGTACGGTCTGCATCAGACCAGATTCTACTACTAGTCAAACAAAGAGAAAAATGTTTCCCGGCCCTTCTCATTAAACCAAAAAAGTAAACATTTCTTACAATGTCCTCAGTTGGATAGTTGGTTACTGGAGAAACTGATGACTAATTTGACCCTTTGACTAGGTCTAGCTTATACTGTTCCATCTGTTGTTTTACCAACTCAGTTTGTATTAATCTGCTCCATTTCTAGTTGTAGCATTATCTCGTCGCTCAAAACTTAAACAAGCGACACATAGTGATGCAAATGGAGTAACAAACTGTGGATCTCGAACAGTTAGGATTCCTTCCTCAACTAGTTTGGCTTTTAGACTGGCTTTCATAATATTTTTCAATCCAATATTGTAGTGTTCAGTAATCTGTGCCATCTGCTCTTTGGTGCACTGCTCCAAAAGTGCTTCAAATGGGCACTAAATAAACTTGTCTAGATTACTAGCAATGATAAAAAATTGAAATACCAATTTAGATTGAGACAAGCTTACACAACTAGGGCTGGTACATGGTTTACACTAATGTTGAAGGACAACCAACTCAAAATGGAACCTCCCCGGCCCCATTCTAACTAATATGCCTATCTAACTGACTAGCTAATCTCAACCCTAGTCTTCATGCAGATACTGGCAGGGGGTATTTATGCACTGGTTCCATCAGAAACAGAAAGACAACCGTAAATCCAGTGACTGATCTGAATCCAAGGAAGTGCTCCAGGGGCAATTTATCACAAATTGGCTCTACCTGCGGTCTCCACGATACTAGAGAGAAAACAAAAATGGTCACTGAAACCTACAAGGGGATATGGGATCCTATCAATTTAAGTGGCTATCCTTACCAAGTCAATGTAACAGCACCTAAAACCCCAGTGATTAGGAAATAGGTACAAACAAATGGCTTTGTAGGGCAACACCCAGAGGACAAAAGCTGCTTCCCTTCCAGAATCCACCAAAACAAAACCCCTAAAGCCTACACAATTAAGGAAAAACCCTGAAAAAATAAACTTCGGCTTTGATACTAGCAAACTTTGTCTTTAACGAAGACTGCCAAACAAATAGCACCACATTGCACTTGAAGAACTGTAGCAACACAGCTGAACCCAATTTAGCACCAATTACTACCCCTACACGGTGCTCCAAGCTAACCATGCACAAAACAGGGAGTCCAAACCAAATGCCAAACAAAAAATAGCTCCCAGAAAGAAGATCCCAGAAATGTTCCATGTGCACAAAAAGCTTATTTATCTCAAATTTGTTTACATCCCTGTTAGTGAGGATTTCTCCTTTGCCAAGATAATCCATCCACCTGACAGGTGTGGCATATCAAGAAACTGATTAAATAGCATGATCATTACACAGGTGCACCTTGTAGTGGGGACTATAAAAGGCCACTCTAAAATGTAGTTTTGTCACAACACAATGTCACATATGTCTCAAGTTTTGAGGGAGGGTGCAATTGGCATGCTGACTGCAGGACTGTCCACCAGAGCTTTTGCAAAATAATGTTATGTTACTTTCTCTAACATAAGCTGCCTTCAACATCATTTTAGAGAATTTGGTGGGAACGTCCAAGCGGCCTCACAACTGCAGACCACGTGTAAACACACAGGCACAAGACCTCCACATCCATCTTCACCTGCAGGATCCGGATCGTCTGAGACCAGCCACCCAGACAGCTGATGGAACTCTGGGTTTGCATACCTGAAGAATGTATGCACAAGCTGTCAGAAACCGTCTCGGGGAAGCTCATCTGGGTGCTCGTCGTCCTCGCCAGAGTATTGGCCTGACTGCAGTTCGGTGTCGTAACCGACTTCAGTGGGTAAATGTTCACTTTCGATAAACCACTGGCACAGTGGAGAAGTGTGCTCTTCATGGATTAATCTCGATTTCAAATGTACAGATGGCAGAATGATGTTGTGTGGGTGAGCGGTTTGCTGATGTCAATGTTGTGAACAGTGTCCCATGGTGGTGGTGGGGTTATGGTATGAGCAGGCATAAGCTACACACAACAAACACAATTGCATTTTATCTATAGCAATTTGAATGCACAGATATACCGTGACGAGATCCTGAAGCCCATTGTCGTGCCCTTCATCAGCCATCAACACCTCATACAAGCATTTTGCAACACTGGCTATGACATCATGTGAATGTGACCAATACATTTTTATTTGATTTGATGTTTCAGCGTGATAATGCACGGCCCCATGTCGCAAGGATCTGTACAGTTCTTTGAAGCTGAAAATGTCCCAGTACTTTCATGGCCTGTATACTCACCAGACATGTCACACATTTATTTTACCATGTCAATATCTATTTGTTGTCAATATTTTGTTGTCAAACTGGTGGCAGTTGCAAAACAAGTAAATAGTTGGACGAGTTGCAGAGGTAACTGAAAATAATACTTAATTAGGCTGTTTTCTCTTGAAACATATGGCCTGTCTACTAGAAACTCATTGACAATATGAACACAGATATAAAAACATGAATACTATATATGAATACAATTTTTAAAAGTTATTCAAGTATAAATTACCAAAGTTATGATAGATTGCCATAGATTTTCTGTTAATTACTGACGATTCCAGTAACTTGGTAAATTATTGGTAGCTTTGCAACCCTAACCGTGAACAAAGAGGTTGTGAGTTCAAATCCCAGGTGTGGGGGAGAATGTTTCTTTGGGACCATCAGGCGAAGTCCTGACAACTGATACACAGAAATGTTCCTGCAACATTCCCATGAAAGTGTCTAGAACATCAATATCTTATATATTAAGAACTTGGCAACCATGTTCTGTGTATGTTGAGTGTGATGTTATTCCAGTGTAAACAGGAAGTGACAACTTTCATGAGAAATTTACTTCTGGGTAACAAAGATTAGTGTGATGTTGATGGTATGTTCTCCTAACCCACAGAAAACTGGAAAAATGAATGTTCTTGGCACGTTCCCATGAAACGTGTCTTCAACAATATCTTAATATCTGAGAACTTGGTAACCACGTTCTGGGTAAGTTCTATTTTAAGTGAATGGTCTCTTGGAAACAATCCTTGCACGTCACAGGAACATTCCTATGAAAACGTTAGTTGATGACCTAATGAGACTCTTAAGGGAACAGTTTTACTAAAGTTGTGGAAACGTTTGTTGTTAGCTGGGTAGGGGAGTTCTGCAAACTGCTACGAAACTGGCATATTCAAGACTTCCCAGAGAGCCACGATTTAAATATCCCATTAATAGGATATGATTTTTAGGGAGCAAATATCTAGGTTATTTCTCTAATTATGGATGTTAGTTAAATTGCCCCGATGACGCAGGATGTCTCATCTTGGAGACTGCCTCCGTTTCCAAGCTCGTTTCCATGCACCGCCTTCTAACAACATGGCGCCAGTTTACAGCGGTGCTGCCTTCCAAAGGGATGCCAAAAACCGCGCCGTAAGAGGAAAATATGATTATTGAAAGTAACAGTTAACTACAAAAAGGATAACGGTACCGTAGTTCTTATAAATAATACTTGTGTTCTTTTCATGTAAAATTCTGCGTGCAGCAACAGTTTGTTAGTGACAGGTTGCGCATGAGCCCACCTGCCGGAGAAACTGTGACGACGGTGGACCAATATGAATCTCCTGAACCTGACAATATAGTGGGCGATATCCTTTGATAGAGACCTGCAATATTATGCATATTCTTCGACAGCGAGGTAACGCGTAAACGTCTCCGTAGACTCATTGTAGTGCAATAAATAACTTTCTCTTTAAAAAAAGAAGAAGCTCACTCTGTAATGAATGAAGAGAATTGTGCGCAATCGGAGGTGGAAAGGGAAAAGCTCCCTCCAATATACCATACGTCACCAACTATGGTAAGTGCACAATTGTTTACATTCAATCAGAAAATGCTTACAACTTGTTGCTGTAAAAAATAGTTAATTATTTGAGCTCTTTTCTGTACTGTTTTTTCTTACACAATATTTCCTTTATTCAACTACATCCTAAAGACATTACTGAACTGGCCCAGTCAAACAATGTGAAGTATTTATTTTGCAGTATGGGCTACTATTATAATTTGTTATTGTCAGCATCCCTACTATAAATGGCATTATAAACTGGGTGGTTCAAGCCCTGAATGCTGATTGGCTGACAGCGTATACCAGGGGTATGACAAAACATGTATTTTTACTTCTCTAATTATGTTGGTAACCAGTTTATAATAGTAATAAGGCATCTTGGGGGTTGTGATATATGGGCCATATAGTACACCTCCTCAGGCATTATTGCTTAATTCTCCTGTGGAACAAGATGCTTAGTGATTTAATTCACAAAGTAAGTGGACTCAAGGACTTAAAGTATCAGAATAGGACCTATACCAATAATTTTCACAGTTTGATGAACCAGGATATTTGTCATTGGAAAAAGCATTGACATTTGTTCCCCAACAGTCCCCCTCAAAAGATGAACATTGGAAGAGTTTCTTAAATTAAAGGGGCAATCCGCAGTTGCTACATCCGTTTTTGGACTTATATTCTTCAAGAATCAATTAATTTATAACTTGTAAATTCCTCATGAGCTTAGTTCAACCGCCATACCCCATCAGAACCCAAAATATAAGCTTGTTTGAATCCAATGTTTGTAAACATTGTAAATGTAAACAAACAAATGCTTAACTATAATTTTTGTATCTTGGATGGTCAGTCCTTACATCAAAAGCTTTGTCTATGAATTTAAGAGTGGTTAGATTTCTCCAGGCCAATCCCTCAACTTTTTACCGTACAGAGGCGGGTGGGACCGCTTTGTTATTGTTTTGACTGCGGATTCCCCCTTTAACTATACAATATGGAACCCATAATTTTTCATACTAATGTAGGCATAATGTCTGGAAATGTCAATGCTGCTTCTCGCTCTCTTGCTCTCTCTTTCTTTCTCCCTCTCTCTCTCACACACACACACACACACACACACACACACACACACATTCCCACCAACACACTCATCACACGGTAGCATCATTGTAGTGATCTAGATAGTAAACGTCCTGGAAGAGCAACATGGGAAGAGATTTAGGAGTGAGGCAGACTTTTCCACAGACACAGACGGTTATTCTCTCATAAAGTGCTGCATTTTGGCACAGCCATGAATAACAGAATAGAAGGACAGGAGTGGTCGAGGGGGGAGGGAGGAGAAGAGGAAGGAGGAGAGTGATGTTTTTATCCAGAAGTTAGGGTTGTAATATAAAGAACAAATCTGTAATTCAGAGGAGAGGAGCCACACCAAGAATCACTTCGCCCATGATACAATATGTGTTGTTGTGTCACATCATCATTTTCAGACTAATGTAGGCCTAATATCTGGAAATATTAGTGGTAATGCTGTTATCTCTCTCTCTCACACACACACACTAAGTCCAGTCCAGCCTGGCCCTGTGTATCATTACACATAATGCTGAACACAGCAACTGCCTTGTGTGTCTCGCCTCACCATAAATAACACATTATTCCTATTTTTCCCTCCGTAAACAAAAACATTATTAGATCCTCTGAGTCCGCTTGGGAAAGGAAATGTTTAACTGTTTGTTTTTTTTAAATACCAAAGGCACACTAAAAGCAACACTAATAAAGTTTAAACAAACTAAGCAGTTATTCGAACGCATGGAAAGTATAACCCAGAAGTTATAGGCATTTCTGGTTATTGATGTTGTTAGAAGATGTATCCTTATTATGAGCAATGGGTAAACTACAACACTAAAATCAACTGAAAGGTTTGTGTGTGTCTAATGTATGTGTGGTGTGCATGCGCGTACTGTTCTTTTTTTTCTTTAAGAGCGTGTCCAGTGTAGCTCAGTTGGTAGAGCATGACACTTACAGCGCCAGGATTGTGGGTTTTATTCACATGGGGGACCAGTACAAAAACAATAGTCTTAACACTAGGTACTGTAAGTCGCTCTGGATAAGAGTGTCTGCTAAATGACTAGAATGTACAAATGTAAATGCATACTTCTTTAAGAGCGTTTTAATATGAGAGATGGAGAGATAATACACACTAGGTGTATCTGTGGCAGCCTCTTTTTGTATGTTAATGGAGTGTGCTGTTTGGAGATATTGTTCCTGTCTGTGTCTCGGATGAAGAGTTTGTTTGATCTGCCCTTTTTGTACACACGAATGTTGAATAGAATCCATTGGATCGAATTAAACAACGGGATATGGGGGAGGAGATGTCTTTTATCCCTCTGAAATTAAGCATCTACCATATTCCACTGAGGTGCAGGTTTTTACATTTTATTTTTATAGATGTCAGTTTGATTAGCACAAACTGAAAATGTTTTTGAAATTGTGCTTAACAATAGTTTTTACAATATGAGACATTGGAGACAATATTACTGTCTGTATCAGAGTAACTCCATGTGGAGTGCTAGTGGCATAATCAGGGAAGATTTTTATGGATGTAATTCTAATCTCAGTGATCTCATTAGGATTGTCTGGACTTGAGAAGTTCCCTTCCCTCTCTCTCTCTCCATGTCATCTGTAAGACATGTGTTTTCTCCCCCTCCTCTTCGTTCGGTGGAGAGTTTTAAGGTGTCAGGACCTGCTGCTGTGCATATGCTGTTAGTTGGCCCTCCTCTCTCTCTCAATCTGTCCACTGTACTCAGTTCCTACCTCCCACCCTCCTTGCTGTCTGGGCTACCAGAACAGTTGGCTGTAGGCATTGGTGAGAGCAGCAAGCAAGAAATAGGAAATTGACATCATATATATTTTCTAAACTGGTTGTCGGATTCACCTTGGGTGGAAAAATCACGTGGGCCACTTAACTGAATGAAATAAATGCCAATTATATGATATGGTATTCTATCCCTATGATTCATGTTGATTCATGAGTCTAATGTGTGGGCCTCATAGGGTTTCCTCTGGCAAAGGATAAAGTGCAATTATTATTTTTCTATTCACAAAATAACGGTAGCGGTAAGTAGCAGTTGTTAGGATAAATAATGTTGGCAACTGTTGGGGACATTCTCCCCAACAGAGTTTACAGAACACTGGCAGAGCCAGGTAGAAATACCTTGTGCCACTTCCTGGGCTATAACATAGCCATAATGAGCAGTGGTGCAATCATTTAGCCAACACGGTGGCTATAGAAAACTCTAAAAGCAGACTAACTAGTCTATCATGGCATCACATTCATAGGTGTGTGTACATTCACACATCTGCGTGTCCAATTGGAGCTCTGAGAAGCAGCAACAAACAAGAACACACACAGTAATCAACCTAAATAAATGCACAAACTGAAGGAAAATAACTTCACTTGATTAACAAACATAGTCTAAGGACAAGAGGGAAGTTTAATAGCAACAAAGCTCATGATTCAGACATTCAATTATCAAGAAAATGGGGGCAAATCAGACTTAAAGGCACAGTGCAGTCAAAATGGTTTTTCCTGTGTTTTGTATCATATTGTACAACTGCTGATGACACTAACACTGTAAAAGTGTGACTTTTTATCAGTGTTAATTCCTGATATTTGCAGGTTTAAAATACAATTTACACTGGATCTTCTAATCAGCAGGTTTTGTATGGGTGGACATCACCAGGCGGTATAAGTTAATAGACCAATAACAAAGAGTTCTAAACCTCTCTAATAACAGAAACTTTTCACTCCCTTAGGCCCCTCACTCAGACTACTCCCAAACAGTCCTAGAAAAAGTATTGCTTGAAAAAGTGTTTTTTGCTATAAAAAAAAAACTAAAAAGCTATTTTTGACCATTTTAATTGAACAATATTACAGTAAGGTACCACGTTACCCAGAAATGATTTCATATTAAAATAAAAATGGCTGCATTGGGCCTTTAAGTCAAGAGCACACAAGGGAGAGGAGGGCTTGAACTTGAACACGCCTGTCACCATCACAAAGTCATTCTTGAGCAAAGTTAACCTCTAACTCCTATATGAAACGTTTCCCAACAGCACAAACTGTAGCAGGAGTTCCATGACTCCATCGCTGTTAAAGTGTAAGACTCAAAGGCCCTTTGAACTCTGAGCCCACTACAAGAACACACAGGCATACATACATAATTGTACATTGTTTTCAGTTTAGTTTTCCTCCCATAATGATGTCATCTTCTTGTGACAGGATTTGGGGCGTGGTGCGAAACAGCCCTTTCCCTCCCTCAGCACGTTCATCTCCTCCCTTAACCAGCGGAGGGAGACGGGAGGCCGGTTCAGCGTGGGCACAAACCAGTGTCTACCAGGTGGACGACATGGTGAGTTAACAACACTGGGCAGATTCACACACTGTGGTGGTCTACAAAGACACTGGAGAAACGTAGCCCTCGCGTATCCGACAATAATCTCTCCTCTTTCCAACCTGATTCCTGATGGGCTTCCCTATATTCACACCGAAGCTGGTCTCTCCACTGGATACAACGATATGTCACTCACCACTGTACGGCAATGGAGACATTGTTTATTTAGTTAAATGAACAAAATGACAGTATATTAAAGAACAGTTGTCAGGCCTGCAGTGCACACTAAATCGATTTACTCGCTGCTGTTACTGATGCCAAAATAATTATGCGAACATCTCTGTCAAATGAAAGCCATATGAAGGCTTATTTTCATGGCGTATACATGTTGGTGGAGAGGAACCATGCAGCAGGAAAGCATTTCCAAGCGTTTGTCATTTCAAATGTACTTGTTTAGATTCCTGGCCATTTATGCAATCAATATGTTCCATCACTTGATATTTGTAACCTCACTGAAATTGAAACTCTGTTACCAATGTAAATTAATACATGATATTTGGCAGAAGTTTAAGATTTTCTTCCTCTGATCTTCAAATGAGATGTCTATGCATAAAAGGGTTTTGATAGGAAAACAAAAGCATGGGCAACATGAATAGGATGAGATGAGATGGGTCAGCTATCTGAGGTAATGATGGACGTCATCAATTGTTATGACCTGGCAACAGCCAGCAGAAATAGTTTTAACAACTTCATTGTGTCTTCTTGTGAGAATGCTGTCATTAGTCTGAATGCATTGTTGTCCTGGCCTGTTAGGTCCTGAAAAAGATTGGTAGAGGCAATAATGTGTCCATACTTAACAGAAAGCCGGCTTTGGTTAACTAAGGTCATGCAGTGAATGTACTATGTGATTACAGACTGATTGGGTCGAGTTTAATTAGTGTTGTTAGTGAAGCCAGTCTGAGCAAGTCGCAATCTAAGGATCTCGCAATCAAAGCCTTGTGAATCATGTCCATTGTGGAAGCTATGTGTGCCGTCTTTGCAAGCAGTAACAAATATATGTACATATCTGCCACACAACACAATAGTCATGTGTATGATACTCTGTGTGAAGGGAACTAACTATGTGGGTCTTGTAATTTCCCAGGGAGGGAGCTACCTCCTATTTGCAGTGACGTGAGGCAGAAACAGAGGATCTCCATCGACACACTTCCCCCCGAGGTGAAGGCCCCGTTCCCCTCTGAACCTGTCATCCCCCTCCGCACTAAGACCATCAAAGAGTTCCAGTGAGTAACACCTCTCCCCATGACCTCCATTTGACCTTTTAACAGTGAGTAGCATACCTTTATGATCGTCACGACTTCCCACTGGGCACAGACGTCATTTCAACGTTTTGATTTCAATTTGGTAGAGTTGTCAACTAACGTAAATTCAACATTAAATAACATCATGTCATTGGATTTACGTTAAAAGTTGGGTGAAAATCATTGACTGTTTACAAATCCAATCAGTTTTCCACTTTGATTCAACATCAACACAACATTTTTTTTGTTGAATTGACGTGGAAACAACGTTGATTCAACCAGTTTTTGCTCACTGGGCTATGATTCGCTATGGCAATGATTTATTGATGGATTCCTTCCACTGTGTTGCAGGGAAGACATGGATCGAGCCACAACCTCAGGGGACTGGAGGGATGTGAGGGATTTCTACCTAACCACCTTTGACTCCTTTCTAGAGATCAATGCTGCCTTCAAGGTAATGGCTCTTGAAATGGCTCATGCAGGCATTTTGTTATTATGTTGTGAGTTATGCTTTCCCCAAACATACCTTATCAATTTTTGAATATTCCAAACCCTTTGGTTTAGTTCCTTGTATTAAATGATTGTTATTTGCAGCACCTCTTTCTCCATTGTGAATTCTCTTGAGGAAAGCATGCAGAGCATGTGTTCTGGAAAGTGTTATGAGGAAGTCAACGGTACATAATGTAAGAGAAAAGCTGCACTCGAAAGTACTGACCCTGACTTCTTCCAAATGTTCATTACGTTACAGCCTTATTCTAAAATTGATTTTTTTTAAACTCATCAATCAACACACAATATCCCATAATGACAAAAC
Organism: Oncorhynchus tshawytscha; assembly: GCF_018296145.1. NCBI lineage: Eukaryota > Metazoa > Chordata > Actinopteri > Salmoniformes > Salmonidae > Oncorhynchus > Oncorhynchus tshawytscha. Next base: position 76,577,943 of record NC_056434.1, on the reverse strand, counting down.
AAAAACAGGTTTTTTGCAAATGTAGAAAAAAGAAAATACAGAAATATCATATTTGCATAAGAAGTCAGACTGTTTACTCAGTACTTTATTTAAGCACCTTTGGCAGCGATTACAGCCTCGAGTCATCTTCGGTATGACGCTAAAATCTTGGCACACCTGTATTTTGGGAGTTTCACCCATTCTTCTCTGCAAATCCTCTCAAGCTCTGTCAGGTTGGATGGGGAGCATCACTGCACAGCTATTTTCAGGTCTCTCCAGAGATGTTAGATCGGGTTCAAGTCCGGGCTCTGGCTGAGTCACTCAAGGACATTCAGTGGCTTGTCCCGAAGCCACTCCTGCGTTATCTTGGCTGTGTGCTTAGGGTCGTTGTCCTGTTGAAAGGTGAACCTTCACCCCAGACTGACGTCCATTAGCACTCTGGAGCAGGTTTTCATCAAGGATCTCTGTACTTTGCTCTGTTTATCTTTCCTTCGAGGGTCTCACAGTCCTTGCCACTGAAAAACGTCCCCACAGCATGATGCTGCCACCACCATGCTTCACCGTAGGGATGGTGCCAGGTTTCCTCCAGACTTGGCATTCAGGCCAAAGAGTTCAGTCTTGGTTTCTTCAGACCAGAGAATCTTGTTTCTCATGTCTGAGAGTCCTTTAGGTGCCTTAATTAAGGGCAAACTCCAAGCGGGTTGTCATGTGCCTTTTACTGAGGAGAGCTCTACAGACAATTCCTTCAACCTCATGGCTTGGTTTTTGCTCTGACATGCACTGTCAACTGTGAGGTTTTTATATAGACAGGTGTGTGCCTTTCCAAATCATCTCCAATCAGTTGGATTTACCACAGATGGACTCCAATCAAGTTGTTGAAACATCTCAAGGATGATCAATGGAAACAGGATGCACCTGAGCTCAATTTCAAGTCTCATATCAAAGGGTGTTTTTAATTTTTAATATATTGGCAGAAATGTCTACATTCCTGTTTTCGCTTTGTCCTAATGGGGCATTGTGTTTAGATTGATGTGGGGGAAAAAAACATTTTTAATCCATTTTAGAAGGCTGTAACGTAACAAAATGTGGAAAAGGGGAGGGTCTGGATACTTTCCAAATGCACTTATAAGGTCCGAACCTTGTTTAGTTGGCATCGAGCAAGATTGGTTCAACACACACTGCCATTGTTTAACACACACACACACACACACACACACACACACACACTATATGTCCTCACTGCAGACAAGCCCAGGTTTTGGCTGTAGCAAGTGCCCGTTGTTTGAGCTGTTGTTAAAAAGGCCTGAAATAAAAACATTTTAACAATGAGAAATGTAAAATGTTCCTTTTCCTCCTTCCTTAGAGAGAAGCTAACGCCCCATTTAACACAATCGAGGATTCTGGAGTCAACTCAAAATTTTTGAATGCTGTTTATGATGCTTTACTCTGCACAGTAAGTACTGCCAACGTGACCTTTCTATGGAAGAGGATATCATATGAGAAAACAAATGAAGTCCTATTCAGATTTTTTTACCATGAAAGTGCTTCCTGAAACTAGCAGAATTTGGGTAATTTCATCCAATTTAGAGGTTAACTCATGTTTGTTTGTGTTGTTTTAGCCCCAAGACATCCAGAAATCAGTGTTGAAGGGAATCATTAACAGCTTATTAAGAGAGTGGAAAGGGTGAGTGCTGCTTTCAATTTATACCGCTACTACCATTTACTGTTACTATGCTACCTGTTGTTACACTGCAGCAACCATTTACCATAAATAGAGCATTGCTTATGAGACCTAAATGACATTCATACAGTTTGGCATCTAATTAAACACAACATTTCTTTTCAAATTTGTTGCCATTTTTTGTTGCCACATTGTGCTAGTTTGGATGAAATATGATGTCTCATTAGGCTGACGGTATACATTTTGATTTCCTCCTTTTGCTGAAAACAATGTGTTGTGTTTTCAGTCCCAGAACGAAAGATGACCTGAGGGCATACTTCATCTTAGTTCAGGTAACATTTACTTCTTAAGATAACATCTTATTAAGTACATGCACCAGTACGTTTTGTTTGTAAACGTTTCATTTTATAAGGTATAAATGATGTTTTATGCTTTGTCTTTTGTGTTGCATCCCCTTGTGAAAAATCTTGGATTGGTGTAAATGCTTAGTAAATCCCCATGTTGTTAAACAGTTAATTTCAGAACAGAAATAAATGGCTATAATGCTCCCGTCATCAGATTCTTGGTTTCCATTAATCCCTGTCATTTCCTGTGGAAAATGGGTTATTTTGTGCTTTCCAAACCACCACTGCCACAGGCTTAAAGGGACTGTTAGGGTCCCATATCCCCTGTGGTATTCTAGCCTCTGTAGTATTCTAGCCCCTTTGGGTACTCTAGCCCCTGTGGTACTCTAGCCAGTGTAGTATTCTATCCCCTTTGGTACTCTAGCCCCGGTGGTATCCTAGCCCCGGTGGTATCCTAGCCCCGGTGGTATCCTAGCCCCGGTGGTATTCTAGCCCCGGTGGTACTCTAGCCCCTGTGTTACTCTAGCCCCTGTGGTACTCTAGCCCCTGTGGTACTCTAGCCCCTGTGGTACTCTAGCCCCTGTGGTACTCTAGTCCCTGTGGTATTATATCCCACTGCAGTCGCATGTGAAGTGATACAGAGGCAGCCGTTCTGGCTCATTGGATTCAGTGGCAGGACTTCTTTCTGCCCTCACGTCAGTTTTGAAGATAGTTCTGGCTGTAGTGCAGTGAGTCTCTGTTTGTTTTGGTGGTCTAAGTGTCTGTGTTTTTCATAGAGAGACAGTAGTTATTGGTTTTGGTCTGATGTCTAGATGCTTATATCAGATGGTAGTGTGTTTTGCTGGTTCAGTATGTCTTGTTTCAGTGTGCTGTGGATGTTCTTCTATTCCAACAGTACACTGTGTCTCTGTTCTTCTTACACCTGGGCACTTTTTACTGCAGCAGTAGTTCTGTCTGTTGGTCTAATGCCTAGCTGTACAGTACAGTGGCCAGGTTAAGCAAGACCAGCTGGAATCCTTAGGCCTCCTCCCTCTCCATACACCCCATTGACTCCAGTCATATGTCAAGCAGTCAGTCCACAGCAGTACTGCAACAACTACTCTCTGTGCCCCGAGCTAGCTGTGTGATTAGAGTCGTTGATTTGACTTCACCTGTTTCACCTCACTAGTAACCCTAGTCCGTCGAGGGAAAATGCTAATGATGTCATTCATTGAAATACTCTAAGTCTGTACTTGCTGTAACTAACAGTGTAGGACAATTTGTAAACAAGATTGTCTATAGCAATTCTGTTTTTTGTTTAATTTCCTCTATATAAGTGTAGGCCTATTCTCTTGTTACACGTTTGTGTAAAGAATGTGGGTGGTTGTTCGACCGGGAGATACACAGCACACGTCTGATCAGCCAGATCCCTGATGTCATGTTCCTTGTTCTCCATGGAGACTGGGTGAGGTCATCCTGGACTGCTGGAATGTCGGTTTCCTGTGTGATGCTGTTCTTTCGGAGAGGCTGAATGTTTTATGGGTTTTCACTGAAGTTCAGTGCATAGAAACCGCTGAAATAGACTGGACTATAGTCAGCTTTTAAAGCTTTCTCTTGCCTCTCTTTTCTCTGTATTGGTGCGAGGTCATTTTGCAGTACATTCTGGATTTTTAGAACAGATGACATGTGTTTATTTGTTTTCTAGAACCCTCAGTATTCCAGCACCAGTACCTATGTGATCTATGCCCACCTACTGAGACAGATAGCTGGCCTGTCCGAGGCTGACCACCATTTCCTAGTGCACTGGTTTAAAAAGTAAGTGCAGTCTGCAAAGTGTGTCTTTAAAGCCTCACCCCTGCATGGATTATAAAACATTTATTATTATAAACCATGTGTTTGTTTCACACTAACACAGCCCGCAGTTATGAATAGGGTTTGAGTAGTGAAGTATTTGATCTTCATAGAGGTGACTTACACCCAGCCTGTATCCAGTTTGAGTAGGCATTACACAGTCTCTCCCTACACGCTGTCACACCCAAACACTACCTAACGTTCACTCTGGCCTGTGGTAATCTAAACGTAGTGTGTGTGTGTGTGTGTGTGTGTGCTTCCTTCTCCTCGCCCCTCCCCAGACTGTCTCCAAGGCGTTTCAGGCAGCTGGTGGAGCGTTTTCTTCACTTCATCTCCACTCGTCTGTTACCTGCTCCTCCTGATGAACTGCCCCCTCTGACCAGGTGTTCCTGGTGGATCCCTGCTGCCACCAAGGTCCTCGCCCTCTTCAGTAAGTCATGTCCACAACATCAGAAACAGGGTATTTTACCCGGTGTACCCCTAGAGCTGTTCAGTGGATTCTGGGTAACCCCACAGTGCTACAATATGAGCCTGTGTTATCCAGTATGTGCTGTAAAACCTGATACACAAACCAGAGACAAAGTGAAAGTGTCATTGTTCAAGGGAGGATGTAAGTTCAGGTGCTGTCAGGAGGGCCGGAGGGGTGACGTGGTTTTTCATGCATATAGAATCTAGGTAGAGATTCTGTCTCGGGTGTAAAGTCATTTAGACATGTGTAGATAAACTCTAATGCCCTTGTATACCTGTCCCCACCAGATGCAGCTAACAGCATATCCACGCCTCCTATCATGTCCTTCACGGACTTCTACAACATCACCTTGGACCACATCGACATCATGGAGCAGTACCGCACCTGGCAGAGCCACGGCAACTCCAACAAGTGAGTCCCCAGTTTACAGGATCAACACTCGGATCCCATATTCAGGGTCCAGTGTTTTTCCTAATCAGGACATTTTCTGAGCCCTTCTTATAGGCCATAACTTATTGGTTAAACATCTTCCAATTCTGAACATAGTTAGGAAGTCCTGCTGGGAAGATTGTAAACCACAGCATGTCGTTTTCCCATTTCCCATATCAGCCAGTGATTGACAGCACATGGTACTGAGAGCAGAACACACGGCACATTAGATATACTTCTCATAAGCTGCACATGTTTTTCCTTTCTCCCTGTGTGTCCGTTCCAAGATTTTGATGATACAGCTCCCTCTTGTGTGCCATACATCATATGAACAGCTAAAAGTGCTAATGCAGCGCTACTGAAGGTTAGCCTTCCCCAGCTCTTCTCTCGCTGTGACAACCCTCAGTGGAACAGCTCTATCTCAGAGCCGAAACTCAAAACAGAGCACATCACGCCTCCATATGGTGTGACCGTCAAGGGACACATATTATGGAGAGAGAAGGATATTGCACAATGATTCCTGTTTCTAAAGATGGAACTGATTGTGGAGCAGTCCAGAGACTGTGGGCTACTCTCTTCCTCTTTCTGGAAATCCTAGGGGGTCCATATTTTATCATCTTCTTCCCAAGTGCATTTTTTCTTCCTATCTTCTCCTCCTCAGGTTCTCTTTCTGCCAGTTCCCATTTATCCTGTCAACGGTGGTGAAGAAAGCCATCATTCAGAGAGACTCAGAACAGCAGATGATAAGCATGGCCAGAGTGAGAGACAGCCTATTATCTTCTGTCAACCTTCCTCTATCAACACAGTTGTCCCTGAGCTGTGCATGAACTGAGATGCATATGATGTACAGTGACCTGCATTCATATTAAAACCTTTTCGTTATGTGTTTTTTCTCTCTCTCCAGCAAAGCCTGGTGAACAAGGTCTCTCGCAGGCAGAGAGTGGACATGAACCTGTTGTTCCTCAACATCAAGGTACGACGGGCCCAGCTACTCAGTGACTCATTGGATGAGGTAAGACCTAACACACCTAGCGTTGGGTGTGGTCGACACTTTTTCAACCACTCCACAAATTTCTTGTTAACAAACTATAGATTTGGCAAGTCGGTTAGGACATCTACTTTGTGCATGACACAAGTAATTTTTTACAGACAGATTATTTCACTTATAATTCACTGTATCACAATTCCAGTGGGTCAGAAGTTTACATACACTAAATTGACTGTGTCTTTAAACAGCTTGGAAAATTCCAGAAAATTATGTCATGGCTTTAGAAGCTTCTGATAATTGACATCATTTGAGTCAATTGGAGGTGTACCTGTGGATGTATTTCAAGGCCTACCTTCGAACTAAGTGCCTCTTTGCTTGACATCATGGGAAAAAGAAATCAAATCAAATTTTATTTGTCACATACACATGGTTAGCAGATGTTAATGCGAGTGCAGCAAAATGCTTGTGCTTCTAGTTCCGACAATGCAGTAATAACCAACAAGTAATCTAACCTAACAATTTCACACAAGTGTAAAGGGATGGAGAATATTTACATATTGTAGCGATGAGACAAGATAGTAACTACTAACAATTGGATACCACGAAATTGGGGAGAAAAAGGGGTAATTAAAAATATATATATATATATATATATATATGTATGTGTGTGTACATAAAAATATATGAATGAGTGATGGTACAGAACGGCATAGGCAAGATGCAGCAGATGATATAGAGTACAGTATATACATATGAGATGAGTAATGTAGGGTATGTAAATATTTAAAAGTGACATTGTTTAAAGTGGCTAGTGATACATTTTTACATCAATTGTTCCATTATTAAAGTGGTTGGAGTTGAGTCAGTATGTTGGCAGCAGCCACTCAATGTTAGTGGTGGCTGTTTAACAGTCTGATGGCCTTGATAGAAGCTGTTTTTCAGTCTCTCGGTCCCAGCTTTGATGCACCTGTACTGACCTCGCCTTCTGGATGATAGCGGGGTGAAGTGGCTCGGGTAGTTGTTGTCCTTGATGATCTTTATGGACTTCCTGTGACATCGGGTGTTGTAGGTGTCCTGGAGGGCAGGTAGTTTGCCCCCAGGCACTACTGGATATAAGAGCAACGTCAACTCACCATCATTACGACCAGGAATACGACTTTCCCGAAGCGGATCCTCTGTTTTGCCCCCACCCAGGACAATGGATCGGATCCCAGCCAGCGAACCAAAACAATGTCGCCGTAAAAGGGGCAGACGAAGCGGTCTTCTGGTAAGGTTCCGGCGACGGGCACATCGCGCACCGCTCCCGAGCATACTACTCGCCAATGTCCAGTCTCTTGACAACAAGGTTGATGAAATCCAAGCAAGGGTAGCATTCCAGAGAGACATAAGAGACTGTAAATCATCCAGGACCTCGTCAAACCGCTCAGGAAGGAGACTCATTTTGTCTCCTAGAGATGAACGTACTTTGGTACGAAAAGTGCAAATCAATCCCAGAACAACAGCAAAGGACCTTGTGAAGATGCTGGAGGAAACCGGTACAAAAGTATCTATATCCACAGTAAAATGAGTCCTATATCGACATAACCTGAAAGGCCGCTCGACAAGGAAGAAGCCACTGCTCCAAAACCGCCATAAAAAAGCCAGAGTACGGTTTGCAACTGCACATGGGGACAAAGATCATACTTTTTGGAGAAATGTCCTCTGGTCCGATGAAACAAAAATAGAACTGTTTGGCCATAATTACCATTGTTATGTCTGGAGGGAAAATGGTGAGGATTGCAAGCCACAGAACACCATCCCAACCGTGAAGCATGGGGGTGGCAGCATCATATTGTGGGGATGCATTGCTGCAGGAGGTACTGGTGTACTTCACAAAATAGATGGCATCATGAGGTAGGAAAATGATGTGGAAATATTGAAGCAACGTTTGACCCAAGTTAAACAATTTAAAGGCAATGCTACCAAATACTAATTGAGTGTATGTAAAAGTCTGACCCCCTGGGAATGTGATGGAAGAAATAAAAGCTGAAAAAAATAATTCTCTACTATTATTCTGACATTTCACATTCTTAAAATAAAGTGGTGATCCTAACTAACCTAAGACAGGGAATTTGTACTAGGATTAAATGTCAGGAATTGTGAAAAACTGAGTTTTTAAATGTATTTGGCTAAGGTGTAAACTTCTGACTTCGTGTGTATATATATATATATATATATATATATATATATATATATATATATATATATATATATATATATATATATATATAATAAATGTACATATATATTATTATAAAGAAATGTACACTTTTATTAAGTTATCTGGTTCTAATGGTGATAGAAAGCACATAACACTACAGCACAGAGCCGTTAGTGGACCCATTGCTTCCCCCTCTAAAGCCCATCTGGTATTTTGCTCTGGAGGTTCTGTCACCACGGCTTGATTTGGAAAACCTTCCTGGCCGTAAAACGCAGAGTTTGTGTCTCCCCTCCTCCCCTCCCCCTCCACCCCTCCCTCGCCTTGTCCAGCTGAGCAGGAAGAGAGCAGACCTGAAGAAAAAGCTCAAGGTCACTTTCGTAGGAGAGGCGGGGCTCGACATGGGCGGCCTCACCAAGGAGTGGTTCCTGCTGCTGGTTCGACAGATTTTCCACATTGACTATGGTGAGACATGGAATGCAGGACAGAATATATTGGCCTCATTTAGAAACTTTCACATAGAATCCATATATTGCCTAAAACCCATGCAAAATTAATCAAATGTTTCTCCCTCTCATTTGAGATACTGGAAGAAATGGAAAGCAAATCAGCTTTTATTAAATCTCAGCAGAATTAGAATATTATCCATAAAGCCATTCTCACATTCCCAATAAAAACCTAATAACTGTGAAACACTGGCGTGAGCTTGTTGCTTTTGGAGTCAGAGTCTCCTTTTCTCTCAGTCCTCCAAGCCCAGTTATTCTTTCCATAGATATATTTTCAGAGATGCGGGCTGCTTGCCTAGACTATATGAGAACTGTGCCCGCTCATTTAAAACGCCAACCAACCCATCTACACTCAAGTTTTTTTTTCTTGTCAAAAAGTTAATGTTAGGCACAATAATGTTTCATGTTTGAAGGTCAGAGTTTTCATCTGGTTAAGGGAACTGTTGAATGCACCTGTGAATGTTTTCGGTTAACTTTTAGAATACTACTATATATAATATTATTAGACTAGACATTGAACAGACGTTTGTGTTACATTAGGCCTGTGGAGGGGTTTTCCCAGTCCCATTTATACTCCTTTCACTGGATTATATATCAAACTTGTTTGTTTTTTCAGGCATGTTCACCTACTTGAAGGATTCCCGTTGTCATTGGTTCAGCAGCTGGAAATGTGACAACTACTCAGAGTTTCAATTGGTCGGGACTGTATCCTTTCATTCCTAACCCAGGAATTACTGTGTCAACGGTTTCAGATATGCAGCAATCTGCACCACACACACAGATGAGGCAGTGTTGGAAAACCACACTGGAGAAACTGATACTTAATGTATTTGCGATGCTATAAATCAGTTTAACCATTGCAATATATGCTTATTATCTATATTTAATAGGACTTAGATGAAATTTTCACTGTATTATGTAAACCCCTTTTGCAAGACATGAACAATAACAGAATCTTCATGATATAATGTTAAGCATGAGGTTGTTTCCTGCATTCAATAAGTAAGAGATACAAAAAAGTAACATTTCAAACCACTGAACATAACATTCCTAACACTCCTGAGATAAAGCTGATCTGGGCAGCTGGTCTGTCTATATATTAGGATGCCAGCAGCCACCAAATCATCATATTGACCTAGTAATGCCGTTACATTCATATGTCATGTCAGTGTACGCCAACGTAATCTGACAACTTGTCCTCACTTAACCCACTGTATATTCCTATTTATCTACGAATGTTAAACCTGTTGTGTTTTAGTTAACATATTTATTACATATACTTTATATTGTAAACAGCCTGGAGTGGGCAATATCCTTTATCTGTAGGTAGTCTTCCTTTGTCTGTAAAGACCTCATGGAGAACTCATGACTTGCAAACTTTGACCTAGGATTGTCCTCTCTTGACTTGATCTACTGGGTCGCAGTGCCTGAAGAAGACACTGTCGATACAGAAGTGGGATCCATGGGTGTGGTGGTGTTAGTGCTGTTAGGACTGATCACGAGTGACTGCAGCGCCAACACAGAAACCACTGTGCTGTGATTGGCCGGCCTATTGGGTGTCTGCCTCCTAGTGGGATGTTACAATTAAGCAATTAAATATATTTTATGAAGCCCTTTTTATATCAGCATTTGTCACAAAGTGCTTTACAGATACCCAGCCTAAAAACCCAAAGAATAAGCAATGCAGATGCAGAAGCACATTGGCTTGAAAAAAACTCCCTAGAAGGCAGGAACCTAGAAAGAACTAGAGAGGAACCAGGCTCCAAGGGGTGGCTATACCGGGTGGAGATTTAAAGGGATAGTGTGAGATTTTAGGAAATTAAGCACTTTTCCCATGGATACCATTTGTATGTCTGCATCCAGTTTGAAGGAAGTTGCTAACTAGCGTTGGCGCAATTGCTAACTAGTGTTAGCACAATGACTGGAAGTTGCGCTAACACTAGTTAGCAATTGCGCCAATGCTAGTTAGCAACTTCCTTCAAACTGGATGCAGAGACATACAAATGGTACCCAGAGTCAGATGAACCCATGGATAAGTGGAAAAATCTCACTATCCATTTAATATTTTAACTTTCACCTCAGTAGTTGGAATCATATTGAATATTTTGAGTGAGTCTCTCACTGTAAACATTTGCCCCAGATGTTGTACAGACTGAACAAAGAAATTGTTAAAAGAAGTGGAAGTAGCTATCCTCGACCAATCTTCCGTCAACTTTCAGTTTTATATCTCCCTTAAATGTCCCATGCCTCTTAAACTATGTTTTTCCAAATTTGTTTAGTCACCTTTCGTCTCATTTATGACGTTAATGAAGAAGTCGGCTTTAGATTTTCTGAGCTCGAGGACGATCTTGTTAAATATCTTTGTCAACATCTAGTCCAATTGTTACTGGTTTCTATAATGCACCATCTCTGTTTTCATGAACTGCCATAGGGTGTCAATTCATTGAAGTAAATTGCATTAGTGCGTTTTCAAGAGACGGCAATAACAAGTTTTTAAAGAAATAGATGGAATACGTTTTCCCTTATGTATGTTTCAAGGGAGTGATGTATTACCACATTGCGAAGTAGATCATATTCAGTCTATTCCTACCTACAGGTGAGCCGGTGCTTGTCAAAGCTCTGTGTTACATAACATTGGTCTGTGGCTAGTGGCCTAGCAGGGCTGTGTGCTAGCTAAGTGCTAAATTAGCCAACCTGTTCCCGTAGTCTTGGCAGTCTGTCAGGCGGTCATGGAAAGAGCATAGGAAGAAACTTAGAGAGGAACCAGGCTCCAAGGGGTGGGCAGTCCTCTTCTGGCTGTTCTGGGTGGAGATTTAAAGGGATAGTGTGAGATTTTGGCAATTAAGCCCTTTTCTACTTGTCCAGAGTCAGATGAACTCATGGATACCATTTGTATGTCTCTGCGTGCAGAACAGGCCAAGAGTTATAGATCTGAGACTACATCTGAGGTCTCTGAATCCCTCTCCTATTCGAGAGCTCAAGGCAGTAAAAGGCAGCCTGTCAAATAAAAGCCAGATGGATGAGGAAGAAGCCTCTTATAGCTCACAGACTTTGATACGGATGGTGGATCACAGCAACTTACCTCTGAGATTTGTTTACACTGAAAGTGTGTTTCCATGATGTTAGAGTTGTGCTTTGCACGGTGCAGAGACAGTGCACACTGCATGCTGTTCCTACTTTGTGCATGTTGTTTGCAGTTTGTACACTTTGCAGTAGTCTTGTGCTGGAATTGAGCCTGCATATTGCTTTAACTTGCAATGGGATGGGTAGAGACACGTGTTGCAAAACGAGACTACAGGGACAAGTTCAAAGGAAGAGATTATTTTTCAAACTGTTCCCTTGTTGCAAATGCCATGCTCTACCAACTGAGCCACACAGGACCACTGGCATTACCGCTCTGAGCCACACGGTTGTCTTGGCATTACCTATCTGATTACCCCCCCCCCATTTGCCTCATGCAGTGTGACATCTCCTTCGCATAGAGTTGATCAGGCTGTGAGACGTTGCTGGATATTGACGGGAACTGGAACACGCTGTCGTACACGTCGATCCAGAGCATCCCAAACTTGCTCAATGGGTGACATGTCTGATGTGTATGCAGGCCATGGAAGAACTGGGACAATTTTATCTTCCAGGAATTGTGTACAGGTCCTTGCGACATGGGACTGTGCATTATCATGCTGTAACATGAGGTGATGGCTGCGGATGAATGTCACGACAATGGGCCTGAAGCCCATTGAAGATCTCGTCACGGTATCTCTGTGCATTCAAGTTTCCATCAATAAAATGCAATTGTGTTTGTTGTGCGTAGCTTATGCCTGCCCATACCATAAATCCAGCGCCACCATGTGGCACTCTGTTCACAGCGATGACGACAGCAAACCGCTCACCCACTTGCCATACACACTGTCTGCCATCTGCCCGGTACAGTTGAAACCAGGATTCATCCATGAAGAGCACACTTCTCCAGCGTGCCAGTGGCCATCGAAGGTGAACATTTGCCCACCGAATTCAGTTACGACGCTAAACTCCAGTCAGGTCAAGACCCTGGAGAGGATGACGAGAATGCAGATGAGCTTCCCTGACACTGTTTCTGACAGTTTGTGTGGAAATTCTTTGGTTGTGCAAACCCATAGTTTAATCAGCTGTCCAGGTGGCTGGTCTCAGATGATCCCACAGGTGAAGAAACTGGATGTGGAGGTCCTGGGCTGGCGTAGTTACACGTGGTCTACGGTTGTAAGGCCAGTTGGACGTACTGGCCACCCGATACTTGTTTAGTAGAGAAATTAACATTCAATTATCTGGCAACAGTTCTGGTGGACATTCCTGCAGTCAGCATGCCAATTGCATGCTACCTCAACTTGAGACATCTGTGGCATTGTGTTGTGTGACAACTGCACATTTTAGTGGCATTTTGTCCCCAGCACAAGGTTCACCTGTGTAATGATCATGCTGTTTAATCAGCTTCTTGACATGCCACACCTGTCATGTGGATGGATTATCTTGGCAAAGAAGAAATGCTCACTAACACGGATGTAAGCAAATCTGTGCACAGAATTTGAGAGAAAATAGCTTTTTTATGCATTTAGAAGATTTCTGGGATATTTTATTTCAGCTCATGAAACATGGGACCAACACTTTACATTGCATTTTATATTTTTGTTTAGTGTATTAGGTCTTTGCCCTCAAATTCCCCAAAATAGTGTTGTGTGAAGCTCCTTCCCTCAGTGTTGCCTAATATTGTACGGTGAGATTTCCAACCGTTGAAGTACTTGGAAAGCCAATGACATTAGAGTTTCCGAGTAGGTGGCAGTGTATTTCCTTCACTACGGCAACCCTGTTGAATTTCTCATGGTTCTGTGAGTGTGAAAGCGTGTGCACAAAAGTGTGTATGTGTGCATGTCTTAGAGTGTTGTGCGTGTCTGTGCAGTTTGCATACATGTGTGTTTGTGTGTGTACTCTTGAATCCAGGCACCCACTCTACCTGCAGTTAACACATTATAAAGTGATCTTTGTGTGGGCTTTAACTCTGAAATACATCCAGAGTAGCTTCCTCATTTGGAGGCAATATGGAGACTAGGCATCTATGAACGTGTTTGCGTGCATGCGTGCGTGTGTAGGTGATGGAGAATTAATGGGATAAATGTCCTGTCCACCTGCTGGGTTTTGTGGGGAAGGGGCGGTGGCTGACGTCGTCTGAACACACACACAGTAACACAATGTAGTCATTTACTCTGTCTTGGTGTAATTTAGAAACATTCTTCGTGCAGTCTGGTCTCTGTGTGCTTTCTGGGCATCAGCCCAAACATTCACAGTCATATGGTACTGTACGTTATGTTCAAGTTTCCTGTGTTATTGTGTTGCACTAATACATTCATTAATATAAGACACTGATCCTGCTTTGGTGAACAGTGATCACCTAAAATGGCCTGATCTGTCTGTGAATCAATGTCTGGTCCTTGACTCTGTGCCAGCTCATGGGTCTCGCTGTGTACAACAGCATTGCTCTGGATATCCACTTCCCTCCTTATTGTTACAAGAAGCTCTTGACTCCACCCATTGTGCCATGTGACCAGAATACTCCCATCGGCATGGCAACCGCCACCCTGGGCGACCTGCAGCAGGTCATGCCGGTATGTCTTCTCTGATTGGTTCATCTGAAGCACAGCATTTAGAGTAAGAAATGTACTCATTAAGGATAGGCATCCTCAATAGTAGGTCAGTCAGACCATTGAGGATCACAATACCCTTTTTAACCAGCTGGGGGAACCACAGTTTAGCTTTTCTTTCTTTACTCCCAAATGTTTTCCTTTGGGCTGGATCCAATCTCTGAAACTCATCTGAATTCATAAAAATGTATCAGTATTTTACACCTTTCATTCATTTTGTCCAATGTGAAATAACTCTACGGTCTCTTATTCTAAAATGTACACACCCATTGCTGAGATGGTGTTTCTCTGTGTAAGAATTTGCTTTTAATTGTTAAACTGTGCCAGATGTTTGCCTCCTACTTTCTTGGGGCTTTGTTCATAGTTTCATAAGAGTGGGGTGGTGTTCTCTGCCCTGTCTGTCCTAAAAAAACTTTGTTTTAATAATACTGTGGCTTTGATGAAGCAGGGTGGCTGACCTGGCATACACCCAGTGCCACAGTAATGCTGCCCTGGCTCCCTTTGGGGCATGAAAGGCAGGCACAGCCACTATACCACTGATCAGAGACTGTCCCTTCATCCTATGTAATTGCTTTGCAGCTGGGCCGATTCAAGAAGACGGTTGAAAGTCGCTTTGCTGTACAGTCCCATCTGCAAAGGCAATTGACCCTTTGCTAAGCCCCGCCCCCCTTGATTACTATTGCAATTTCTGACAAGATTTTTATGGGAAGCCTATTTTCCCCGTATGAACCACTGGCGAAATCTCAAACTGTGTTTTTAGTATATAATGAAATTAAACACAGATTACCCCATGCTAATTAGCAAACTCTCAGGTATGTTGTGGTGGACTGTCATTACAATTGCTAAATGGGAACCTGGTAAAATCGTTTGTAGTGTGTCTAGCCATTGAATGTCTCGGAATTCACTGTCCGCGTGTAGCCAAAGCTACTAACCATTTTTCGAGCTAACTAAAGCTCTCAAATCGTATCCTGATGTCGACAGCAGATGAGAGTTGTATTATAACATGGCTGACTTAGCTAGCTAACACACATTTTTAGAAAACTGGCTAGCTAGCTAGTGTTAGCAAAGTTGGGTAGTCAATGAGAAGCTAGCAAACAATGTAACAAAAGTATAATTTCAGATTTTAAAAAAATACTCCAACAGACTCTGCATTTCAGGAATCACAGTACCCCTGGTGCACTGTTCAATTATCTAACCAATAGTTTTTTTTTTTGTTAAATTTTTCCCACTGCAATCACTGGCTTACATGTGTTTCACGTGTTGAATGGTTTGCTGAATACGACAGCTGATTAGCTTTAGAACAGAAGCTTGCTACCATAACATGCTTATTCATCATTAGCTTTAGAACAGAAGCTTGCTACCATAACATGCTTATTCATGCAGCACACACAGTAATACATGACCCGTGTCACGCTGTGTGCAACGTACAGTCCATTTGAAAGGAAATAATAAAAGTGACAAAGTATTTGCTATTTCAGGATCTGGCTCATGGGCTTGGAGAGCTGCTCTGCTATGAGGGCAATGTGGAAGAAGACTTCTATCTGACCTTCCAGGTATGGACCTCTTCTATGCATTAACAGTGCAAGGCCAACAGTGCACTATTGAACAGGACACATTGAGCAAGACAAGTTCACCAAATTGCCCCAGTGAGAAATATTTAATTAAAAAGTTCAAATGTACATAGATCAAAAAAAGAAAAGGATCAATTAGTTTGGCTAAAGTGTTCCCCAAACCTTCAGAAGGATTTGGCCTCACAAGGTTTTAATTACAGACTCCATCAAGATGACCAGGAGCTAGGCCTCCCGGGTGGCGCAGTGGTCTAGGGCACTGCATCGCAGTGCTAGCTGTGCCACCAGAGACTCTGGGTTTGCGCCCAGGCTCTGTCGCAGCCGGCCACGACCGGGAGGTCCGTGGGGCGACGCACAATTGGCATAGCGTCGTCCGGGTTAGGGAGGGTTTGGCCGGTAGGGATATCCTTGTCTCATCTCGCACCAGCGACTCCTGTGGCGGGCCAGGCGCAGTGCTCACTAACCGGGGTAGCCAGGTGCACGGTGTTTCCTCCGACACATTGGTGTGACTGGCTTCCGGGTTGGAGCCGCACTGTGTTAAGAAGCAGTGCGGCATGGTTTGGTTGTGTTTCGGAGGACGCATGGCTTTCGACCTTCTTCTCTCCCTTCTCTCCCCGTACGGGAGTTGTAGCGATGAGACAAGATAGTAATTACTAACAACTGGATACCATGAAATTGGGGAGAAAAGGGGGTAAAAAAAAGAAAAGATGACCAGGAGCTGTTTAATGATTTTAAAGAGTGACTCAGTTACATGACTTCACCAATTCAGTATTACAGTATGGTTGTTAATAGGTGGTGTGTCACAGGTAATAGAGCTACGTGTCATTGTGTGTGGGTATGGAGGGTCTGAAGGCTGTGGAGATGCATTCTCTCACGCCCTCCTCAAGACTAACACTCCAGTGTGAAAAGCAGTGACTATCACTGTGTCTGAATTGCCATCATGAAACTTAGACTGAATCTGCGGTAGAGATAGAAGAACGTCAGATGTCAAAATCAATCCATCACCACTAATCATGAGTTAGGTGGTCACACCTCTGAACTATTATAAAATTGTGAGATAATTATTTTGGAAATGTGCATTTTGGCCTCTGAGTTGAGGCCCAAGGTTTCAGGGTCTTTCACCCTTTTAATGAGGCAGAGATATACTCACTGACCTGTATTCAGTTCCTGACCACCACCATACATTACCCCTCTATGCTATATCTATAGACATATCACATCATATAGACATGCACTCAGTGGCCAGTTTATTAGGTACAATTTCAATAAAATGGTTTGCTCCTACAAACAGTGGCCGTGGCTTGCTATATAAAACAGGCATCGAGGCATTCAGTTACTATTCGTTTGAACGTAAGAATGGGCAAAACGAGTGACCTAAGCTGCTGAGCGTGGGACGATCGTCGGTGACAATGGTCCAGTATCTCAGAAACGGCCCGCCTCATGGGCTTTTCATGCACGACAGTGTCTAGGGCCCTCAAACTCAACTCTTCACGTCGAAGCCAGTTCCACTGCACTTTTTCATTGTTGCCTTCTAATCAGGGACAGATTTTCTACCTGGGAAACCAGGTGGGCTCAAATAATTGTCAGGTAGAACAGAAAAACAGCAGGCCCCCGAACCTCGTAGGGTAAAAGCTGAATATCCCTGGTCTAGGGTTTCCCGAGAATGGTGCGACAAAAACATCCAGTTAGCAGCAGTACTGTGGGCGAAAACAGCTGGTTGATGAGAGGTCGAGAGTGGCATTAATCGTGCAAGCTAACCGGCGGGCCACAAACAGGCAAACAACGGTGCAGGTACGACAGTGGTGTGCAGAACGGCATCTTGGAATGCACAACTCATCGGTCCTTGTCATGGATGGGCTATTGCAGCAGACGACCACACCGGTTTCCACTCCTATCAGCTAAAAACAAGAAGAAGCGTCTCCAGTTGGCACTTGATAACTAACACTGAACAATTAAGGAGTGGAAAAACATTTCCAGGTCCGACGAATCCCCATTTCTGTTGCGTCATAGTGATGGCAGAGTCAGGAGTTGTTTGTAAGCAGCATGAGTCCATGGCTCCATCCTGCCTGGTGTCAATGGTACATGCTGTTATAGGTGGTGTAATGGCGTGGGGAAGGTTTTCCTGGAACACATTAGGTTCCTTGATACAAATTAAGCAATGATTCCACGCCCCAAAGAATTCAGGCTATTCTGGAGGAAAAGAGGGGTCCGACCCGGTACTAGATGGGTGTACCTAATAAACTGGCCACTGAGTATATCATATAGACATACAGTGCGTTCGAAAATTATTCATACCCCTTGACTTTCCACTGTTAGACTTATTCTAAAATGGATTAAGTAAATGTTTTTCCTCATCAATGTACACACAATACCCCATAATGACAAAACAAAAACAGGCTTTTTAATTTTTTTGCACATTTATTAAAAAACAGAAATACCTTATTTACATACAGTACCAGCCAAGTTTGGAAACACCTCATTCAAGGGTTATTTATTTGTACTATTTTCTACATTGTAGAATAATAGTGAAGACATGAAAACTATGGCATTCTCTCAAACAGCTTCACCAACAGTCTTGAAGTAGTTTCCACATATGCTGAGCTACTTGTTGGCTACTTTTCCTTCACTCTGTGGTCCAACTCATCCCAAACCATCTCAATTGGGTTGAGGTCAGGTGATTGTGGAGGACAGGTCTGATGCATCACTCTCCTTGGTCAAATAGCCCACACAGTCTGGAGGTGTGTTAGGTCATTGTCCTGTTGAAAAACAAATGATTGTCCCAACAAGCGCAAACCAGATGAGATGGCGTATCTCTGCAGAATGCTGTGGTAGCCATGCTGGTTAAGTGTGCCTTGATTTCTAAATAAATCACAGACAGTGTCACCAGCAAAGCACCATCACACCACCTCCTCCATGCTTCACGGTGGGAACCACACATGCGGAGGTCATCTGTTCACCTACTCTGCGTCTCACAAAGACATGGCGGTCTAAAATTTTGACTCATAAGACCAAAGGACAGATTTCCACCAGTCTAATGTCCATTGCTCGTGTTTCTTGGCCCAAGCAAGTCTATTGGTGTCCTTTAGTAGTCGTTTCTTTGCAGCAATTTGACCATGAAGGCCTGATTCACGCAGTCCTGAACAGTTGATGTTGAGATGTGTCTGTTACTTGAATTCTGTGAAGCATTTATTTGGGCTGCACCATTTTAAAGATAAACTTATTGTTAACGACAAAAGCACAGCCATTTTTCCAGACAGAGAGGAGTCACAAAAAGCAGAAATATAGATAAAATTCATCACAAACCTTTGATCTTCATCAGATGACACTCAGGACTTCATGTTACACAATACATGTATGTTTTGTTTGATAAAGTTCATATTTATATCCAAAAATCTTAGTTTACATTGGCACGTTACGTTCAATAATGTTTTGCTTCCAAAACATCCTGTGATTTTGCAGAGAGCCACATCAATTTACAGAAATACTCAAAATAAACATTGATAAAAGATATAAGAGTTACACATGGAACTTTAGATAAACTTCTCCTTAATGCTGTGTCAAATTTCAAAAAAGCTTTACCGAAAAAGCACACCATGCTATAATCTGAGTACGGCGCTCAGAGACCAAAACAAGCCATACAGATATCCGTCATGTTGTGGAGTCAACAGAAGTCAGAAATAGCATTATAAATATTCACTTAGCTTTGATGATCTTCATCAGAATGCACTCCCAGGAATTCCAGTTCCACAATAAATGTTTGTTTTGTTCGATAAAGTCCATCATTTATGTCCAAATACCTCCTTTTTGTTCACGCCTTTTATTCACAAATCCAAATTCACAACGCGCAGGCCAGACGAAAAGTCAAAATATTCCATTACAGTTCGTAGAAACATGTTAAACGAGGTATAGAATCAATCTTTAGGATGTTTTTAACATAAATCTTCAATAATGTTTCAACCCGAGAATTCCTTTGTCTTTAGAAATTTAATGGAAAGCAGCTACCTCTCACGGGAGCACACCTGAATGCGCTCATGGCCTTCTGGCAGACCTCTTACTCAATCAGCTTTCATTCTCTCCTCCCTCACAGTAGAAGCCTCAAACAATGTTCTAAAGACTGTTGACATCTTGTGGAAGCCTTAGGAAGTGCAATCGGACTAAATGTACACTGTATCTTGGATAGGCAAAGAGTTGAAAAACTCCAAACCTCAGATTTCCCACTTCCTGGTTGGATTTTTTAATCAGGTTTTTGCCTGCCATATGAGTTCTGTTATACTCACAGCCATCATTCAAACAGTTTTAGAAACTTCAGAGTGTTTTCTATCTTAGCTTCTGGGCCTGATTAGCAGGCAGTTTACTCTGGGCACCTTATTCATCCAAGCTACTCAATACTGCCTCCAAGCTATAAGAAGTTTTAAAGTAATGATGGACTGTCATTTCTCTTTGCTTATTTAAGCTGTTCTTGCCATAATATGGACTTGGTCTTTTACCACATAGGGCTAGCTTCTGTATACCACCCCTAACTTGTCACAACTGATTGGCTCAAACGCATTAAGGAAAGAGTCTACAAATTAACTTTTAACAAGGCACACCTTATAATTAAAATGCATTCCAGGTGACGACCTCATGAAGGTTGGTTGAGAGAATGCCAAGAGTGTGCAAAGCTGCCAGCAAGGCAAAGGGTGGCTACTTTGAAGAAAAGGATGGCTACTTTGAAGAATGTCAAATATTTGTTTAACACTTTTTTTTGTTACTACATGATTCCATATGTGTTATTTCATAGTTTTGATGTCTTCACTATTATTCTACAATGTAGAAAATAGTACAAATAAAGAAAAAACCTTGAATGAGTAGGTGTGTCAACTTTTGACTGGTACTGTATGCCTTAGAATTGTTATAACTCGGACAGTTCCTTGGACTTCATTATAGTTTTATGCTCTGACATGCACTGTCTACTGTGGGATCTTATATAGACCGGTGTTTCTTTCTAAATCATGTCCAAACAATTGAATTGGCCACAGGTGGACTCCAAGTTGTAGTGACATCTCAAGGATGATCAAAGGAAATTGGATGCACCTGCGCTAAATATGGAGTGTTCTAGCAAAGCGGTGTGAATACTTACAGTATGTGAATGAGATTTCTGTATTTCGTTTTCAATATATTTGCAAAAATTGCAAAAAATGTTTCATTTTGTCATTATGGGGTATTTTGTATAGGTGGGTGAGGGGAAAAAATCGATATAGTCCATTTTCAATTCAGGCTGTAACACAACAAAATGTGGAATAAGTCAAGGGGTATGAATACTTTCTGAAGGCACTGTATCATATGTTCTACATCCTTTATTCATCAGCTGAGTTCAACACCAGAGCAAATACATTATCTATACCTCTAGTTTCTGATTACAGAGGCTATTTTTAAGCCCACATGTTTACCGTAAGTGAATGTTGACCATAAACTAATAAGCTTTGGCCTTTCCCAAGAAATCCACTCTCATCATTTTAAGTTAGTGACTGTATCATTATATCTAGGTTTTCCAAGAGGAGCTTGGGGTGGTCAGGTCCTATAACCTGAAACCTGGAGGTGACAAGATTCCAGTCAACAAACAGAACAGAAAGGGTGAGTAGGCCTATACTGTAGATTAATATATGAAGGGTAGACATACATGTACAGGACCACAGATGTGCTTTGTTTTGTTCCATCCCATCTCTAACGCAGCTGATTCAACTAGTTCTGTTTGTCAATTTAGACCACACCGCAATAAAATCACACGTCGGGCCTCTGGGACCACATTTCTGTTAGAAAATCGGCGATGTGCCGTTCACTTTAAGCTAATTCACCTTTCTGTGTATTTGTCTGTTCCCCATGTTATGTCACAATTCTCTTCTACCTGATGTCTAGTCAACTTACCCTTATACATACAGTGCATTCGGAAAGTATTCAGACCCCTTAAAATTTTCTCACATTTCATTACGTTACAGCATCATTCTAAAATTGATTAACTTGTTTTTCCCCCCTCAACAATCAACTCACAATACCCCATGATGACAAAGCAACAAAAAAAAGCAAATGTATAATTGTTTTTTTCTTTTTCTTTTTTTTGAGTACTTGAGTGTGATATTAAAATATATATATACATATATTATACATTTGCTTTTTTTGTGGCTTTGTCATCATGGGGTATTGTGAGTTGATTGTTGAGGGGGGAAAAACGAGTTAATCAATTTTAGAATGTTGCTGTAACATAACAAAATGTGGAATAAGTCAAAGGTTTTCAATAGTTTCCGAATGCACTATATCGACCTCTATCACTCCAGTATCCCTGCACATTGTTAATAAGGTATTGGAACTGACCCTGTATATACAGTTGAAGTCGGAAGTTTACATACACTTAGGTTGGAGTCATTAAAACTCATTTTTCAACCACTCCACAAATTTCTTGTTAACAAACTCTAACTTTGGCAAGTATGTTAGGACATTTTTCAACAATTGTTTACAGACAGATTATTTCACTTACACTTCACAGTATCACAATTCCAGTGAGTCAGAAGTTTACGTACACTAAGTTGGCTGTGCATTTAAACAGATGTCAGCCAAGACCTCAGGAAAAAAAGTCTGGTTCATCCTTGGGGGCAATTTCCAAAAGCCTGAAGGGACCACGTTCATCTTTACAAACAATAGTATGCCAGTATAAACACCATGGGACCACGCAGCCGTCATACCTCTCAAGAAGGAGACGCGTTCTGTCTCCTAGAGATGAACGTACTTTGGTGCGAAAAGTGCAAATCAATCCCAGAACAACAGCAAAGGACCTTGTGAAGATGGTGGAGGAAACCGGTACAAAAGTATCTATATCCACAGTAAAAAGAGTCCTATATCGACATAACCTGAAAGGCCACTCAGCAAGGAAGAAGCCCCTGCTCCAAAACCACCATAAAAAACTGTTTGGAACTGCACATGGGGACAAAGATCGTACTTTTTGGAGAAATGTCCTCTGGTCTGATGAAACAAAAATAGAACTGTTTGGCCATAATGACCATCGTTATGTTTGGAGGAAAAATGGGGATGCTTGCAAGCCAATGAACAGCATCCCAACCGTGAAGCACGGGGGTGGCAGCATCATGTTGGGGGGGTGCTTTGCTGCAGGAGGGACTGGTGCACTTCACAAAATAGATGACGTCATGAAGAGGGAAAATTATGTGGATATATTGTAGCAAAATCTCAAGACATCAGTCATGAAGTTAAAGCTCGGTTGCAAATGCATAGAAATCCCTACCAAGCACACTTCCAAAGTTCTGGCAAAAGTCAAGGTATTGGAGTGGCCATCACAAAGCCCTGACCTCAATCCCATAGAAAATGTGTGGGCAGAACTGAAAAAGCGTGTGCGAGCAAGGATGCCTATAAACCTGACTCAGTTACACCAGCTCTGTCAGGAGGAATGTGCCAAAATTCACCCGACTTATTGTGGGAAGCTTGTGGAAGGCTACCAGAAATGTTTGACCCAAGTTAAACAATTTAAAGGCAATGCTACCAAATACTAATTGAGTGTATGTAAACATCTGACCCACTAGGAATGTGATGAAAGAAATAAAACCTGAAATAAATAATTATCTCGACTATTATTCTGACATTTCACATTCTTAAAATTTAGTGGTGATCTTAACTGACCTAAGACTGGTCATTTTTACTGGGATTAAATGTCAGAAATTGTGAAAACTGAGTTTAAATGTATTTGGCTAAGGTGTATGTAAACTTCTGACTTCAACTGTAGCTTCTTACTCTCTCATGTTCTTATTTTATTTCTTGTGTGTTTTAGTTCTACCTTGTGTTTAGTGCTACGTTGATATCGATTACTGCATTGTTGGTTTTGGAGCTTGAAGAAATGCATCACACTGTACTTATGCTTCAATGTCACGTGCACAAGACTTGAAAACTGAAACTTGTTTGAGTATGTCTCAATTTATGGGTGCTTGAGTGATTTATTAAATTATTTTCTTTCTATGCAGAGTATGTTCAGCTGTATGCTGGTTTCCTGCTTAATAAGTCAATTTACAAGCAGTTTGCAGCCTTCTATCGTGGCTTCCACAGTGTGTGTGCGTCAGACGCTCTGATGGTGAGTCGGGACTTCTCTGGGCTTTCTGTGGGGTTAAGGTCGGTTCGGCTCCCAGGTTCTTGGAGGGTTACAATAAGTTATTCACATCACTGTGGTCAGAACCTCCAGATGAAAGTTCTAATACAGGTTTTATAGTAAGAGGAGGAGATAAGCTAATATCAATATGTGTACCTCACTGGAGGCTGGTGAGGGGAGAATGGCTCATAATAATGGCTGGAATATATTCCATATATTCTATTCCAGCCATTACTATGAGCCTGTCCTCCCCAAGTAAGGTGCCACTAGCCACCTGTGGTGTGCATGCTTGCGTCTCACACATACACAATTGTATGAAGGAGTCTCTCTTGACTGTTAATGTAAATATATACAACTTCTACCCACCTGCCACCTCCTGACCCCCTCTGCTAGGGTATATTTTGCACTGACTGACATTGCTCAGATACTGTAGCCACCCTATATTGCGAAACAGGACCGTTTTAAGTGGGTCAAGAATAGAGGTGATGAGTTGATTTAGTTATGTAGACAGACTATAGGGATTAGGGCCTTCTGGGAAGAATGTTTTTACTTATCTCGTTACAGCAGCACAAATCTAACACAGCTGACTTCCATTGAATACCGATCAGCCAGAGACACAGGCCAGTTTATATTCTCCCTGGCCCAGACTTGGCCAGCAGGGTAGCCTCATTTATTTATTGATTGATTGATTGATTTATTAACCTTTTTTTATAAGGAGAAACAAGCTGAGATCAGGTCTCTTTTTACAGTTGTGCCCTGTGATACAACAATTAAAAAACAACACAACAATTAATAAGAATTGAAAACCAAACAAAGAAAAAGAAAAACACACATTACAAAAAGCAATCACAGTTTATAATAAAAAGTTAATGTAATGTGCATTTAAACTGTCTTTCAGGCACCAAAACATCAAACTGGAGTTCTCTCTGAAATTCATTCCATGAGTGTGAAGCATGATATTCAAATGCCGTTTTGCCTAACTCGGTGAATCGGGGGTATCTCTAGCACTAGCATGTCCCGTGACCGAGTCTGATAAATACTGTTTGACCACTGAATGTTTGAGTTAAGATAATTAGGACATTTCTATAAGACCGCTTTATAGACAAGTATCAACTAGTGTCTGGCCCTTCTAAAAGTCAGGGAGTCCCAGCCAACCGATGTGTACAAAAGACAATGATGTGTGCAAAAGTTTTCATTAGTAACAAAGCACAACGCTGCATGATACAATGCATCCAATTTCTTCACTACTGATGCTGATCCATGCATATATAAAACATCACCATAATCAAGCACTGACATAAGTGGCCTGTACAATTTTCTTTCTGTGCTGTGATGACAGACAAGATTTATTTCTACAAAAACATCTTATTCTCAATTTCAGCTTCTTTACCAGCTCAGTTATACGAGTTTTAAAAGAGAGATTATTATCTAACCAAATTACAAGTTATTTATAGGTGGGAACATGTTCCAAAAGACAGCCATCATGGTTAGCATTGTTCAGAGATTCAAATTGTATACTTTTGGATCGTGAAAATATCATATACTTAGTTTTACTTGAATTAAGCACCAGCCTAAGATCTACAAGTGCATCTTGAAGCAATTGAAAGTCAAATGCTTTAGTGAGTGATGGGGCTGTGGCATATAGTACTGTGTCATCAGCATAGAAATTAAAGCAGCATTTTTTTCACTGAGATACAGATATAATTTATGTATATAGTGAATAATAAAGGACCTAAAATCAAACCTTGCGGGACTCCTTTGTGAACAGTGACAAACTCAGATTTTACCTCCTCTGCAATAATAGCCTGAGATCTATCACTGAGATAATTCTGAAACCATAAACATGTATCTGAGGCCAACCCCAATGAGGTCAGCCTCTTCAGCAGAAGAGAATGATCAACTGTGTCGAAAGCCTTTGACAGGTCAACAAACAAAGCAACACAGTTCAACTTCTTATCCAAAGCTCTTACAATATAATTTATAACCAGTGTGGTGGCTGTGATGGTAACTGGACTGAAATTTGTTCAGTATGCAGTTGTCAGACAAGAAAGAGCGCAGCTGTACATTTACCAATGACTAACATTTTTACAAAACAAGACCGCTTAGAGATTGGTCGATCATTATCAAGGTCACCAGTATCCCCACCTTTGTGCAGAGGCAGCACATAGGAAGTTCTCCAAATCTTAGGTATGACCCCAGAGGTCAACGTGAGGTTAGAAATATGAGTAAGAGCACCAGAGAGAAGTGGTGCAGCTCTAGCCAGCAACTCTGGGTCAAATTTGTCAGCCCCTATCGCTTTCTTAGTGTCTATGGCTAGCAAGGCACCAATAACTTTCTTCTCTGTGAAGAGGCTTTGTGAGAAACCCTGACCATCAGTATCCTCGCTCATGCATAATGCATATGTATCTTTTCTTCATTTGTGGTTGGCATTTTCTCAACGAGATTGCCTGCTGCAATGAAGTGATTGTTGAAGGCATTAGCATGGGCGTTCTTATCAGTAATGAGACCTGTATCCAACCCTATCTGATTTGGGAGTGTAGAGTGCATATTGTTCTTTTAATGTTTTAACTACTTTCCAGAATTGGTCTGGATTCCCATAACAGTCATTTTAAACTAGTCACATAGTAATCCGATTTTGTTCTTCTAACAAGTCTGATGCACAGGTTTCTTAGCTGCCTTAAAATCAACCAGTCAGAGCTATAATAAGTTTACCTAGCCTTCGCCCATGCTACATCTCTTTTACAAATAGCATCAGAAATGTCGGACTTAAACTATGGGTTTGATCTATTCTTTACTCTAACCTTAGTGTATGGAGCGTGCTTATCATATGTGGTCTTTTCATCTATGGCTAATGCGCCTTTCTAAAGACTTGGGCACGTCATTTGTTGCCAATTTGGATTGTTTTTGGAAAAAACAGAGGTAATTCGTCAATGATGGAATTCATCTGGGTGAAAATGGCGTCCGCCTGCTATCCACATTCTGCAATAGATGGAATTCCATCCGAAATTACTGTAATTCTACAACCGTACCAGTCAAGAGTTGACACACCTACTCATTCCAGGGTTTTTCTATATTTTAATTTATTTCTACATTGTAGAATAATAGTGAAGACATCAAAACTATGAAATAACATAAGTGTTAAACAAATCTAAATATTTTAGATTCTTCAAAGGAGCCACCCTTTGCCTTTGACAGCTTTGCACACTCTTGGCATTCTCTCAACCAGCTTCATGAGGTAGTCACCTGGAATGCATTTCAATTAACAGGTGTGCCTTGTTAAAAGTTCATTTGTGGAATTTATTTCCTCCTTAATGCGTTTGAGGTAATCAGTTGTGTTGTGACAAGGTAGGGTGGTATACAGAAGATAGCCCTATTTAGTAAAAGACCAGGTCCATATTATGGCAAGAACAGCTCAAATAAGCAAAGAGAAATGACAGTCCATCATTACTTTAAGACATGAAGGTCAGTCAATACGGAACATTTCAAGTTTCTTCAAGTGCAGTGGCAAAAACCATCAAGCGCTATGATGAAACTGGCTCTCATGAGGACCGCCACAGGAAAGGAAGACCCAGAGTTCCCTCTGCTGCAGATGATACATTCATTAGAGTTAACTGTACCTCAGATTGCAGCCCAAATAAATGCTTCACAGAGTTCAAGTAACAGATATCTCAACATCAACTGTTCAGAGGAGACTGCGTGAATCAGGCCTTCATGGTCGAATTGCTGCAAAGAAACCACCAACACCAATAATAAGACGAGACTTGCTTGGGCCAACAAAAACGTTCCAACCAACATGTTTTTGTGAGACGCAGAGTAGGTGAACAGATGATCTCCACATGTGGTTCCCACCGTGAAGCATGGAGGAGGTGTGATGGTGCTTTGCTGGTGACACTGTCTGTGATTTATTTAGAAATCGAAGGCACACTTAACCAGCATGGCTGCAGCGATACACCATCCCATCTGGTTTGCGCTTAGTGGGACTATAATTTGTTTTTCAACAGGACAAGGACCCAAAACACACCTCCAGGCTGTGTAAGGGCTATTTGGCCAAGGAGAGTGATGGAGTTCTGCATCAGTGTAACGGCGTTCGTCTGTTGAAGGAGAGTCGGACCAAAATGCAGCATGGTGGTTACTCATGTTCTTTAATGAAAAAATAGCGATACATGAAATAACTAAATAAATACAAAAACAACAAACGAAACGTGAAAACCTAATTACAGCCTATCTGGTGAACACTACACAGAGACAGGAACAATCACCCACAAAATACACAGTGAAACCCCGGCTACCTAAATATGGTTCCCAATCAGAGACAACGAGAATCACCTGACTCTGAGAACCGCCTCAGGCAGCCAAACCTATGCTACACCCCTCCTCAGCCGCAATCCCAATGCCTACAAAACCCCAATACGAAACACAACAAAATAAACCCATGTCACACCCTGGCCTGACCAAATATATAACGAAAACACAAAATACTATGACCAAGGCGTGACAATCAGATGACCTGTCCTCCACAATCATCTGACCTCAACCCAAGTGAGATGGTTTGGGATGAGCTGGACTGCAGAGTGAAGGAAAAGCAATCAAAAATGATGCTCAGCATATGTGGGAACTCCTTCAAGACTGTCGGAAAAGAATTCCTCATGAAGATGGTTGAGAGAATGCCAAGATTGTGCAAAGCTGTCATCAAGGCAAAGAGTGGCTACTTTGAAGAATCTCAATTATAGAATATATATTTGTTTAACCATTTTTGTGGATTACTACATTATTCAAAATGTGTTATTTCATAGTTTTTGTCTTCACTATTATTCTACAATGTAGAAAATAGTAAAAATAAAGAAAACCCTTGGAATGAGTATGTGTGTCTTAACTTTTGACTGTTACTGTGTATGCTTACTCATACTGTACATTCCTGAAATACTTTAGCTAAAATACAATGGAATCGATTTTTGTTCAGATTGTGAACTCTCAATAGATTTGTCAATTTATTTATCTCCTGACAGAGAGGTAATTTAGTGTTTGTTACCTGCCTGGTAATTAAACAAACAAAATACTAATGTTGGTGGTACATATCTGTTTGTCAGAGACACTAAAGCGTCCTAAAATAGACATTCAGTATTGGTTGAAAACCTGCTGACACTGAAGAACTTGATGACCTACAGAATAGTTTGGAGTTACAGATGTAGGATCTTTAATTTGAGCCAGTTTGCTGCAGCAGGAAAATAATGCTCAGCAAGAGGAAATGTGAATAATTATGTGGATTGTCATTCATTTTTGTAGGGGTTCACACATGTTTCGTAAGGGAAATTACAAACATCAGAAGCTTTTTTTAAACCTCAAAATACAGTGCAAATTAAATTAAGATCCTTCATCTGTATTGTAACACACTGAGTTAATAAGTAAGATCGTTGTTTATATTGGTGCATCTCCAGGATCTGTGGCTGGTTGTCTATGTTCAGTGTTGGTCTGTCCACAAGTGTACACACACACACACGCACCCACTGTGGGTATGGTCTGCACCCTGCCAAGTTACTGTATGTCTGAGCCAATCCTAAACGAGTTCAAATATTAAACTAAGATCAAATATTACCACCAAGATGTATGGTCAAGATGTATGGTCATGTAGAATATATGCTAATCACTGTGAAGCACACATTGTAGGCCACAATGAATTTATGTGCTTTGACTCAAACACAATACTGATAGACAAGATAAAGCACTGAACTTAAAAAAGATCTCATCGTATGTATTGTTGGCATTGTCAGCAAATCCCTCATGTCAGGGACCAAGTCAAAGCTCTGCGCTCAGCTGTGTGATATAAATCCCTCATCTAAAGCTATGTTTCAAACTAAGCCCTGGGTGCATAGTACAATATGTGATGTTACTGAATTACAGTAGGCATAATGTAAGACGTTATTTCTATATCACAGGAGGTTGGTGGCACCTAAATTGGGGAGGATGGGCTCGTGGTAATGGCTGGAGCAGAATTAGTGGAATGGTATCAAATACATCAAACATATGGTTTCCATTTGTTTGATTCCATTCACTCCATTGTAGAGATTATTATGAGTCATCCTCCCTTCACCAGCCTCTTGTGGTTTACAATATAGGGCACTCCTTAGTGATGATGTTGTGGTTGTGCAGCTGCTGAGGCCAGAGGAGGTGGAGATGCTGGTGTGTGGGAGTCCAGAGCTGGACATGAGCGCCCTACAGAGAGCAGCTCAGTACGAGGGCTACAGCAAAGCTGACCTCACAGTACGGTAAGGGTCATGCACACAAACACCCAGTGCACCCAATCTATACAACTCTGCATACCTTTTTCATCTTTCACCTGGCCAGCAACCCCTGATCCTGCTGTGGAGTAGAAAATATCCAATATCACAAAGCCTACAGCAACAAGCCATTATGACACACCCATGCAGTGCTATAGGGCCTTTCACTCTGTTGGAGGAACCTAGAGCTGAACTCTTCATACCTCCTCCACTCTCTGGATGCCTGCAGCCAGCCAGTGCCCCCTTACAGCTGTAAGTTACTCTGCTCCCTTCCAGGCCTGTTTACTCCAGCTGCACTCCCCCCACCCCCCTTTCCTTACAGAAAAGTCACGTTGGCTATGTTTTTTTCTTGTGTGTGTGTTTAGCTGTTTTTGGGATGTGGTGCTGGATTTCCCCTTGGAGTTGCAGAAAAAGCTGCTCCACTTCGCCACAGGAAGTGACCGTGTCCCCGTGGGAGGGTTGGCCGACCTCAACTTCAAGATCGCCAAGATCGACGTGTCCACTGACTGGTACTGTACAGTCGTCTCATCACTCATTGCCTCTTATTCTCACATATATCCAACCATATAGAACAATATCTAAATAGACCAGCTATTATATGTTGACTTAATTAACTGGTTGACTGCAAATGCTATATGTTGAGGAGCAGCATACAGTATTGTAGAGTGTAAGTGGACAGATATTATGTGGTGTCATTGTAATCTGTTATAATGCAGCCAGGTTTAGTGCAATGGCAACAGAAGGGCCCTTACAGTAATTGTTTAGACAGGTTATCCTTGTCTGTTTCAGGTTACCCATATCTCACACCTGCTTCAACCAGATCTGCCTCCCACCTTATAAAAGCAGGAAG
The DNA here is from genome assembly GCF_018296145.1 of Oncorhynchus tshawytscha. Taxonomy (NCBI): domain Eukaryota; kingdom Metazoa; phylum Chordata; class Actinopteri; order Salmoniformes; family Salmonidae; genus Oncorhynchus; species Oncorhynchus tshawytscha. The sequence continues at coordinate 76,547,036 of NC_056434.1, read as the reverse complement.
GAACTGAAGCAGAAGTTAACCATCGCCATCTCAAACGCAGAGGGCTTTGGCTTAGAGTGACTCAGTCTGCAGCTATGAGATTCACAGTAAGAGGAGAGTAGGTGATTCCTTTCCAAATGTACTTTAGAATTACATTCCTTCAAAAATAGAATTTGATATAGACTACATGACCAAAAGTATGTGGACTCCTGCTCATTGAACATCTCATTCCAAAATCATGGGCATTAATATGGAGTTGGTCCTGCCTTTGCTGCTATAACAGCCTCCACTCCTCTGGGAAGGCTTTCCACTAGATGTTGGAACATTGCTGTGGGGACTTGCTTCCATTTAGCCACAAGAGCATTAGTGAGGTCAGGCACTGATGTTGGGCGATTAGGCCTGGTTCGCAGTCGGCGTTCCAATTCATCCCAAAGGTGTTTGATGGGGTTCAGGTCAGGGCTCTGTGCAGGCCAGTCAAGTTCTTTCACACCGATCTCGACAAATCATTTCTGTATGGACCTTGCTTTGTGCACTGGGGCATTGTCATGCTGAAACAGGAAAGGGCCTTCCCCAAACTGTTGCCACAAAGTTGGAAGGACAGAATCGTATTGAATGTCATTGTATGCTGTAGCATTAAGATTTCCCTTCACTTAAACTAAGGGGCCTAGCCCGAACCATGAAAAACAACCCCAGACCATTATTTATCCTCCAACAAACTTTACAGTTGCCACTATGCATTCGAGCAGGTAGTGTTCTCCTGGCATCAGCCAAACCCAGATTTGTCTGTCGGACTGCCAGATGGTGAAGTGTGATTCATCACCCCAGAGTGTTTCCACTGCTTCAGAGTCCAATGGCAGCGAGCTTTACACCATTCCAGCTGACGCTTGGCATTGCGGATGGTGATCATAGGCTTGTGTTTGGCTTCTCGTCCATGGCAACCCATTTCATTAAACTCCCGACGAACAGTTCTTGTGCTGACGTTGCTTCCAGAGGCAGTTTGGACCTCGGTAGTGAGTGTTGCAATTGAGGAGAGACGCACTTCAGCACTCGGCGGTCCCTTTCTGTGAGCTTGTGTGGCCATTCATTTGAAGGGGAGTCCACATACTTTTGTGTATAGATAGTGTATTTTTGTGAGGTCAAAATGTGTATTTTCTTAGCTTGATTTGTATTACACTGTTATAAATATTCAAAACTAAGGCTTTGCTGGTTAAAGAATGTTACTTGTGTCATGAGATATAGATTGTCTTGTGAGGTCCAGGATGTGTATTTGCTGCCTGTTGATGGGCACAGCAGAATCTTTCACTTGTTTGGTAGTAATAAGAAATGTGAGCTCCTGTTTCTATGGTAGCAGTGGAACCATGACTGTGTCTGGTTGTGTGTTTGTTTATCTCTCTAACTATTACGGTAAGTAGCTTTGTGGCCTTATTTCTGCCTGCCTGGTAGACTGCCAATGTAAAGAGAATCCTTTGGTCAGAAACGTTCTTTGGTTAAACAAAGCATTATCAACATAAATCTGAAAAGTAAAAGGCACACTCATTAGCGTTATCATTTAAACAAACAGAGCATCACATGTAAGTCAAACCCAGATTGGTTGGGTAATTCAGTACCTTCACACCATCCTGCCTTCAACAACTTTCAGGAAGCTAATAATAGATGTTTGATACATTTATCATAGAAGTAGCCTGTGACTATGAAAGCCTCCCTTTCTAAGACTGATAGACTTGTATCGTCAACCCGTTGGCTCAAAATGATTACATCTGCTCATTAGACTGAAAACTTACCAACATATTTCTGTTTATGTTTTACTACACTAATCTGCCTATAGAATTTAATCTATCACTTTCTTGTCTTACAAAGTAACTAATCATAAGTCAATGTCATAGTCTGTCACATGAATTAATAATAATGCATGTTCTATTCTGACTGTAGAGCTACACGGAATGCACAAAACATTAAGAACACCTGCTCTTTCTATCACCCAAAGGACATCTAGCCAACTTGGCACAACTCTAGGAAGCATTGGAGTCAACATGGGCCAGCATCCCTGTGGAGCGCGTTCGGCACCTTGTAGAGTCCATGCCCCGACAAATTGAGGCTGTTCTGAGGGCAAAAGGGGGTGTGACTCAATATTTGGAAGGTGTTCTTAATGTTTCGTACACTCAGTTTATAATGTATATCTTTAGAGCAAGTCTATGATGTGTAATGTAACTGACTGTTGATGATATGTTGTGTTTCTATTTATTTGTAAAAATGACTGTCTAGTCCCAAGTAATAAACTTATCTTTGAGGTTTTTACACTCAGAAATGAAGTTGTCTGATGGTAAATCTTTGTTGTGAATCTGAACGATCTGTCAACGTGTGCAGGGCCAGGTTAAATGTCGAAGGTTGATTCCATTTGGCAGAATCTCTGAGCTGTTATCAGGCGTTGCTTTGCAAAACGGATATTGTAATTGGTTTGATGTGGCAAATGTGGCTCCATCCAACTTAATACCCCATATCTATATTTCAGCCTCACACAACCATATCTGAGTTTGAACTACCACAAGTCGTAATTGAACAGGTCAAAACGGCCTGCCTGAAGAGTAGGAGCACAGAGGACTTGACACCCTAAGAGAGGGGTAGAGAAACATGCTGTAATTTTCAGAAATGGCTAAGTCAGGTCCCGCATTCTGACAGCTGACTGATACACAGCCAGGGTCATAGGCCACAGAAACATCATTAAAGGCCCAGTGCAGTCAAATGTGATTTTCCTGTGTTTTATATATATTTCCATAGTATGAGGTTGGAATAATACTGCTAAAACTGCTAAAATAATAATACTAAAATTGTGAAAATGAGGCCCTTTTAGTGTAGGAGTGGTTTCAAAAGACTATCTTAAATGTCAGACTGTTTTGGTGGGATGGAGTTTTGACATGGCCAGGCAGTAAATTAGTACATAGAAGAATAAGAAAGAGTTTCAAACCTCTCACTCAGACCACTCACAGACAGTCCTAGCAAAATTCTTGCTTGAGAAATTGCTCTTGGCTAAGAAGCTATTTTTGTTTCTTTTCAACCATTTTAAATGAAAACAATCACAGTAAGGTACATAATTGTTACCCAGAAATGATTTGATATTCAGATAAAAATGGCTGCATTGGCTCTTTAAAGCATGTTGATGAGTGGCTTGTAAACCAGTGTCATATATAGAAAGAGAGAGTGATAGAAAGGGAGAGAGTGATGAGAAGGAGTAGCATTGTCAACACAAAGTTCACGATCCGCTGCAGAACACTTTGTCCCAGCAGCTTAAATCAAGTGTACCAGAATAGGAACCATCTGTGCTTACAGGGTGACCTAGGGAAATGAGCCAGACAGAGGTGTGATGAATCATTTACACGTTAGGGTGCATTGTTTAAGCAACATTTAGTACAACTTTTGAAATAACCACATACTATGCACAATAATCATAGAACAACAACTAAAAAAAATACTTATTAAAAAAGTACTTATTAATATGACATTATGACAGTATTAACATTATATCCAACTTCAGTTGTGACTGCTCTGGGTTGTTCTCACATGATGCAGTCTAACCACAAGTTGTTGTGATAAAGCATAGACTTAAGTCCCAGGAATATGATTTCCTCTGTGCCATGGCCATGTTTTAGAACACCTTGGTGGTGATTGTAGTATCTGACATCAAATCAGTACCCACAATTTGATTTGCAAAGGGAGGATATATTACTGGAAACTTTCTAAGTTTACCAGTAAACGACCAGAAATTTGGTATCTTTCAAGAATTGTATGTAATCTATCACAAGACCCTTTTGGGAACTTCAGATTATCACAGGTGTCTGTAATTATCTCCGGCCCTCTGTGTGGACTTGCCACGCAAAAATAATGAAATCAATCAAATGATTTTAAACAAAAAATTGAATGACAAAGCTGTGAAACATTATCCTAAATATAAACCATAAACTAAGTGAATACCATTGGTGTTTAATATGAGGGTTTCAGCATGAAATATCCTTTATAATTTTTAAACACTTATTTGACTATGTCAGTATGTATTTGTTGTCAATATTTTTGTGTCAAATTGACTTTTTCCAGTTGTGGAAAAAGTCAACAGTTGAAAGAGTTGCGGAGTTGATTTAGATGCTTTTTTCATTGATTAGGCTGTTTTCTCTTGAACCATATAGTTTATCTACTAGAAACGCATGGACAAGATGGACACAGATTTTAAAAAATGAATACTAAATGTATATTATTCAAATAGAAATGACCAAAATTACAATAAATGGCATAGATTATCTGAATTACTGAAATGACTGAAGATTCCAGTAAATTACCAGTAGCTTTGCAACTACCCACAATCCATGTCTGTAGAGCAATACGTTTGCTATAGCATAACACTGTTCTTCCTGCCTTGTATGCACCAAGTCTACCCAACCTGACTCCTCCCCCCTTTCTCAAACTCGCACACACAAACACACACCAAAAGCAGCATAATTCCTGTCCCCACTCACCACTTTCTACCTCAGAAATATGAAGTTGACAGGCAGGGATAACTCCTATACAAGGAATATTTAACATGCTCCACCATTGCTGAGAGTTTTACATGGATGAGGAAATAAATAGTGTCTACAAGATGCATTATTAGGTTCCACTTGAGCTTTGCAGGGTGCAGTGGCATAAAAAAAACGAATGAATCACTTTGAACGCAAAGAAAATGGTTGTTATTTTTATGGAATTATATTACTGGTCGATCATGGTTGTAAATAATTCTAGGACCTTTAAAAGGTTCATTGTCATTTAATCAATCTCCTGATTATTCAATTTGATTAGGTATAATACAGACTATGGTATGATTTAGATTATACCAAATCCCCTTCTGAAACAAAAGTATGTGTCTATAAAAACAAGAAGGGACTATCCCCAAAGCTGTGCTCAATATGCTGTTCATTGCCCCAGAATAGCCAACTGACCCTTGTTCGGGTTCATGAGGACATCACAACATCACAAACAAACATGCAACCCCTTTGGTCATGTCATCTCCTGCCAGACAGAAATGTGATTTCACATATATGCTCACCAGTGCAATAGAAACATAATTAGCTACCACACCCTGGTCTGTATGAGCATCTCAAGCACCATATGTCCATCAGATCATTGAATGTCCTGCCCTCTCACATTATCATCCTACTTGTTTTATCAAAGGTCCACTTGACTGTTGCACAACCCCAAAAGGCCCACTTCAGTCAACTAGTTTGAGAACACCACAACATCATCATACATTTTTTTGTTTTTTTATCATTTAACAGATACTCTTACAGGAGCAATTGGGGTTAAGGGCCTTGCTCAAGGGTACAGACCTATTTTTCCACGTAATCTGCTCAAGGATTTGAACCAGCAACCTTTCAGTTACTAGCCCAACATGCTTAACCACTAGGCTACCTGTCTCCCCTAAACAAACATCATCCAGCCATTGTATGGCCTTGTCATCGTCTATCTCCTGCCAAACCAAATTGACGTTTAGAGGAGTTCGGTGTAACACAATATGCACCCATGAAGTTCCTCATATATAGGCATCCTATTGAAGTAAAAACGAATAGTCTGCTCTCTCAATAATGTAATTGCACCACAGTTGATCACACTTGTTTTGTAATCTCACAGTACTGAGATTAGGATTGGCCTTCACACTGGGGCATATACTGTATTTCTATTCATGTATTATTCTACACTCCCCTTCATATTTATTTGGACAGTGAAGCTACAATTAAAAATGTGTCTCAATACTTCAGTACTTCAGCATTTTGGCGCAGCAGGCAATATAAATGTAAAGTCAATATTCCTGCGTTCACGGTAAACGCTGCATATGTCGGCTAAATAGGAAATTACCTTTACATTTTAACCGCGCTACAGTGCGGATCTTCAACGATACGGATTAAATCAAGCCCCAAATTATTCATGATGCAACGCTACAGAATGTCATCTTTCAATTGAGGGTTTTACTTTTTTTTTATGAGGGCACTTTATGTGTCTAGTCGCCCCATGTAAAGAAGTCATAACTATTTGGACAAATTCACTTGTAGTCAAAAGTTGAGTATTTGGTCCCATATTCTTTGCAAGAAATGACTACAGCTTGTGACTGTACTATATTTGCATGACTATATTTGCAGTTTGTTTTGGGTTATGTTTTGCCCAATTGTAACTGAGTGGAGCATGATGACTGGAGTAATTTAACTTCTAAGTGAGTAGAGCATATATTTCTGAACATTTCTAAATTAATCCTGATAATGCCATGATCAAAAGGGAATTACACCTTGGCTCTGCCACAGTATATAGTCATTACTATATTAACAGTGTTACGTTTTTATCATAAACATCACAATTATCCAAACCACAAGCTAGAAACTTTAATTTCACTGGTAGAATCAGGTAGTTTTGACTTCCTGTGTATTCGTCTGCTCAAAGTGAACCACAAATTCCACTCCTGCCCGCTAAGGTAGATGGGGCGTGCCCACAAAGTTGGATGATGGTTTGTACTTTGAACAAACAGCACACAGCAATCTCTAAAATATGGGTTATCTTTCACCTTTTTACCTACCAGAGATTTACCCCAATGCTGCCAATGGTTTGCGGCTATCAAGACTGATGGAGTGACCAAAGATTATCAGAGGGATTTTCTGGCTGAACTGATGGGGAATACATTTTGATGACAGCTGATTTTACCATTGATTTATTTTATTATTTATTTTATTCACAACAAAATGTATGATTCTCAATTAGTCACAAGCTAGCCTAGTGTAACAGTGTTGCTTCCGTCCCTCTCCTCACCCCTACCTGGGCTTGAACCAGGGACCCTCTTAAAACATCAACAACTGCCTCCCACAAGGCATTGTTAGCCATAGCATTTGTGGAGCGATAGGTAACGATGCTTTGTGGGAGGCAGTTGTTGATGTGTTCAGAGGGTCCCTGGTTCGACCCCAGGTTGGGTAAAGGAGAGGGACAGAAGCAACACTATTACACTAGCTGGAATAGCTAGGTAAATTAGCTAGCAGTCCTGTATTGAACTCTGAAAGCCATCAGCAAAATCATTTACAGTGCATTCAGAAAGTATTCTGACCCCTTGATGTTTTTACATTTTGTTACTTTACAGCCTTATTTCAAAATTGTTTAAATAGTTTATTCACCTCATCAATCTACACACCATAATGACAAAGCAAAAACAGGTTTACATTTTTTTTGTTGCAAATGTATTAAAAATAAAAAACTGTAATATCACATCTACACAGGTATTCAGACCCTTTACTCAGTACTTTGTTTAAGCACCTTACAGTTGAGTCGTCTTAGGTATGACTCTACAAGCATGGCACACCTGTATTTGGGAGTTTCTCCCATTCTTCTCTGCAGATCCTAACAAGCCCTGTCAGGTTGGAAAGGGGAGCGTCACTGCACATGCTATTTTAAGGTCTCCCCAGAGATGTTAGATTGGGTTCAAGTCCGGGCTCTGGCTGGGCCACTCATGGACATTCAGTGGCCGACGCCACTCCATCCATTAAAAATCCTACAAAGTGATTTCCTGGATTTTTTTTTCTCATTTCGTCTGTCATAGTTGAAGTGTCCCTATGATGGAAATTACAGGCCTCTCTCATCTTTTTAAGTGGGAGAACTTGCACAATTGGTGGCTGACTAAATACTTTTTTGCCCCACTGTATAAGACTCCAGCTTCAGTGATTTTTGCAATTCGTTCCAGTCATTGGCAGCAGAGAACTGGAAGGAAAAGCGGCCAAATGAGGAATTGGCTTTGGGGGTGACCAGTGAAATATACCTGCTGGAGCGAGTGCTATGGGTGGGTGCTGCTATGATGATAAGGTGGGGCTTTACCTTATAGATGACCTGTAGCCAGTGGGTTTGATGACGAATATGAAGCGAGGGCCAGCCAACGAGAGCATACAGGTCACAGTGGTGAGTAGTATATGGGGCTTTGGTGACGAAACAGATGGCACTGTGATAGATTGCATCCAATTTGCTGAGTAGAGTGTTGGAGGCTATTTTGTAAATGACATCGTCGAAGTCAAGGATCGGTAGGATAGTCAGTTTTACGAGGGTATGTTTGGCAGCATGAGTGAAGGATGCTTTGTTGTGAAATAGGAAGGCGATTCTAGATTACATTTTGGATTGGAGATGCTTACAGTCTAACCAGTATTTGTAGTTGTCCACATATTCTAAATCAGAACCATCCAATATAGTGATGCTAGATGGGCGGGCAGGTGCGGGCGATCGGTTGAAGAGCATGCATTTAGTTTTACTTGTATTTAATAGCAGTTGGAGGCCATGGAAGGAGAGTTGTATGGCATTGAAGCTTGTCTGGAGGTTAGTTAACACAGTGTTCAAAGAAGGGCCAGAAGTATACAGAATGGTGCGTAGATGTGGATCAGAGAATTACCAGACGCAAGAGCGACATAATTGATATATACAGAAAAAAGAGTCAGCCCGAGAATTGAACCCTGTGGCACCCCCATAGAGACTGCCAGAGGTCTTCCAGCTATAAATGACTATTGTAGCTGGAAACTACAGTTTTTTTAATGGAATATCTGCATAGGCATAGAGAGGCCCATTATCAGCAACCATCACTCCTGTGTTCCAATGGCACCTTGTGTTAGCTAATCCAAGTTTATCATTTTAATAGGCTAATTTACCATTAGAAAACCCTTTTGCAATTATGTTAGCACAGCTTAAAACTGTTGTTCTGATTAAAGAAGCAATAAAACTGGCCTTCTTTAGACTAGTTGAGTATCTGGAGCATCAGCATTTGTGGGTTCGATTACAAGCTCAAAATGGCCAGAAACAAAGAACTTTCTTCTGAAACTCATTAGTCTATTCTTGTTCTGAAAAATGAAGGCTATTCCATGCGAGAAATTGCCAAGAAACTGAAGATCTCGTACAACGCTGTGTAATACTCCCTTCACAGAACAGTGCAAACCGGCTTTAACCAGAATAGAAAGAGGAGTGGGAGGCCCCGGTGCACAACTGAGCAAGAGGACAAGTACATTAGAGTGTCTAGTTTGAGAACAGGCATTATTCACGGTTCATCAATGATTATCCATAATCATGGTAGCATCCGTATGTATGTTGAAGTGTTCAGAAACATATATTCTTACTTACAATAAAAGTGACTCCAAAATGGCACAAGAAATTATTCACCATTCAGTTTCTATTGGACAGAACATAATCCAAAACACAAACAAAACATACAACAAATGCATCCAATAAGTTTGTAGAAATGTGCCAGGAATATAGGACTAAATACTAAACTTTGACAATTTTAATACACTATAAGTGAATTTGTTCAAATACATTACTTTTTCAAATGGGGGACTTGACACATTGTGTTTTTATTTCTAAACAGTAAAACAGATATGTATGAAAGTACTCTCATTCTGTTCTGCTGCCTAATATTAAAAATAATATCTCAAATGCTGAAGAATAGAGCCAAATGTGTTGTTAAATTGCTTCACTGTCCAAATACAATATATAGAACACAGAACCTGTATAACAGAACCGGGCCTTGGGCTAGGGACACACATCTGGGGAGGGGGTGGTAGGTGATAAAGTTATTTAAAAGGTAAGCATATCTGTGAGGAACATCACAGGTGCATACTGTTTCATCACACACACACACACACACACACACACACACACACACACACACACACACACAGGCACACACAGGCACACGGAGAGAGAGAGAAAGATCACCTACACAGAAGTAAACCTGGAGAAGAGCCCCCTAAGCAAGCTGTTCCTGGGGCTGTGTTCACAAACAGACCCCACAGATCCCCAGGACAGCAACACAATTAGACCCAACCAAAACATGAGAAAACAAAAAGACAATTATTTGACTTTAATGTCTTCATTCTTTTGGAACTTTTGGAAGTGTAATGTTTTCTGTAAATATTTTACTGTTTATTTCATTTTTATGTATTTTGCTTGCTTTGGCAATGTGAACACGTTTCCATTATATATATATATATATATATATATATGTATATATATATATGAGAGTGAGAGAGAGAGAGAGAGAGAGAGAGAGAGAGAGAACACAAATATGCCTGGATATATTTGGATTGGTGAGAATGTCATACTGTTTAGTATAAAGCTGTTGTTATCAAGGTATCATTATGACGCCAGGAAGCTATTTTTGAACCTGAACCCCTCCTGTGAGGGACACACTGATCGAGCTGCAGCAGCAAACATACCGAATGAAGCAGTTCATCACAATACAGAGGTCCTGTTTGCAGCACCTAAATGTATAGGCTGTGAAACATCCCCACAACTCCTTATATTTTAACACTGTGTTTCTGTAGGTCTACACTATTATATAAGCCTGCCCTGGACACACTCATATTGCCAAAACAGGCGCCTATCTCTGGAAACCAGAGAAACCTGCATTTTATCAAATGCCTGATATAACCATATGAATCAAATCACCTGGAACTTGTTATATCACAGCGATATGTACCAAAATGGTAAATGTGGTGCCTGTTGGATTGAGAGAAAACATTTTACCATGTCAGTTGGCACTGTATTGGTCTCGTTTCCAGCCTAGTGTCTTTAACACACAGCTGTTATATTATAGCGCCGATGTAAGCTTGCCAAGCATGACCAACTCAGTATCAATGGGGCCTGAATGCGGTGCATGGTTACATGCTATAGAGCTGGAAATATTCTACATGCATCAATTCAATCTATATGGCTACATTTTGATACACTAGATAGTAAATAACTCGGTTATAAGGTGAATACAGCCAATATGGATCTACGGTTGCTCACCGTGTAAGTGACATTGTACACCACATCATTAATGCTAGGGGGTCGGTCACCTTAGCCCACCATGTTGGAAACGTGCCATTACTATACACAGCCCTGAGTGGTCACGTTGCACCCAGCAAGTCAACAGCATGTTCTGCCTGAGCAGGACTTTCCCCTCTCCCCTCTAGGCAGCATGCCATGCTCTTCATGTTGATTCATCCTCCTCTCATACAACAGGCCACCAGGCCTGTCCTAGTTGCTGTAGTGAACAGGACCGCAGAGGATGTGTGTCTGTTCAAACACATTAAGATGATGTTGATTGTTTTTTGGGACAAATTTTATGCTGAATGGATGGATCTTGACTTGTGAATCTTTCTTAGGAGGGGTGAGCATGGGTATATGACAGAATGTAAACAAAATAATGGCTGTAGGGTCAGAATGAATGGGTGAATATTTGTTATGTTGCCAAGTTCTGAACACCGATTGTGCTTTGTATATTTAGATGAATGTAGCCAGTGAGGGGTAACAGCTGTCATGGCGGGTTGGGGTGAGGAGTGCACTCCTCTCGTCTTTGTTGTCACAGAAAGGCCCTTGGTTTATGAGACTCACGTGGCCGTTTTTTTTTTGGTTACCACAAATTCCACTTTCCTCAGTACTTGATGGAAAGGAAAACAAGCTCTACTGTTTCCAAATGACAACACAATGGAGGTACAGTAGATATTTTTCATGTAATTTCAAAGCCTGTGTACAGGCTTCTGAATAGCAAGAACCATGTGTCTCTCTACACCTCCCTCCTTGTCTTGCTCTACCTCCTTCTCTCCCTCTCACTCTTGCTTCCTCCCTCCCTCTTGCTATCTCCCTCCCTCCCTCTCTCCCACCTGAGCTTGAGGGTGATCATGCCCATAGCACATGGACAGTGAATGGCTATAGTCAGTTTCACCTTCCCATGGTGAACACATGGACCAATCCTCAGTCATGGACTAGTGGAGAACAAGTTCTCATTTACAACTGCAACCTGGCAAAGATAAAGCAAAGCAGTGTGACACAGACAACAACACAGAGTTACACATGGAGTAAACAATAAACAAGCCAATAACATAATAAACAAGTCAATGACACAGTAGAAAAAATAAAGTCTATATACAGTGTGTGCAAAAGGCATGAGGTAGGCAATAAATAGGCCATAGGAGTGAATAATTACAATTTAGCAGATTAACACTGGAGTGATAAATGATCAGATGATGATGTGCAAGTAGAGATACTGGTGTGCAAAAGAGCAGAAAAGTAAATAAAATAAAAACAGTATGGGGATGAGGTAGGTAGTTTCAGTGGGCTATTTACAGATGGACAGCTAATTAATGACCTTTTCATGAATGTTTAGGCAAGCTTAGCTCTCATATCAAGAAACATATCCTACGTATTCTACAGATACAGTACCAGTCAAAAGTTTGGATACACCTACTCATTCAAGGGCTTTTCTTTATTTTTTACTATTTTCTACATTGTAGAATAATAGTGAAGACATCAAAACTATGAACTAACACGCATGGAAACATGTAGTAACCAAAAAAGTGTTAAACAAGTATAAATATATTTTGTACTTGAAATTCTTCAAAGTAGCCATTTTTTGCCTTGATGACAGCTTTGCACACTCTTGGCATTCTCTCAGCCAGCTTGACCAGGAATACTTTTCCCACAGTCTTGAAGGAGTTCCCACATATGCTGAGCACGTGTTGACTGCTTTTCCTTCACTCTGTGGTCCAACTCATCACAAACCATCTCAATTGGGTTGAGGTCAGGGGATTGTGGAGGCCAGGTCATCTGATGCAGCACTCCTTCACTCTCCTTCTTGGTCAAATAGCCCTTAAATCTCCAATTTGGACTCATCAGACCAAAGGACAGATTTCCACCGGTCTAATGTCAATTTCTTGTGTTTCTTGGCCCAAGAAAGTCTCTTCTTCTTATTGGTATCCTTTTGTAGTGGTTTCTTTGCAGCAATTTGACCATGAAGAGAGAGGTAACTCTGGGTCTTCCTTTCTTGTGGCAGTCCTCATGAGAATCAGTTTCATCATAGCGCTTGATGGTTTTTGTGACAGCACTTGAAGAAACTTTTCCCGATTGACTGACCTTCGTGTCTTAAAATGATGGACTGTCGTTTCTCTTTGCTTATTTGAGCTGTTCTTGCCATAATATGGACTTGGTCTTTTACCAAATAGGGCTATATTTTAATTACCAACCTTACTTTGTCACACCTTAACTGATTGGCTCAAACGCACACCTGTTAATTGAAATGCGTTCCAGGTGACTATCTCATGAAGCTAGTTGAGAGAATGCCAAGAGTGTGCAAAGCTATCATCAAGGGTGGCTGCTTTGAAGAATCTCAAATACGAAATATATTTTAAATTGTTTAACACTTTTTTTGGTTACTACATGATTCCATATGTGTGATTTCATAGTTTTGTAGAAAAGAGCAAAAATAAAGAAAAACCTTTGAATGAGTAGGTGTATCCAAACGGTATACTAAATACTATATCCACATACTGTCCATAATGTTGATGCATTCAATGCATCACACACACACACACACACACACACACACACACACACACACACACACACACACACACACACACACACACACACACACACACACACACACACACACACACACACACACACACACACACACAAGCTAGCTAGCTAGCTGTGCCACTTGAGATTCTGGGTTTTACTCCAGGCTCTGTCGCAGCTGGCCGCTACCGGGAGACCTATGGGGCGGTGCACAATTGCCCCAGCATCATTAGGGGAGGGTTTGGCCTGCAGGGATGTCCTTGTCCCATCGTGCACTAGCGACTCCTGTAGCGTGCTGGGTGCAGTGCACACTGACATGGTCGCCAGGTGTACGGTGTTTCCTCCAACACATTGGTTCGGGTTAAGTGGGCATTGTGTCAAAAAACAGTGGGCTTAGTTGGGTTGTGTCTCGGAGGATGCAAGGCTCTTGACCTTCGAGTCCGTACGGGAGATATATAACGATGAGACAAGACCGTAACTACCAATTGGACATAATGAAGAAAAAGTTATAAAAAAAAATATTAACTGAAATACCTTATTTACATAAGTCTAGGAAGATTCTCAGTGGTTCCAAATTTCTTCCATTTAATAATGATGGAGGCCACTGTGTTCTTGGGGACCTTCAATGCTGCAGACATTTTTTGGTACCCTTCCCCGGATCTGTGCCTCGACACAATCCTGTCTCGGAGCTCTACGGACAATTCCTTCGACCTCATGGCTTGGTTTTTGCTATGACATGCACTGTCAACTGTGGGATCTTATATAGACAGGTTTGTGCCTTTCCAAATCATGTCCAATCAATTGAATTTACCACAGGTGGACTCCAATCAAGCTGTAGAAACAACTCAAGGATGATCAATGGAAACAGGATGCACCCGAGCTCAATTTCGAGTCTCATAGCAAAGGGTCTGAATACTTATGCAACTAAGGTATTTTATTGTTTATAAATCAAATCAAAGTTTATTTGTCACATGCGCCAAATACAACAGGTGTAGACCTTACAGTGAAATGCTTTCTTACAGGCTCTAACCAATAGTGCAAAAAAGGTATTAGGTGAACAATAGATAGGTAAAGAAATAAAACAACAGTAAAAACCGGCTATGTACAGTAGCGAGGCTACATACAGACACCAGTTAGTTAGGCTGATTGAGGTAGTATGTACATGTAGATATGGTTAAAGTCACTATGCATATATGATGAACAAAGAGTAGCAGTAGTGTATAATAGGGGTTGGCGGGTGGTGGGTGGAACACAATGCAGATAGCCCAGAATATAACATATACTGTTTACAGGAAACTCACTCTACATCCTTAGATGACGTTGCATGGAAAAATTAATGGGGTGGTGAAATAATTCTCTTTCATGGACAAAGGAACTCAAAGGTTGTGATGATATTAATTAACAAAAATGTTGATCTGAATGTGCAAATAATCAGGAATGATTCGCAAGGAAGGTGGGTCCTTTTGAATATGAAAGTGGACGAAAAGTGTTTTGGCTCATTAATCTATATGGTCCAAATCAGGATGATCCACACTTCTTCAAAAACATTTAAACCAGTTTATTGAACTTACAGGCAACAAATGATCTAATCATAATGGTAGGTGACTATAACACGGTCCTCAATGGACCGTAAAGGTAATCACTGTACAAACTATCATCACCTTGCCCTTAAGGAAATCACAAATATTATGGACACATTAGAAATAGTGGATATTTGGAGACTAAAAAATTCTGACATAGTGAGATATACATGGAGGAGACTTAATCAAGCTAGTCGTCTTAACTACTTTCTTGTCTCTTTCTCTCTTGTATCAAAGCTAAAAAAAAATTTAGACAGAATGCGATCGGATAATCATCTAATTGGCATTCACATAACTCTTATCGAATTTCCACGTGGAAGGGGATTTAATTACTTAAAAATCAAACAATGTGATTTTCTGGATTTTTGTTTTAGATTCCGTCTCTCACAGTTGAAGTGTACCTATGATAAAAAATAACAGACCTCTACATGCTTTGTAAGTAGGAAAACCTGCAAAATCAGCAGTGTATCAAATACTTGTTCTCCCCACTGTAACTGAATATTTCCAGTATAATATATGTTCAGCAAATCCCCTTATTGTTTGGGATACCTTTAAATGTACCTTCAGGGGTCATTCAATTGAATATTCATCAATAATAAAAAAGCAGTTTCTGCCTAAAGAAACAAGACTAACAAGTGAAATCCATGAACTAATAGTACAGGTAGATAGCAATAAAAACGATACAAAATATGTTAGAGGAAAAACAAAAATAACTTGAGGAACTTATTCAAGAACGATCTAATGTAATCTATTACAAAAATAGAGCAAACTGGATGGAATATGGAGAAAAATGCACAACATTCTTCCTGAATCTCCAATACAGGAATGCTAACAAAAAGAATTTGCAGAAACTCGTTACTGAAGATGGAGTCATCTATGATTCTCCGAATTATATTTTAAAAGAGGAAACTAATTATTTTAGGCAGATGTTCTCTTTTCCGTCTCATCCTCTCCCACTGAATGAAGATTATGGTAAATAATTATTTTCAAATAATATAAAAAATGGAGAATTAACAAATGTACAGAAAGATCAGTGCAAAGGCCAAATTACAGAAGAATAACTTTTTGACGCTTGTAAACCCCCAGGGCTTGATGGCATACCGGTAGATGTATATCAAGTTTTTTTATATACTCAAAGCTCTATTGTTAGATTGTTTTAACTACTCCTATGGAAATGGTAGTCTGTCAGGTACTCAGCAGGAAGGTATATTATTAAAACGACCCAGATGGCAAATATAAAGACCCAGTCTATCTAAAAAACTGGAGGCCCCTTACACTTCAATGTTGTGATGCAAAAATACTAGCAAAATGCATAGCACTCAGAATTTAAAGGGTTTTACCAGGTATTGTTCATCCTGATCAGACAGGTTTTTTACATGGACGATACATTGGAGATAATATACGACAACTACTAGAAATAATAGATCATCATGAAACATATAAGAAGCCAGGAATGGTATTTGTAGCGGATTTTGAAAAGGCATTTGATAAAGTAAGACTGGATTTTATTTATAAATGCCTGGATTTTTTCAATTTCGGTAATTCTCTTATAAAATGGTTAAAATAATGTATAGCAACCCCAGGTGTAAAATAGTAAATAACGGCTACTTCTCAGAGAGTTTTGAATTGTCAAGAGTTAAACAAGGGTGTCCGCTGTCACCATATCTATTCATTATGGCCATCGAAATGCTAGCTATTAAAATCAGATCCAATAACAACATTAGAGGATTAGAAATCCAAGGCTTAAAAACAAAGGTGTCCATGTATGCCGATGACTCAAGAATGCCGATGACTTTTATGTTAAGTCAGCAAGCTAGATCCCCGCAATGTCTCATTAAAGATCTAGATAACATTTCTGTACTCTCTGGACTAAAACCTAATTATGATAAGTGTACAACATTACGTATTGGATCCTTAAAAAATACAACTTTTACATTACCCTGTAGCTTACCTATAAAATGGGCTGATGGTGAAGTAGACATACTCCGTATTCATATCACAAAAGATATAAATAAGCTCTCCACAATGAATTCCAATAGAAAACGTGTAAAAATAGATAAGATCCTACAACCATGGAGAGGTAAATGCCTGTCTATTTATGGAAAAATTGCCCTGATTAACTCCTTTTACTCACTTACTTATGGAGCTGCCTACTCCTGATGATTCGTTTTTAAATCATATACAAAATAAAACGAGCCTATCTATATAATGAATATGAATTGGGTGGGTTGAGATTATTAAATATAAAACCACTAAACCTCTCTCTAAAAGCTTCACTCATTCAAAAGTTTTATTTGAACCCTAAATGGTTCTCAAGTAGATTAATAAGAAAAGCTCATCCATTGTTTAAAAATGGCTTTTCCTTTTGTGCAGTATGCCATGTCTCATTTTCAATTATTTGAAAATGATATTTTAAAAAAAAGTATCTGTCTTTTTCAAACAAGCATTGCAGAGCTGGCTACAATTTCAACCCCCTGAAAAGATAGAACAAATATTACAACAAATATTATGGCTGAACTCAAATGTCCCGTAGGTAGGATATTCGTGATCGTACCTTGTCTAGTTTATTGTCCAAGGATTGCACGTTGGCGAGTAGTATTGACGGTAATGGTAGCTTCCCCATTCGCCTTTTCCGGGTCCTGACCAGGCATCCGGCTCTTTGTCCTCTGTACCTGCGTCGCTTCCTCTTGCAAATAACGGGGATGTTGGCCCTGTCGGGTGTTTGGAGAATGTCTTGTGCTTCTTGCTGGTTGAAGAAAAAAAATCTTTGTCTAATCCGAGGTGAGTGATCGCTGTCCTGACATCCGGAAGCAATTTTTTGGTAAATTTTGGTACTTCCGGCGCCACTTTGGTACTATGCATTTGAAAACAATTATAAAACCCTATTTTTGCTTTGTCATTTTGGGGTATTGTGTGTAGATTTATGAGGAAAACAGTTAGTTTAATCAGTTTTAGAATAAGGCCGTAACGTAACAAAATCTGGAAAAAGTCAAGGGGTTTGAATACTTTCCGAATGCACTGTATATGTACTGTAGATATATATATATATAAACTCAGCAAAAAAAGAAACGTCCTCTTACTGTCAACTGCATTTATTTTCAGCAAACTTAACATGTGTAAATATTTGTATGAACATAACAAGATTCAACAACTGAGACATAAACTGAACAAGTTCCACAGACATGTGACAAACAGAAATGGAATAATGTGTCCCTGAACAAAGGGGGGTCAAAATCAAAAGTAACAGTCTGTAACGGTTTTCATGTGGTGAAGGAGAGTCGGACCAAAATGCAGCGTGTAGATTGCGATCCATGTTTAATGAACAAACGTAACACAAATCTAAATACAAACACTACAAAACAATAAACGTAACGAAAACCGAAACAGCCTATACTAGTGTAAACTAACACAGAGACAGGAACAAGGACACTAAGGACAATCACCCACGAAAAACTCAAAGAATATGGCTGCCTAAATATGGTTCCCAATCAGAGACAACGATAAACACCTGCCTCTGATTGAGAACCACTTCAGTCAGCCATAGACTTAACTAGAACACCCCACTAGCTACAATCCCAATACATACACACTACATACAAAAACCCATGCCACACCCTTACCTTGACCAAATACATGGTGATAAACACAAAATACTTAGACCAGGGCGTGTCAGAACCCCCCCCCCCTCTAAGGTGCCGACTCCCGAACGCACCTCAGAACAATAGGGAGGGTCCGGGTGGGCATGGTGGCGGCTCCGGCGCGGGACGTGGACCCCACTCAATCAATGTCTTAGTCCCCTCTCCTCGCGTCCTTGGATAGTCCACCCTCGCCGCCGACCATGGCCTAGTAGTCCTCACCCAGAACCCCACTGGACTGAGGAGCAGATCGGGACTGAGGGGCAGCTCGGGACTGAGGCAGCTCGGGACTGAGGGGAAGCTCGGGAGTGAGAGGAAGCTCGGGAGTGAGAGGAAGCTCGGGAGTGAGAGGAAGCTCGGGAGTGAGAGGAAGCTCAGGAGTGAGAGGAAGCTCAGGAGTGAGAGGAAGCTCAGGAGTGAGAGGAAGCTCAGGCAGGTTGATGGATCTACCAGATCATAGCTGGCTGGTGGTTTCGGCAGATCCTGGCTGACTGGCAGATCCCGGCTGACTGGCAGATCCCGGCTGACTGGCAGATCCTGGCTGACTGGCGGATCCTGGCTGACTGGCAGATCTGGCAGATCCTGGCTGACTGGCGGATCCTGGCTGACTGGCGGATCCTGGCCGACTGGCAGTTCTGGCAGATCCCGGCTGACTGGCGGATCTGGAAGAGTCTGGTTGACTGGCAGATCTGGAAGAGTCTGGTTGACTAGCAGATCTGGAAGGGTCTGGTTGACTAGCAGATCTGGAAAAGTCTGGTTGACTAGCAGATCTGGAAGAGTCTGGTTGACTGGCAGATCTGGAAGAGTCTGGCTGACTGGCGAATCTGGAAGAGTCTGGCTGACTGGCAGATCTGGAAGAGTCTGGCTGACTGGCAGATCTGGAAGAGTCTGGCTGACTGGCAGATCTGGAAGAGTCTGGCTGACTGGCGGATCCTGGCAGACTGAAAGATCTGGCTGCTCCATGCTGACTGGCGGCTCTGGCTGCTCCACGCTGACTGGCGGCTCTGGCTGCTCCATGTAGGCTGACAGCTCTGGCGGCTTCTTACAGACTGGCAGCTCTGGCTGCTCCGTGCAGACTGGCAGCTCCTTGCAGACTGACAGCTCCTTACAGACTGACAGCTCCTTGCAGACTGACAGCTCCTTGCAGACTGACAGCTCCTTGCAGACTGGCAGCTCCTTGCAGACTGGCAGCTCCTTGCAGACTGACAGCTCTGGCTGCTCCATGCAGACTGACAGCTCTGGCTGCTTCATGCAGACTGGCAGCTCTGGCTGCTCCATGCAGACTGGAAGCTCTGGCTGCGCTGAACAGGCGGGAGACTCCAGCAGCGCTGTAGAGGAGGAAGGCTCTGGCTGCGCTGAACAGGCGGGAGACTCCGGCAGCGCAGGAGAGGAGAAAGGCTCCGACAGCGCTGGAGAGGCGAGGCGCACTGTAGGCCTGATGCGTGGTGCTGGTACTGGTGGTACTGGACCGAGGACACGCACAGGAAGCCTGGTGCGGGGAGCTGCCACCGGAGGGCTGGTGTGTGGAGGTGGTACTGAATAGACCGGACCGTGCAGGCGCACTGGAGCTTTTGAGCACCGAGCCTGCCCAACCTTACCTGGCTCGATGCCCACTCTAGCCCGGCCGATACACGGAGCTGGAATATACCGCACCGGGCTATGCACCCGCACTGGGGACACCGTGCGCACCACTGCATAACACGGTGCCTGCCTGGTCTCTCTAGCCCCCCGGTAAGCACAGGGAGTTTGCGCAGGTCTCCTACCTGGCGTAGCCATACTCCCTGTGAGCCCCCCCCAATACATTTTTGGGGCTGACTCTCGGGCTTCCGTCCGCGCTGCCATGCTTGGTTCACCAACTCCATTCTCCGATAACCTTCCGCGCACTGCTCCATCGAATCCCAGGCGGGCACCGGCACTCTCCCTGGGTCGACCGCCCACCTGTCTATCTCCTCCCAAGAAGTATAGTCCATACTGTACTCCTCTTTGGGCTGCTCCTGTTGCCTCTTCTCCTGCTGCACCTTTGGGCGGCTACACTCCCCTGTTTTAGCCCAGGGTCCTCTCCCATCGAGGATTTCCTCCCATGTCCAGAAATCCTTATTACGCATCTCCTCTTTGGGCTGCTCCTGCCTGTTGACACGCTGCTTGGTCCTTTTGTGGTGGGTGATTCTGTAATGGTTTTCTAGGTGTGAAGGAGAGTCGGACCAAAATGCAGCGTGTAGATTGCGATCCATGTTTAATGAACAAACGTAACACGAATCTAAATACAAACACTACAAAACAATAAACGTAACGAAAACCAAAACAGCCTACACTAGTGTAAACTAACACAGAGACAGGAACAAGGACACTAAGGACAATTACCCACGAAAAACTCAAAGAATATGGCTGCCTAAATATGGTTCCCAATCAGAGACAACGATAAACACCTGCCTCTGATTGAGAACCACTTCAGACAGCCATAGACTTAACTAGAACACCCCACTAGCTACAATCCCAATACATACACACCACATACAAAAACCCATGCCACACCCTGGCCTGACCAAATACATGAAGATAAACACAAAATACTTCGACCAGGGCGTGACACAGTCAGAGTATCTGGTGTGGCCACCAGCTGCATTAAGTACTGTAATGAGTCTCTTCCTCATGTACTGCACCAGATTTGCAAGTTCTTGCTGTGAGATATTACCCCACTCTTCCACCAAGACACCTGTAAGTTCCCAGACATTTATGGGGGGAATGACCCTAGCCCTCACCCTCCGAACCAACAGGGCTCAGACGTGCTCAATGAGATTGAGATCCGGGCTTTTCGCTGGCCATGGCAGAACACTGACATTCCTGTTTTTCAGGAAATCAGCAATACTGCTCGTTCTGTGCGTGGTGGCATTGTCATGCTGGAGGGTCATGTCAGGATGAGCCTGCAGGCAGGGTACGACATGAGGGAGGAGGATGTCTTCCCTGTAACTCACAGCGTTGAGATTGCCTGCAATGACAACAAGTTCAGGCCGATGATGCTGTGACACACCATCACAGACCATGACTGACCCTCCACCTCCAAATCGATCCCGCTCCAGAGTACAGGCCTCGATGGCCAATCCAATAACTTGACTTTGTTGTACTTAAGCCATTTTGCCACAACTTTGGAAGTATAATTGGGGTCATTGTCCATTTGGAAGACCCATTTGCGACCAAGATTTAACTTCCTGACTGATGTCTTGAGATGTTGCTTCAATATATCCACATAATTTTCCCTCCTTGTGATGCCATCTATTTTGTGAAGTGCACCAGTCCCTCCTGCAGCAAAGCACCATGATGCTGCCACCCCTGTGCTTCACGGTTGGGATGGTGTTCATCGGCTCGCAAGCCTCCCACTTATTCCTCCAAACATAACAATGGTCATTATAGCCAAACCGTTCTATTTTTGTTTCATCAGACCAGAGGACATTTCTTCAGAAAGTACGATATTTGTCCCCATGTGCAGCTGCAAACCGTAGTATGGATTTTATAGTGGTTATGGAGCAGTAGCTTCTTCCTTGCTGAGCGGCCTTTCAGGTTATGTCGATATTGGACTAATTTTACTGTGGATATAGATAATTTTGTACCTGTTTCCTCCAGCATCTTCACAAGGTCCTTTGCTGTTGTTCTGGTATTGATTTGCACTTTTCGCACCAAAGTACGTTCATCTCTAGGAGACAGAACGCATCTCCTTCCTTAGCGGTATGACGGCTGCGTGGTCCCATGGTGTTTATACTTGTGTACTATTGTTTGTACAGATGAACGTGGTACCTTCAGGTGTTTGGAAATTGCTCCCAAGAATCAACAAGACTTGTGTAGGTCTACAATTCTTTTTCTGAGGTCTTGGCTGATTTCTTTTGATTTTCCCATGATGTCAAGTAAAGAGGCACTGAGTTTGAAGGTAGGCCTTGAAATACATCCACAGGTATACCTCCAACTGACTCAAATGATGTCAAATCAAATCCAATTTTATTTGTCACATACACATGGTTAGCAGATGTTAATGTGAGTGTAGCGAAATGCTTGTGCTTCTAGTTCTGACAATGCAGTAATAACCAATGAGTAATCTAACCTAACAATTTCACAACAACTACCTTATACACACAAATGTAAAGGGATGAAGAATATGTACATAAAGTTATATGAATGAGTGATGGTACAGAACGGCATTGGCAAGATGCAGTAGATGGTATCGAGTACAGAAAGGATCCTGTCAGTTCCACCTCCTAGCCCTCCCGCTCCCATTCCTATGGAGTTAGGGGGGGGCTGCTTCGAGGGGTACCGGAGGAGGAGGCTCCTCCTGCACCAGCTGTGGTCGGAGAGGACACACGGCCGACCGGTGCTGGAGGAGTCCGCCCGGGAGTCGAGAGGGCAGGCGGAACACTTCTCGGTCACCCCAGGTGAGTCAGCATCAAACTCACCCAGAGCCCCCTGTTGGTCACATGTTTGTATAATTTTTTCCCCTTGATTTTTCTCCCTCTTCCCAGCATAAGGCGCTAGTTGATTCAGGTGCAGCTGGGAACTTTATGGATCGCAGACTCGCCCTCAAGCTGGGAATTCCGCGGGTGCCGATAGATCCCCCCCTTCCCCGTGCACTCCTTAGATAGCCGGCTGTTAGGGTCAGGGCTGGTCAGGGAGGCCACAGTTCCACTGGACATGGTGACGCGGGGGGATCATAGGGAGCGGATTAGTCTCTTCCTTATCGATTCACCTGCGTTTCCAGTGGTGCTGGGGGTTCCTTGGCTGGCCAGTCACAATCCCAGGATTTTGTGGAGACAGGGGGTTCTTCAGGGCCGGTCAGAGGAGTGTTCAGGTAGGTGTATGGGAGTTTCCATTGGTGCCACGTCGGTGGAGAGTCCAGACCAGGTTTCCACTGTGTGCATTCCTCCTGAATATGCCGATTTGGCTATCGCTTTCTGTAAGAAGAAGGCGACTAAATTACCACCTCATCGACAGGGGGATTGTGCGATAAACCTCCAGGTAAACGCTGCGCTTCCCAAGAGTCATGTGTACCCATTGTCACAGGAGGAGACGTTGGCTATGGAGCCAAATTTCACGGAACCTCTGAGACAGGGGTACATTCGGCCCTCCATTTCACCCGTCTCCTCGAGTTTCTTTTTTGTGAAAAAAAGGAGGGAGGTTTGCGTCCGTGTATTGATTATAGAGGTCTCAATTCCATCTCGGTGGGGTTTAGTTACCCGCTACCTCTCATCGCTTCAGCGGTGTAATCATTTCACAGGGCACAGTTTTTCACGAAACTGGACGTCAGGAGCACGTATAATCTGGTGCGTATTCGGGAGGGAGACGAGTAGAAAACCGCATTTAGTACAACATCGGGCCATTATGAGTACCTCGTCATGCCGTATGGGTTAAAGAATGCTCTAGCCGTCTTTCAATCCTTTGTAGACAAGATTCTCAGGGACCTGCACGGGCAGGGCATGGTTGTATATATCAATGATATCCTGATCTATTCCGCCACATGCGCCGCGCATGTGTTTCTGGTGCGCAAAGTGCTTGGGAGACTGCTGGAGCATGACCTATACGTCAAGGCTGAGAAGTGTGTGTTCTCCAAACGAGCCGTCTCCTTCCTGGGTTATCGCATTTCCACCTCGGGGGTGGTGATGGAGTGTGACCGCGTTAAGGCCGTGCGCAATTGGCCGACTCCAACCACGGTGATAGAGGTACAGCGGCTTTTAGGGTTTGCCAATTACTACCAGAGGTTTATCCGAGGTTTTGGCCGGTGAGCTTGCGGTGGTCAGCAGAGGCTGACAGAGCCTTCAATCGGTTGAAGGTGCTGTTCACAGATGCGCCCGTGTTGGCGCACCCGGACCCTTCTTTAGCGTTCATAGTGGAGGTGGACGCGTCCGAGGCTGGGGTGGGTGCCGTGCTATCACAGCGTTCGGGTACGCCACCGAAACTCCGCCCCTGCACTTTCTTTTCGAAGAAGCTTGGTTCGGCGGAGTGTAACTATGATGTGGGGGACCGGGAGTTGTTAGCTGTGGTAAAGGCTCTGAAGGTGTGGCGACACTGGCTTGAGGGAGCTAAGCACCCTTTTCTCATCTGGACTGACCACCGGAATCTGGAGTATATCCGGGCAGCTAGGAGACAGAATCCACGTTAGGCAAGGTGGGCCATGTTCTTCACCCGATTTAGGTTTACCATCTCATATAGACCAGGCTCCCTGAATACTAAGGCCAACGTGCTGTCCCGTCTCTATGACACGGAGGATCGGCCCATCGATCCTACTTCCATCCTTCCAGCCTCGAGGCTGGTGGCACCGGTGGTATGGGAGGTGGACACGGACATTGAGCGGGCGTTACGGGTGGAACCTGCACCTCCACAATGTCCTATAGGTCGTAAGTACGTGCCACTTGGTGTTCGTGATCAATTCATTCGGTGGGCTCACACACTACCTTCTTCGGGTCATCCTGGTGTGGCGAGGACATTGCGGAGTCTTAGCGGGAAGTACTGGTGGCCCACCTTGGCTAGGGGCGTTAGGTTCTATGTCTCTTCCTGTTCGGTGTGCGCCCAGAGTAAGGCTCCTAGGCACCTTCCTAGAGGGAAGTTACAGCCCCTCCCCGTTCCACAACGGCCGTGGTCTCACCTGTCAGTAGACTTCCTTACCGATCTTCCCCCGTCTCAGGGGAACACCACTGTTTTCTAAGTCCTGCCGTCACCTCCCGTTGCCCGGTCTCCCTACGGCCCTACAGACTGCGGAGGCACTATTTACCCACGTCTTCCGGCACTACGGGGTGCCAGAGGACATCGTCTCTGATCGGGGTCCCCAGTTCACATGCCGAGTGTGGAGGGCGTTTATGGAACGTCTGGGGGTCTCGGTCAGCTTGTATGTCCTGTATGTTGTTATGATCACACCACGTCTCATTAATCATAAGGCATACGCCCCCGCCCTTCTTCTTACCAGAGAGATGTTTGTTTCTGTCGGCACAATGCATGAAGAAACCAGGTGGCTGTACCGACTCCGATAGCCTGTCTCGAGTGAGCCACGTTTCCGTGAAACAAAGAACGTTACAATCTCTGATGTCTCTCTCGAAGGCAACCCTTGCTCGGATTTCATCTACCTTGTTGTCAAGAGACTGGACGTAGGCGAGTAGTAAACTCGGGAGCGGTGCGCGATTTGCCCGTCTACAGAGCCTGACCAGAAGACTGCTTCTCCTGCCCCTCTTGCGGTGCCATTGTTTTGAGTCACCGGCTGTGATCCGATCCCTTGTCCTGCGTGGTGAACCAAACAGAGGATCCGCTTCGGGAAAGTCGTATTCCTGATCGTAATGTTGGTAAGTTGACGTTGCTCTTATATCCAATAGTTCCTCCCGGCTCTATGTAATAAAACTTAGGATTTCCTGGGGTAACAGTGTAATAAATAATACATAAAAAACAAGATACTGCATAGTTTCCTGAGAACGCGAAGCGAGGCGGCCATCTCTGTCGGCGCCGGATGTAAAACATAATCTGTCGATATACAATTGTTGGAATAATTACTTGTGTCATGCACAAAGTATGTGTCCTAACCGACTTGCCAAAACTAGTTTGTTAACAAGATATTTGTGGAGTAGTTGAAAAACTAGTTTGAATGACACCAATCTAAGTGTATGTAAACTTCCAACTTCAACTGTAAATACACTGCATTTATACTCTGGACTCAGACATTGCTCGTCCTAATATTATATATTTCTTAATATTTTCATTCTTGTACTTTTAGATTTGTGTGTATTGTGAATTGTTAGATTTTACTACATTGTTGGAGCTAGGAACACAAGCATTTCGCTATACTCGCTGTAACATCAGCTAAATATGTGTATGCGACCAATACAATGTTATTTGATTTGAAGACTTATACCACTATTACAGTATAAGCTATCAGCAGCCTGATTGATTTTTGCTTCTGTCTATAGATTAGCCTTTTGAGAAGCCATGTGCACATGCATGTGATATTTGTTGTGACCTTTGGGACCTTCATTTATTTACACTTGATTCAACACTGATTCATGTCAGTCGACTTTGGCCATTGTAATGGGTCATTCCACCAAATGAGTGCTTTTGCGTCCCTTTGATATTTTAAGTAGATATTGTGCACCAATATTTAATTTTAAAAGCCTGTTGTATTAAATGAAGTGCCCTTTAGTATAGACCACATTGAACATTTTAAATATAATAAAGATTTGCTCATTTGACAAAATGTAGCATTTTGACATGTGCATCCTCTGTGACTTCTTGGAAGTTTTCAAGTTTTCCATGTTTTCACCTTAATTGCAAAGCCCTGGTTATTTTGTTGCTTTGACAAAGTCATTTCTGAAGATATTTTATTTTGTGTGATTACTGATTCATTTTAAGATAAAACAAAACCTGTTCCTCATTCCCTGTTACATGGACTGAACTCTAGTTGTAATATGGTGAAACTATTTATTTTTAAACATATTATTTTTCAAAAGAAACATTGAACATCTAATTATAGTGTAAAAGCAGGTGAGCTGGTTTTACTCTTTTTGGCCATTTTTGGGTGTCACGACTCCCACCGAAGGTGGCTCCCCTTCCTGTTCGAGCGGTGCTCGGCGGTCATCGTCGCCGGTGTACTAGCCGCCACCGATCCCTTTTTCCTTTTCTGTTCATTTAGTCTTATTAGTTGCACCTGTTCCTTATTGTGTTTCTTGATTTTTGTCTATTTAAATCGGTTAGGCCCGCCTAGGTTTGTGCGGGATTGTTTTACTATTAGTTGTGGATGTTCGATTGTATTTAATTTTTCCGGACATTTTGGGTCCTGTGTATGGGCCGGTCAGTTGATGCGCCTTGTGTTTTTGGCGTGACCGTTTTTTTCCGGTAATAAAATATACATTTATTCGAACCCTCTGCTCTCTGCGCCTGACTCCAAACCCACTGTTCTTAAAGGACTCTGACAGAATCCGATCGGGTCGGCAATGAACCAGATGATGGAGAGGATGGACCGATGGGAGAGGAGTGGCCTCCCTACCTCACCCCCAGCTCCGCTTCCGCCAGCACCACCTACACCTACACCACCACTCCGGCGTCCGGATCCGGTGCCCTGTGTCTGGCGTTCCCCAGGGAGTACGATGGAACGGCGGCTGGGTGCCAGGGGTTCCTACTACAGCTGGAGCTGTACCTGGCTACCGTTCGTCCGACTCCCTTGGGGGAGGAGAGTGTGAGCGTCCTCGTCTCCTGTCTGACGGGCCGAGCCCTGGAGTGGGCCAACGCAGTGTGGAATGGCCCAGACTCAGCGAGGGATCACTACCCCGAGTTCACCCGCCGGTTCCGGGCCGTTTTCGACCACCCACCAGAGGGCCGAGCGGTGGGTGAAAGGCTGTTTCACCTGCGACAGGAGACGAGGAACGCGCAGGACTTTGCGCTAGAGTTCCGGACCTTGGCTTCCGGGGCGGGGTGGAACGACAGGGCTTTGATGGACCACTATCACTGTAGGACGTCCGCAGGGAGTCCTTTCCCTCTCCCTCGACGAACTGATTGACATGTCCATCCGACTGGACAACCTGCTGGCTGCCCGCAGGCGTCCAGAACAGGCTCTGTTGATTCCACCTCCAGGCCCTCCCGCTCCAACCCCCATGGAGTTAGGGGGGGCCGCATCAAGGGGGACCGGAGGAGGAGGCTCCTCCTGCACCAGGTGTGGTCGGAGAGGACACACTGCTGATCGGTGCTGGTGGAGCTCGTCTGGGAGTCGGGAAGGCAGGCAGAGCACTCCTCGTTCACCCCAGGTGAGTCAGCACCAGACTCACCCAGAGCTCCTTGTTGGCCATATGTTCTTACTAATTTCTTTTTCTGTTTTTTCTCACTCTCTACAGCTTAAGGCGCTAGTCGATTCAGGCACAGCTGGAAACTTTATGGATCGTGGACTAGCGTTAAGGCTAGGGATTCCCCTGGTGTTGTTAGACCAACCTTTCCCTGTGCACTCCTTAGATAGCCGACCATTATGGTCAGGGCTGGTCAGGGAGGCCACGGTTCCACTGGACATGGTAACGCAGGGGAATCATAAGGAGCGGATTAGTCTCTTCCTTATTGATTCACCCGCGTTTCCAGTGGTGCTGGGAATTCCCTGGCTGGCTCATCACAATCCGGAGATTTCTTGGAGACAGGGGGCTCTCCGAGGGTGTTCAGAGGAGTGTTCAGGCAGGTGCATAGGAGTTTCCATCAGTGCGGCGACGGTGGAGAGTCCAGACCAGGTTTCCACTGTGCACATTCCCTCTGAATATGCCGATTTGGCTATCGCGTTCTGTAAGAAGAGGGAGACCCAATTACCACCTCATCGACGAGGGGATTGCGAGATAAACCTCCTGGTAAACGCTGCACTTCCCAGGAGTCACATGTACCCGTTGTCCCAGGAGGAGACAGTGGCTATGGAGAAATAAGTCACTGAATCTCTGGGACAGAGGTATATTCGGCCCTCCATGTCACCCGTCTCCTCAAGCAGGACGGAGGGTCTGCGTCCATGCATTGATTAAAGAGGTCTAAATTCCATCACAGTGGGGTTTAGTTACCCGCTACCTCTCATCGCCACGGTGGTGGAAAAATTTCACGGGACGCGTTACTTCACAAAACTGGACCATAGGAGTGCTTATAATCTGGTGTGTATCAGGGAGGGAGATGAGTGGAAGACCGCGTTTAGTACCACATCTGGCCATTATGAGTACCTCGTCATGCCGTATGGGTTGAAGAATGCTCCAGCCGTTTTTCCAATCTTTCGTAGACGAGATTCTCAGAGACCTGCACGGGCAGGGGGTGGTAGTGTATATCAATGACATACTGATCTATTCTGTCTCTGGTGCGCAAGGTACTTGGGCGACTGCTGGAGCATGACCTGTACGTCAAGGCTGAGAAATGTGTGTTCTCCAAACAAGCCGTTTCATTCCTGGGTGATCGCATTTCCACCTCTGGGGTGGTGATAGAGCGTGACCGCGTTACAGCCGTGCGTAATTGGCCGACTCCGACGAAGGTAAAGGAGGTGCAATGGTTTTTAGGGTTTGCCAATTACTACCGGAGGTTTATCCGGGGTTTTGGTCAGGTGGCTGCTCCCATTACTTCACTGCTGAAGGGGAGGCCGGCACGCTTGCGGTAGTCAGCTGAGGCGGGCAGAGCTTTCAGTCGCCTGAAGGAGTTGTTCACCAACGCTCCTATGCTGGCTCATCCGGACCCCTCTTTGGCGTTTATAGTGGAGCCAACTCCCGTCCTCCCAGCTTCATGTCTGATGGCACCGGTGGTATGGGAGGTGGACGCGGAGATCGAGCGGGCGTTACGGTTGGAACCTGCACCCCCTCAGTGTCCAGCAGGTGTTCAGTACGTGCCACTTGGTGTCCGTGATAAGTTGATTCGATGGGCCCATACACTACCCTTTTCGTGTCATCCTGGGATCAAGAGGACAGTGCGGAGTCTTAGGGGGAGGTACTGGTGGCCCACATTGGTAAAATACGTGAGGTTTTATGTCTCCTCCTGCTCGGTGTGCACTCAGAGCAAGGCTCCTCGACACCTGCCTAGAGGGAAGTTACAGTCCCTCCCCGTTCCACAACGGCCGTGGTCGCACTTGTCCGTGGACTTTCTCACCGACCTTCCCCTGTCTCAGGGAAACACCACGATTCTGGTTGTTGTGGATCGTTTTTTTAAGTCCTTCCGTCTCTACGGGGTGCCTGAGGACATCGTTTCTGATCGGGGTCCCAGGTTCACATTCAGAGTTTGGAGAGCGTTCATGGATGGCTGGGGGTCTCG
This sequence comes from Oncorhynchus tshawytscha, assembly GCF_018296145.1. Taxonomy (NCBI): domain Eukaryota; kingdom Metazoa; phylum Chordata; class Actinopteri; order Salmoniformes; family Salmonidae; genus Oncorhynchus; species Oncorhynchus tshawytscha. The sequence continues at coordinate 76,516,723 of NC_056434.1, read as the reverse complement.
AGAGCCCGAGAGTAATGGGCAGGTGGAGAGAGTAAACCAGGATATGGGTAGGTTTCTGCGGTCGTATTGCCGGGACCGGCCTGGTGAGTGAGCGGGGTACGTCCCATGGGTGGAGCTAGCCCAGAACTCCCTCCCCCACTCCTCCACTAACATGTCTCCATTCCAGTGCATGTTGGGCTACCAGCCGGTCCTGGCTCCATGGCATCAGAGCCAGACCGAGGCTCCTGCGGTGGAGGAATGGACACCTGGAGAGCCGTCCAGGAATCATTAAAACAGGCTAGTGGACGGCAGCGAGGAGCGCTGACCAGCACCACAGTGAGGCCCCCGTGTTCGCACCGGGTCTGGCTCCCGACCCGAAACCTGCCCCTCCGCCTGCCCTGCCCTTCCGGAAGCTGTGGCCGCAGTGTGTGGGGCCATTTGAAGTCCTGAGGAGAATAAACGAGGTGTGCTATAGGTTACAGCTTCCTACTTACTATCGTATTAACCCCTCGTTTCATGTGTCTCTCCTCAGGCCAGTGGTGGCTGGTCCCCTGCAGGAAGGTGACGTGCTGGAGGTCCCTCCGCCGCCTCTGGACATTGAGGGGTCCCTTGCATACACAGTACATGCTATTCTGGACTCGAGACGCCGGGTGAGGGGCCTACAGTACCTCGTGGACTGGGAGGGGTACGGTCTGGAGGAGAGGTGCTGGGTACCAGTGGGGGACATTTTGGACCCGTCACTACTGAGGGACTTCCACTGCCTCCCCCCGGATCACCCAGCGCCTCGCCCCCGGGTCGCCCTCGAGGCCGGTGGCGGCTCGCGTCGGGGGGGGTACTGTCACGGGGGGGGTACTGGCTCCCCTGCCTGTTCGGGCGGTGCTCGGCGGTCGTCGTCGCCGGTCTACTAGCCGCCACCGATCACTTTTTCCTTTTCTGTTCGTTTGGTCTTAAGAGGAACTAGTTTCCATTGGGCTCGTTAAACTGGTACCTATCAGATACACAGAGGACCCAGAACACATTTTACTGTGTTGGCCAAAATAGCCAGAACCAACTACGGAAACAATACCTCTTTTGTCTTCTTTTTTCTAGATGGACTCCAAATAGTTTCAGTCCAGGGACTGGAGACAGGGGAGGGAGTGACATGGTTGAGCAAAAACAACCCCCCCCCCGGGCCTTACTCAAAGTTGACCTATTTTTTACTGTGGGGTTATAAATCCAAACAGGCTGCAATAGACAACACTGAAGCTTGTCCCAGGATATTTACAGCGTGTTTGCAAGGTTAACCAATGTTACATTATTGGTATTTGCAGTGTCTCCATTTTTGGATAATAAAATGTGAATGCAAGGTAAACCTAGAATCTAACCTAAAAGATGTGATGGGTTAGGTGCAGGCTTTTAAGATTTGTGGTATGGAATGCTTCATCATACAGCTGTATCACTTCTTTATTGTAATGTATTTGGCTTTAGATTGACTGCTATTCACCACTTAACAGCATGGGCCCCTTCTGTAAATTTCAACCGACACTGTATGTAGGTAGATTAATTGTGGCATTCAGTTCTCATGGTGCAGAGCCCTTTGGTGCAGAGCCCATAAAATATATAACATGTATTCTAATCACGCTGCGCTTTTCTCCTCTTTAAGACGAACGTGACAGATTGTAATCGTTGCAAAAGGTTCTTCTACAAAGTGTTGACTCAGGGGTGTGAATACTTATGTAAATTGTATATTTCTGCATTTCATTTTTAATACATTTACAAATATGTCTAAAAACATGTTTCCACTTTGCCATTATGGGGTGTTGTGTGTACTGTAGATGGGTGAGAGGAAAAATATATATTTAATCCATTTTAAATTCAGGCTTTAACAACAGAATGTGGATAAGTCAAGAGCTATGAATACTTTCTGAAGGCACTGTAAATGCCTTCTATGCTCGCTTCGAGGCAATTAACACTGAACCATGCATAAGAGCACCAGCTGTTCGAGACAACTGTGTGATCTCGCTCGCCCTAGCCGATGTAAGTAAGACCTTTAAACAGGTTAACATTCACAAGGCCGCGGGGCCAGGTGGATTAAATGGACGCGTACTCAGAGCATGCGCTGATCAGCTGGTAAGTGTCTTCACTGACATTTTCAACCTCTCCCTGACCATGTCTATGTTTCAAGCAGACCACCATAGTCCCTGTGCCCAAGAACGCCAAGTTAACCTGATGAACGTACTTTGGTGCGAAAAGTGCAAATCAATCCCAGAACAACAGCAAACGACCTTGTAAAGATGCTGGAGAAAACAGGTACAATAGTATCTATATCCACAGTAAAATGATTCCTATATCGACATAACCTAAAAGGCTACCCAGCAAGGAAGAAGCCACTGCTCCAAAACCACCATAAAAAGCCAGGCTACGGTTTGCAACTGCACATGGGGACAAAGATCATACTTTTTGAAGAAATGTCCTCTGGTCTGATGAAACAAAAATAGAACGGTTTGGCCATAATGACCATCGTTATGTTTGGAGGAAAAATGGGGAGGCTTGCAAGCCGAAGAACACCATCCCAACTGTGAAGAACGGGGGTGGCAGCATCAGGTTGTGGGGGTGCTTTGCTGCAGGAGGGACTGATGCACTTCACAAAATAGATGGCATCATGAGGGAGGAAAACTATGTGGATATATTGAAGCATCATCTCAAGACATCAGTCAGGAAGTTGAAGCTTGGTCGCAAATGGGTTTTCTAAATGGCACAGCCAGAAGAGGACTGGCCACCCCTCATAGCCTGGTTCCTCTCTAGGTTTCAGCTTTTCTAGGGAGTCTTTCCTAGCCACCGTGCTTTTGTAACAGTATAGCTTCCGTCCCTCTCCTCACCCCGAACCAGGGACCCTCTGCACCCAGGCAGCAGTCACGATCGAAGCGTCGTTACCAATCACTCCACAAAAGCTGCGGCTTTTGCAAGGAGAGGGAAGGAAGCTAAACTGTTACATTGATGCTGTTGACCCGGATCACTGGTTGCTACGGTACTGGAGGTGGTCATAAGGGGGGTGAGTGTAACCAATGTGAAATGGCTAGCTAGTTAGCGGTGGTGCGCACTAATGGCGTTTCAATCGGTGAAGTCACTCACTCTGAGACCTTGAAGTAGTTGTTCCCCTTGCTCTGCAAGGGCCGTGGCTTTTGTGGCGAGATGGATAACGATGCTTCGAGGGTGTCAGTTGTTGATGTGCGCGGAGGGTCCCTGGTACGGGGCGAGGAGAGGAGAGGAGAGGGGGGGGAAGCTATACTGTTACACTTCTACACCTGCATTGCTTGCTGTTTGGGGTTTTAGGCTAGGTTTCTGTACAGCACTTTGATATATCAATTGATGTAAGAAGGGCTATATAAATTGATTTGATTTGACAATGACCCCAAGCATACTTCCAAAGTTGTGGCAAAATGGCTTAAGGACAACAAAGTCAAGGTATTGGAGTGGCCATCACAAAGCCCTGACCTCAATCCTATAGAAAACGTGTGTGCAGAACTGAAAAAGTGTGTGTGAGCAAGGGGGCAAAATGACTCGGTTACACCAGCTCTGTCAGGAGGAATGGGCCAAAATTCACCCAACTTACTTTATAAACAGTTTAAAGGCAATGCTACTAAATACTAATTGAGTGTATGTAAACTTCTGACCCACTGGGAATGTGATGAAAGAAATCAAATCTGAAATAAATCATTCTCTCTACTAATATTCTGACATTTCACATTCTTAAAATAAAGTGGTGATCCTAACTCACCTAAGACAGGGAATTTTTACGGGGATTAACTGTCAGGAATTGTGAAAAACTGAATTTAAATGTATTTGGCTAAGGTGTATGTAAACTTCTGACTTCAACTGTATATAGACAAGTTATCATCATTGTGTATTTATTATTCTATTATTTTTTGTCTATATTTCTATTTTCTCTGTGCCCATTGTTGAAAATCATTAGCCTGTTTTGCCCCATTTACATCTTGACGTGTTTCATTACACCGTACGTCATCTTCACGGAGTCTTGCCCCGCTACTGAATGGAAAAGTGTAGTGTTTGTAAGGAGAGCCTGTCTCTTGTCAGAGATCACATTTATTTTGTGAGATTGCAAAATATTACCTTTTTTATTCAAGACAGGATAAATATATTGTTTCAGGTGATAATAAAACGTGTTTTGTTTAGTTACTTTTTCCTCAACTTGTTTGTCTATCTTTAAAGCAAGTCAAGCTAGCTAGCACTGCGGAGCAGTTAGCTAGCTAGCTAAAGGCTAGGCTAGGTTGGAGATGCATTGTAGCTAGCGACCTTCACCTAATAATTATCATCAAAAACAAACATCATTGACATCACAATAAACTTAAACGGGAGGCAACAGTCATATAATATAATTGGCTTAACAGAGAATGCAAATTATTTAACATCACTATTAAAATAGTACTCACTTATAGGAATGGGTAATTGTTTACAAGTTGCTAGCTATCCCATAAAGCAATCACCAAAAACCACATATTTTCATGTTCTTCTGTGGTTTGGTAACCTTCTGTTCTTTGACGGACTCTGGCTGGACTGGAGATAACGCAAAGCTTGAAAAATGTCTAATTATGCCGCGTCCGTCTTCGCAACAGAGCCTTCAACCGCAAGGTGGCGTTGCGTTTCCACTCCATTATGGACGTCCCCATTGAAATGCAAGACATTCGGTGCAACTTAACGGAGTGCTTATGGATATTGTGAACGAGGCTTTCGTCTACTCCTGTTGTTTACGGAGCATGTGACAAATACAATTTTATTTTATTTGACCTTGGTCATTTATCGGTGTCATTATGTTGTTTTCCTTGGAACAGACTGGATGGAACAATGTGTCTGGGTAGAATTCCTTGCCTATTATTGTCAGAAGTGAGTTCTCTGTTCAACATCATTTTTTATTTGTAGTTACGAAACAAAATAGTATTTTGGTTCCACCAGAATTTCAGAGAAAATAATGAATCTCTTCTTATCAACCTCCCACCCCTTGTTATGAACCACCACAATGCTATTTTCATGTCTGGATGATGGCAAAACACAACATGTAGTAAATACCAACATCCACACCGGGTCTAGGTACATTTTGTAGGTGTGATCCATTGTAAACCACTTAAGTTTTGGTGCTGTTTATGAACTGCATATTAACTATATGTTTATATTATATCTGCAATTGAATGGTGGCTGGGTTCATGTGCCTTGTGAGATTATCATTAGCTAACCTGTACCATAGATAACACTGAGTAGAGCACGCAAAGCCTCCTTGGGTCACAGTATGATGAAACAAATTATGTCCAACTGATTAGCTGGAACAGTTCAAAATTACAATTTACAAGTCAAATTAGATGCATAAAATTGAGCCTTGAGGACTCCTTATGAAAACTGTTTTTATCAATAAAACTACTGTCGAAAACTACTGGACAAAAAAACCTTCACCAGGTGAAAATGTAGGTTATATTTGTATTGGTTGTGGACCTCTGTTCAAAACACACAACTATTTTTTTTGTGTTCATGCACCTAGTCCCATGAAAAGTTTACCTTAAAAGGGCCTGTTTGTTTTTAGCATATTATACTACAGATGTAGGATCGTTATTTGAGCAAGTTTGCTAAAGCAGGAAAATAATTTCGGCAACAACAGGAAATGTGAATTATTATGTTGGTTCAAGTCTGAAATTTAAAAGTAGAAATTACAGACTTCAGAAGCCTTTTTAAACCTCAAATACACCACAAGTTTCAAATGCCCTGCATTGCATGAAAGTTCTACTGGAACAGGGTGATCAAATTAAGATCCAACATCTGTAAATGGGAGGGGTCCATTGCTTTTACGTTCTTATTGCATGATTGCTATCAGGTTAACCTCAAGTAGTCATCAGTGCTCCGTTAATATTTCACTTACAGTATATTTGACCGACTGACGTGCGTTTTACTGGATGTTTCAAGGCGAGTCTGATATAATATACAGTAGTGAATGCTTCTCGTGTTTTTTTACAGTAATGCCTCTTGCAGGAAGATATGTTATTGTGTCATCATCCATAATGTAATGTTTATCAGGAGGTTTCAGGATATTGGTATCATTCAGGGGCTGGTGAGCAGTCTTATCCTGGGGGCTCTTCCTGTTGAGGCAGAGGAGTTATTATGTGTCCTGCTGGGTATAATTCTGCACAGGAAACTGACTGGAGTCAGACAACCCTTTAATTTACATTCCACTGACAAAATAATGCATGGGCATATCACTACCTCTGAAAGAAGAGAAGGATGAGAATATAACTTGGTTCACCTTCTCCCCTGTAAATGTATGAAATTATTTATGTAATAACCAATGACACACTGAAACTTGAAGGCTCCCCTATTGTATGAACTAGCTATGTAATATCCAGCTGTGTGTTTCTACACTGCTCTAACACCAAGGTGTCGCGAGACTGGAGTTTCCTTTCAGCACTCCTCTGGCATGAGTGGTCAACAGACAACTATTTGTCATGCTGCTGACCAAGGTGTAAAATGGAGTCTGTAGTAGGGGTATGACTTCAACCCTCTCCGATGCCTCACAGTCAAAGCCAGTTGTTTAAAACGTGTCAGTGACACGAAGAGAGCTTTGCCATTATTAGGCCCTGCATTGTGGCATACCCCTGAAGAGGTGATGAAAAAGTGACTAGGGATCATGAATGTTTTGTACGATATAACATTTTATTTCTAAAAGGATCACATACACTTTAAGCACACATTCAAGAGCACAAAAACCAACCTTTTTTCACAGTAATAATATAAAATAGTGTACATACATACTTCAGCCACACCACTGCTCAACACTCACACCAGAATTACACGTATAGAAATAAGAACAATCACCATTCATAGAGCCCAGTTAAACATAGAATAGGTCCACCACAAGGCATAGTTCTGTAATACTGACTTAACATTATCAGGGCACTTATTGGGAAAGAAAAACATACCAGCATTAACTCCTGTATGAGACAACAGACCGTGATAATTACATTTCCTGATTGTATCTTATCAATACAACTTCACATTGCATCAAATACAATAATAAGCATTTGAAAAGAGATACATGAGACAGCAATGTTGAGAAATCAAATGACATGAGTCTTCATTAAAAACATATATTTTGAAGGTACAAAGGATGTTGGAGGTACATTTTATAATTTGCCTTATTTACTGAGAAATTCATATACATTTGTATGTTATTTTTTCACAGATGGATGATACCACTCTTACCCTTCAATATGAAGGACATCCCATTGGTCCGATCCCACCACATACTGTATGTATGGAAATCAGGAAGTTCATCTCAATCAGTGCATTTGCTTACGATAAATTCCAACCCTGAAAATGGGCTAATACCAGGTTACAGATTGTCAAACTTAAATTTCAATGGGTATTTGTTTTATAACAGGAAGGATATTGAGAAGGCACTAACTTACTTTACACAAGAATCACATGTAAAATTAAAATTAAATCAATTGCCTCCATCTCTCTGATCATATTAAGAAAGTATCTCTATGGTAACCAAATAGCAGTAGAAACTAGCCATGGTCCATATTTCCATACACTTTTTATTTCTTGATGTGCTTCATTGCATTCAAAGCAGCTTTTGACATTTTAAGATAAGTTATGTCACCAGTACTGCTATCCCTCAGCTCCAAGTGTATCCCTGTTATAACTCTTCACTGTAGCTGAAAGTCTTCCCTAATTTCACCAGTAGTTGGCACCATTCTCAATTCGGCCCCAGCTTTGCAACCCAGGAAAGAGTCCACTTGATGAGTGGGGACTTGCAAACTGGTCAAACCCCATCTCCAGTAGTTTACTGGAGTTCTTGTGCTCTTCTGGTTTCTTACGCTCAACAGGGGTTTTGGGCATTGTTTTCACATCATCTCCATTCCACCCAATTGGTTTGAGAATGTAGTTTTTACCGTCATTATTGTCCCAGAAAACATGGTCTTTGCTTCTGAAGCATATGCAGAATTCGACTCTGTTATAAGGAGGTACGTAACGGGGCAGTTTGAAGACAAAGGCGAATGTGTCTGTGTCCTGGCAACTGTAGACGTTGTTCATAAAGGTGCAGTCAATGTCTGTGTAGGTTTTCCATGAGTCAACAGTTACCCGGACATGGACAGATTTCTCAAAGCCAAGGTTTCGGACTTTCACGGTGCCCGTGAGTGACTTATCCTGCAGTGTACAGTTTTCCAGGCACACAGAATTCTTCAACAGTCGGTTCCGGAAGGTCAGATAGTCTGCAGCGGGTTGGGGGAAGTCCAGCGCCAGGCTTCGCTTGGTGCTGATCTTCAGCTCCATGGTGGCATTCTCCAGGTCTATGAGGTCAAATTGAAAGTTGGACAGCGCAGGCTCCTCATCAAACTTTGAAAAGACGTGGATGGCTGTGAGGGACATGCCTTTGGAGTCGGCGAAGACCACTCTCTTCTTGCCCTTTGAGGTCTTCATGGTTGTCTTGGGGCTCTTCCAGACCAGACTGGGGCCCTCCAGGGGCCTCTGGGAGCTGATGCAGGGCTGTAGGGGCTTGTAGTGGTTTGCCCGGTTCCTGGCCCTCAAGTCCTCATGGGAACTGAGGAAGCTACGGAGAGGTGGCGAGTGTGTGATGTACATGCGCATAGCGATGTCTACAGGCATAACAGGAACCGGCATTGCTGATGAATTTAATACGTGGAGGTACCTGAGGAAGGGGGAACAAACAGAATGTATTTTAATAAAGTCCTTCAATATTTTTTCTTCAGGTCTTTTGAGGTCCCAAAATGTCTTCATCTAAATGTGTTCATTATACACTTCACTATATTATACAGGTCAACGTAACGGGGCTCCGTTAAGTACCTACTAAATGTATGTTTTTTTAGTCTCATGATATTACATGGCAGTCAACATTTTTGGAAGAACATCTACTTCACCAGAAAAGTTGTTGCCAAACATAGATTTTTGTTCAGCTCACATGATCGTGCTATTCCTAAAATCTAAATGAAAACCAAAAACGTTTTAAAATGATCAATACAATATTTTATTCTGCTTACAAATTGAGAACCCATCCAAATGAGTTATTGCCTTGAACTGCAAACATCTACTTTAAGGCTACATTAAAAAACAAAACAATGATCCTTACCTCGTGGCACTCATTTGAAAAATGAAGAGAGAGGTTCCAAGACAAAGATGATTGAACAAGATATACTTTAAAATGTACTGTAATAACTAGTTTTGTTCAAGTATATTGTCATGAATTCATAACTTGCAGTCAGTAGTGTTGAGCAGGCATGCCCCTCTTGCTCTCTCTGAAGTTCAGTCTCCCAATGCATGAGAGCCAGTGATTTCAACTGCAATTTCGAGCCAATTTGCATATTTTGCTCGCATAGTTTCTCACACAACCAATCAGAGAAACTATGCATTGGACTCTAGCCAACCCACATGGAGTTTTTCATTTGAGGGGGGCCAGTTTGGATTACTCATACTGACACTTTCTATTTTAGAATCATTGTAGACCTCTGCTGGTATTGATCATGTGCTGCAGACAATTCACTATTTCTGGTTCATGTGTTTAACAGGGGATATCTAGTCAGTTGTACAACTGAACGCATTCAACTGAAATGTGTGTCCCTCATTAACCCAACCCTTCTGAATCAGGGAGTTTAAAATTGAAAAAAATATGAATGGAGACAGAAGTTAGGCATGTCTTTTAAATGGAAAAAAAATATGATTTTAGCAAATCTCAGTTTAGTGATTTTATCTCCCCCTAGAGATAAAATCAAGTGCATTTTGAGAAGTCATTTGGGGATTTTCTTTTGATCAATTGTTTGCAAGAGTGCTATTTAAAGTGTATTTACTGGCTTAATCGGTTTTGGTGCCATAGACATAAGTTAACTATTATACATCCTCTAAGACCAAATCAATCGATTTGAATCTCTTTGATATAAGATCTAAAGCCACTTTCTAACAATAAACAGATAATAATATAGTCACGCTGGTCGCCAAACCTATCTTAAATTCTAGATTAAATCGAGGCTACAGTGTCCATAAAGCTGGGTTGCCATGTACGCAGTGTTCCTGCGAATTTTGCTACTTTGAAAAGGATGTGATGTGAAAATGTATTGGTCACGGGTGTCGGGTTTTGGGGCTACTTTTACGTCGCACCGCGGCACCTATGGTATTTCTCTATGGAAAAAAAAGATTTCACTGTGACCCGCTGCTGCTGACTATCAGGCAGTGAGGCAGACTGTTGCTGAGTGAGTGAGCTAGTGAGTGGTGGGGAGGGCCTAAAGGGGTGGGTGGGTGTGTGTGTATGTTGAGAAAGCACTGCAGCAGGCAGCTCAGTCCAATATTGGCTGAGTCAGGTGAGTGAGAGGAGCCAGAGCAGTACTCTGTAAGTCCAGTGTAGGTAGGCTATTTAGATCGTCTTTATGGAAACACTTATTTTTCCATAAAACATATTCACACGCTAGAACTGCTCCGCATCAAGAAATAATGGCAGCAAAGCACTTGAAAAAGACATTGGGAGCATTCGATAAATTCACTTGGACGTGGTTTAAACTCCATTCCAATGTCTACTTTGCTTATGGAAAACGGTATCAAAAAAAGTGTTTTAAGCATGCTCAGTTTTTGGGTCTCGGGGCTGCTCAAGATGAAATTGGAAATGGAAGTTATGGAACTCCCTGGCGTGCTTCTGTTATGAAACTGACATTAAATATGGATAATGATACATTTGCATCTGTTAGTAGTAATCTGCATAGTAATTTATACTGTATGCCATTGTAGGCCACTGTAGGCTACCATTTCATACAAAAAATATGTTTAAATTATGATATCACTGGAATCATTGCAAATCCATTTGTGCCACTTGTGTAACCTACCTGGAGCGGTCAAATGTATTGAATAAAAATCATGTAACTTCAGTTTGTTGTTGTAGCCTTTTGGGAGTGGGACAGCCCCAGTAGCAATTATTAATGGCCATGTTTAGTTAATTGAATTTTAAGTTATCAAAGCTCTATCGCAATTGCCAATCAATAGTCCGTCAGATTAGGCTACATGTGATTGAAATTATGACTCCATCCTCAGTAGCCTATTCTAGCAGGCTATTGGGAACAGAAGCTCTTCTTACCTCGAAGTCACCTCGCTATTCATGTTGAATAAATTAGTCTTGACAATTTGAACTAAGCAAAGTTCAGTCTACATCTACATCTACGTACATTTTGCAGACTATCTGAAACGGGATGTAGGTCTATCAGGGGCTATAGACTCCCTGCATCTAGCTAAGCAAACCATGGCACATAATAACGGCTCAATTGACAGAAAATTGTCTAACATTAGTCTTTTAAAGTTTGTTGAAGTGTTTCTAGCTCAGAGAACCTATCTGGCCGACCGACTGGTCCTATATATTATTTTAATTGCGGGACACTGTAAAGTCCATTATTCACCTGAAGAGTATGAATTAGGCTGTTTAAAAAGGTTTGACTCCTAAGTAACTTTGGTAGTAAACCAACATAGCTACTGTAGTAGGTCAACGGATGTGTGCTGGAAAACCTTGGTAGAGCATGGGTGGAAAACCTTGGTAGAGCATGGGTGGAAAACCTTGGTAGAGCATGGGTGGAAAACCTTGGTAGAGCATGGCTGGAAAACCTTGGTAGAGCATGGGTGGAAAACCTTGGTAGAGCATGGGTGGAAACCTTGGTAGAGCATGGGTGGAAAACCTTGGTAGAGCATGGGTGGAAAACCATGGTAGAGCATGGGTGGAAAACCTAGAGCATGGGTGGAAAAGAGAATGGGTGGAAAACCTTGGTAGAGCATGGGTGGAAAACCTTGGTAGAGCATGGGTGGAAAACCTTGGTAGAGCATGGGTGGAAAACCTTGGTAGAGCATGGGTGGAAAACCTTGGTAGAGCATGGCTGGAAAACCTTGGTAGAGCATGGGTGGAAAACCTTGGTAGAGCATGGGTGGAAAACCTTGGTAGAGCATGGGTGGAAAACCTTGGTAGAGCATGGGTGGAAAACCTTGGTAGAGCATGAGTTTGTGCTCATGTGAATTTCCGTTCTTTTTCGGCTTCAGACCAATGCCTACTTCTCACTTTAAACATATTTTGGGGGTTTTAAATTAGTATATAGAAATCAGTCATCAAATCATTGTGTGTGTTTTCCTATTCTTTAAATTGAGTGAATATATTTGATGTTAAAAGATTGTTCAGGATGGCAACTTAATTCCCTTCAATATTTGGGCTGTAGCAAGCTCCTTCATCAAAGCACTATTGCAAAACATTTGTCATAATGTTACAAATGAACATCTATAATTCAAGGATACCTGTGGGCATGTATAGTGAATGCATTATGTGTTGTAGTTGCCAGTTATTATGCTCATGGTCATGGTAGTTAGTTATCTGTACTCATAGATTACATTCATGGTTTAATAAATATACACTTGTTCAGATATGGCTAAATAAATCTAACACTTGAGAGCAAAGTCAAATTAAAAAGATCTAGAAATACCAGTATGTCATGAATAGTCCAAATGTTTCTGTATTAATTTTGCCATACTAATAGCTGAGGTAATTATGTTCATTAAATGCTTTATAATCATTAATTTAATACGAAAGGACGCAACCATTTTGGAGGACCTGGCTGAAGATCCATAGTATAACAGCCATTTGGGAGTTGGTGGTGTTGAGTACTGGCCCTGAGCATTCAGAGATGTGTATCCCAACCAGAGATGAATATGAGATTTTTGTAATACTGCATGCTCCTGTGTTGGATAGTATAAATATTGCAATGTCCTTATCCCTGACCATTACAGATGATCAATGGGAGTGGGACAGCCCCAGTTGCATCTTTCTCCACAGTGGCTGCACTCACATTAGATAGACACTCACATGGGTCAACACCACTATCAGTCTTCCACTGTGTGTTTAACTTGACCTCCAGCCACATAGTTATTTTAAACAGGTGTGGAATCCGCTAATTCATCCATATCAGCAATTGCCGATCAAAACTAGCCTATTTGTTTATGGTCAGGGATACTGGATTGAGCAACGTTGCAACACAAACCTGGCAGAAAGTGGAGAAGTTCTGACACCCTGAAAGTCCAGTCAATGACTTATGGATTTTCCGACAGGTCAGTTGGCATGGTTAGGTTACTGCCTGCCCACCCACTGACCTTGCAGTGCGTCGTGGCCTGGTGGTCAGGAGAGGATCGCTCTTGCTGATTGGCTGAAATCTGTGATATGCTTGGCTGATGAAACATCTCTTTCTTTGCCCTGACACCAGTGGTAATACATGTCAATCATGTTGTAGGCAGTAGCAAGTTGTAGGCAGTAGCACATTGAGGAGAGACTTTAACTTCAACCAAAGGTGTCACACTCCTTACAGAGTATAACAGAAAATAACAGAATACCAAGCCCTCCACAATGTTTTCATGGGTAGAGAGGGACAATAGACTGGAGAAGCACAGCGTACAGTAAGGGGAAGGTTGCACCATTGGATGTAATGTGTTGTGACATACTTCAACATTCAATTCGGCAGTCAGTCAGCCTGTGTCTGTTTGAGTATAAAGTGCAGGAGCAGAAGCCAAGAAATGAATTCCAATTTGTGAACATTTTGAGGAGGTCTTACCTGCTTGACTTTTTCCACATTTTTTTATGTTAAAGCCTTATTGTAAAATTGATTAAATGTAATTTAATTCCTCATTAATCAACACACAAAACCCCATTTTGACAAAGCAAAAACAGTTTTTAATGTATTTTTTGCAATTATATTACAAATAAAAACTAAAATATCACATTTACATAAGTATTCAGACCCTTTACTCAGTACTTTGTTGAGGCGCCTTTGGCAACAATTACAGCCTTGAGTCATCTTAGGTATGATGCTACAAGCTTGGCACAGCTGTATTTGGGGAGTCTCTCCCATTCTTCTCTGCAGATCCTCTCAAGCTCCCTCAGGTTGGATGGGGAGTGTCGATGCACAGCTATTTTCGGGCTCTGGCTGGGCCACACAAGGACATTCAGAGACTTGTCCCGAAGCCACTCCTGTATTGTCTTGGCTGTGTGCTTAGGGTCATTGTCCTGTTGGAAGGTGAACCTTTGCCCCATTCTGAGGTCCTGTGTGCTCTGGAGTGGGTTTTCTTCAAGGATCACCCTGTACTTTGCTCCGTTTCCCTCGATCCCGACTAGTCTCCCAGTCCCTGTCTCTGAAATACATCCCCACAGCATGATGCTGCCACCACAATGGTTCACAGTTGGGATGGTGCCAACTTTCCTTCAGAATTGACGCTTGACTTTCAGACCAACTTAAATCTTGATTTTATCAGACCAGAGAATCTTGTTTCTCATGATCTGAGAGTCTTTAGGTGAATTTTGGCAAACTCCAAGCAGGCTGTCATGTGTTACTTTTTGTGTTACTTTTTATTATTACTTTTTATTTTAGCCTACATGGTAATTATTTTCTTCTTGAACTGCACTGTTGTTTAAGGGCTTGTAATTAAGCATTTCACGGTGAAGTCTTCACTTGTTGTATTCGGTGCATGTGGCAAATAAAGTTTGATTTGTTTTGATGTGCCTTTTACTGAGGAGTGGCTTCCGTCTGGCAACTCTACCATAAAGGCCTGATTGGTGGAGTGCGGCAGAAACGGTTGTCCTTCTGGAAGGTTCTCCCAGAGGAACTCTGGAGCTCTATCAGAGTGACCATCTAGTTCTTGGTCATCTCCCTGAATAAGGCTCTTCTCTCCCTATTGCTCAGTTTGGCCGGGAGGCCAGCTCTAGGAAGAGTCTTGGTGGTTCCTAGGGTTTATTTTTGTTGGATAAAGGGAAGCTGAGTAGAGCTAAGCACAGGCAAAATCCAAGTGGAAAACCTGGTTCAGTCTGCTTTCCAATAGACACTGGGAGACATTCACCTTTCAGCAGAACATTAACCTAGAACACAAGGCCAAATATACACTGGAGTTGTTTACCAAGATGACATTGAATGTTCCTGAATGGCCTAGTTACAGTTTTGATCAGCTTGGCAAAATGGCAATACTTGAAAATGGCTGTCTAGCAATGATCAACTTACTTATTGTCCATTAAACTAAAAAAAGACACTAGATAGTATTTTGTGTAGATCGTTGACAACGATTGACAATTCAATCCATTTGAATCCCACTTTGTAACACATGAAAATGTGGAAAAGGTAAAGGGTTGTGAATACTTTCGGAAAGGCACCATGTGTAAATCCACTCGTCTTTTAGTAGTGGTGATGGACAGACACCTGTAGGGAGTAATATCCTCCAGCAGATGTCAACATCTTCATGGGCAGTTCACACTAAAACTTGAGTATTGACATTATTGAAGTCAAATAAAGGATTAAAGAAACGTTTTCAAATATACGATACTAATGGGTGAGTATATTAAACTATCTGCTGTCCATTTAGCTTTATGTGGGAAGCCATCCAGTATCTTTTATCTGAGCTTTTTTCCAGATCTATCAAAGATGTTACCCATTCTGCTCTGTCCTACTGAACAGTCCCTCCAGGATATTGCGTTTATTTTGTGTGATATTTGCCAGCAAAAATGCTTGATTTAGCTGCAGCAGTTCTGACATTTTGCATAGCAAAACGCGATGACTTTGTCCAATTTGTCCCGAAATACCAAACTAGTTTGGTGACGTGTGGCTTGATCAAACTATATTATGCGGTAAATTGGTTGAAATTGCAGGCCCTATTTTTGCACTGCGGTGATTGGTCAGTTTTATGCGATAAAATTGGGTCAGATTTGATTATGCTGAACCGTGGGGCACCAGTCTACGGCCCGTGACGTGAACAGGCAAAAACGATGAGCGAGGAGCGCCTTTCTCAAATCAAACCATAGTCTTCGCCGCTTGGCCATGTTGTCAACACTGCATTATGGTGCATCGTCCAGAAAAATATAAATAAAATATACTATTTTTCATAAAATATATCAGAATTTTCAAACTAGTTTTAATCAAAAACAATAACTTTTGCACGTTGAAAACACAAAATCGTACTCATTACCTAACTTTTGTTTTGACCTGACTTCGCTGTGGGTTTGAAAGGGAACCTGGCTCATGCCCAGATGGCAGCCCGGTTCCAAAACGAATGCGGTCAGCTTCACCGGTGCAAAACATGCCTACCTGGACACCAGCGCCAGATTAATCAAATCTCCTCACTGATTTGACCGTTTTATGTGGAAATAGTGCAGTGATGGGTCAAATTTGCAAGCTTTCGCATAATATGCGGGGAATTATTGATTTTGCAATAAAAATACTGGAGGGACTAACTGAATGTCTCAAGGACAAGGACGTTTAGAAAGAGGCCCACCATGGAGGTGCTGAGTGTGGGGCTGGGGGCGACAGGACACTGGCAGCATGCCTATTGGGCACCTCATTTACGAGCACTGAATGACAGCCAAATTAAAACCCTATGAATTGCATGGGACAGGGGGATGGGAGAGGGCTTTAAGAGACCAGAGAAATGGGGGAAGATTACACTTTTGGGAGATGTAGGCCTATAACTAATTTGCATGTGGTGTTCTAGCTCCATCCAACGTGATGTGGCTCTCAAAATAGGGCTCTCTCACTATAGTCTATAGTGCCACTGCAGTCACTCAAAGTGAAGCTGAGAAGAGTTTGGAGAATACTAAGCATTTATTTAGAAGAAAAATATGATCATATATTTGAAAATTGCTTTAAATAAAATGTCAGCATGTTTGTTATGTTTGTCTAACATTCCTGTATTTCATTCACTGCAAAAATACAATATGCACGACATCAAATTTACAACCAAGCCTCTGTTTTGTTGAACACTGTTACAGGACTGTAAACTATAGAACTTTCATTACTTCTCTGCAAGTCTCCTTGATTATCTTCTTCAAGAAAAACTGCATCCCACATCATCACAAGACCTTCAATTAAAATTCCCAGTCATCATCAGCAATAAACATAGATTATAAAAATAAAAACATTTTAAGCTTATGGCAGCACCTGCTAGATGTGATCAAGTCGACAAAACACAGCCTGACAAAAATAAAGGGACTAGAAATCACCTAGGCCACCACTTTGTCACCAATGACTACCTTCAGATTGTCAATCAAACTTGTAGGGAAGAGTGTGGTATGTTGAGCAATTTGTTACATTCAGCATCACTCCGTCAAGGGAAATATAGTATTATTTCTAACAAATACCTCAACATATATTTCAGGATTCTGTGCATCCCTGGAAATAATTTGAATTAATGTCAACATAACAGATTTGAAAACATAGCTTGTCCAAAAAAGTGGTTTCTTGGCACATCTTACATGTAACACCTGATTTACTTTTAAAAAAGGAACATCTCAAGAGGTGGTCCAGGTAAGTCCTCACATCGCATAAGTGGGGGGGACTCACAAAATCTTACTTGTACTCTATTGCTCCTCTGTTGTTCCTCAAGTAAGAGGGCAGATGACATGCCCTACTCCTTGAAGTTTGCAGTTGTCTATTTTGTATTGTTTTACCCTTTAGTGTGTGTACTTTACTGTATTTCTACTTGGGATATCGCTTTTAAACAGTAAAAGTTCAAAAAATCTTCAAATGTATGCCTACATTCAGATATAGATCTCTCTGTTCAATATCACTTACCCATCCATTTCTTGATCAGTTGTTTCAGACAGGCATATTGTTTTGATGCGCCAATTCATAGGCAAGTTCTCTGCATTTGATTATTGATATGTTTAGCAAGCTCAGACTCCATGTCATCAGATAAGAACTTGTGTGCCTCTGCTACTCCATTACACTCTCACAGATACATGTTAATTTCTTTGTTGTCAATGTACTTCTTCAGTGTCATTCAGTCTATTTATTCATCCTTGCTGCTGCTCCAATGAACTTCTTCCCTTCTCTCACTTCCTTGGCTGCTCTCTCAAGAACCTCAAGGAAGGCTAGGCCCCTGCTTGTTTTACGTTTGTATACACGGGGCATGATGATGTCTGCTCTGTAACAATAAAAATGCACTGTCTTGAGTTCATATGTATGACACTTTGCAAAAATACTAGGCAAAATGTAATCATCATTTGTAAGGGGTATGATGGCCGATCAACTTAGCCCAATGGCAATTGGCTCAACTTACCCGAAGGCAAACTATTTTATTATTATTTTCCTTTATTTAACTAGGCAAGTCAGTTAAGAACAAATTCTTATTTTCAATGATGGCCTAGGAATAATGGGTTAACTGCCTTGTTCAGGGGCAGAACAACAGATTTTTACCTTGTCAGCTCAGGGATTTGAGCTGATTCCAACGCTCTAACCACTAGGCCACCTGCCGCCCACACAGCTACAAGGATACACTTTCATGCTAGGTTTAGGACTTCATATGGTAGCTTATAGAGACCCCAACTGATGTATAGAACAATCTTAAAAGCATCTACTTTGTTTAGATAGAATGTATTAATGAAACCTATAACACAAGAACACATTTTACTTTGTAAAGAAAAATCTGCTTTTTGGACCTAACTTATTTACCACTTTTCCATGTGGTTTCTTCATTCACAGACTATTTGAAATTATGATATCTTCCTAAATATTTGGTAACATTATTAATTTTGTGTATGGTTTCCGAGAAACAAGTGGTGGCTCAACTAACCATTTGGCTGAACTTATCCCACTCTACCCTACCAGAATGGTACTAGCTTCACAATGACACCAATTTTCGAATGATTTGATAAGCATAAACATTTGGTAAGTGGTACACAAGGCTTTACAACAGGATGTTACTGTGCAGCCAGATATCTTGAGTCACGTGTGATTCCAAACGTCCCTTTGCTTTCATTTAAACCACTGAATCACAAGCAGGGTTGCTGTTCAATCTTAAGCATCTGGTAATTGGATGCACAAGTCTGGAAATTGACTGGATTTGCGGCCAATTATTTCTCTGTCATCATCAGATGCAAACGTGTGTCTGTGTCAGTTGCCCCTGGTGATTATAGGAGAGCCCATTTCACTTGTAAACATAAGGACATATTAAGTTGCTGCTGTTGAAACTCAGTAAAAACTTTGCTTGGATGAAATAATAATTGACCTGCTAATGGGGGCTGGTGGAGGTGTGTAATATGGCAGACATGGAAAAAGCTTAAATGATGTAGGCATTCTTGCAGAGTAAAATTAATCACATTGCAATTAAGAATGGAGTGTGTGACTTTCATTTCTTCTTTGGAGTTCACTGTTTGTCTGCATACCAAGTCACTCACAGTAGTGTATTCTGATTCTTCCTTAGCCCTGCTTCTGGGGGTAGCACACTGCCATGGCAGAGGCATACAAGTCATCTCTGCTCTATTTTGTCTATGAGGGACAATGGAGCGACTGTGGAGAGGGGAAGAGTCACCCTGGAGAGGAGTCTAAAGACAGGACCCTAGGTTGAGACAGGCATATAAGCACTGTGTGTGTGTGAGTGTGTGTGTGTGTCCTAATAATATACAGTATCGGTCAAAAGTGTGGACACACTTTTTTTAAACAATTTTCTACATTGTAGAATAATAGTGAAGACATCAAAACTATGAAATAACACATATGGAATCATGTAGTAACCAAAAAGTGTTAAACATATCAAAATATATTTGATATTATAGATTCTTCAAAGTAGTCACCCTTTGCCTTTATGACAGCTTTGCACACTCTTGGAATTCTCTCAATCAGCTTACTGAGGTAGTCACCTGGAATGCATTTCAATTAACAGGTGTGCCTTGTAAAAAGTTAATTAGTGGAATTTATTTCCTTCTTAATGCATTTGAGCCAATCAGTTGTGACAAGGTAGGGGTGGTATACAGAAGATATACCTATTTGGTAAAATACCAAGTCCATATTATGGCAAGAACAGCTCAAATAAGCAAAGGGAAATTAAAGTCCGTCATTACTTTAAGACATGAAGGTCAGTCAATCACAAAAATTTCAAGAACTTTTAAAGTTTCTTCAAGT
Source organism: Oncorhynchus tshawytscha (assembly GCF_018296145.1). Lineage (NCBI taxonomy): Eukaryota > Metazoa > Chordata > Actinopteri > Salmoniformes > Salmonidae > Oncorhynchus > Oncorhynchus tshawytscha. The sequence goes on along the minus strand of NC_056434.1, from coordinate 76,496,807 downwards.
GCAGTCGCAAAAACCATCAAGCGCTATGATGAAACTGCCTCTCATGAGGACCACCACAGAAAAGGAATAACCAGAGTTACCTCTGCTGTAGAGGATAAGTTTATTAGAGTTATCAGTCTCAGAAATTCCAGCCCAAATAAATGTGTCACAGAGTTCAAGTAAGAGACACATCTCAACATCAACTGTTCAGAGGAGACTCCGTGAATCCGGCCTTAATGGTCGAATTGCTGCAACAACAAAAAACAAAACTAAAGGACATCAATAAGAAGATAAGACTTGCTTGGGCCAAGAAACAGGAGTAATGGACATTAGACCGGTGGAAATCTGTCCTTTGGTCTGATGAGTCCAAATTTGAGATTTGTGGTTCCAACCGCCTCGTCATTGTGAGACGCAGAGTAGGTGAATGGATGATCTCTGCATATGTGGTTCCCACCGTGAAGCATGGAGGAGGTGTGATGGTGTGGGGGTGCTATGCTGGTGACACTGTCTGTGATTTGTTTAGAATTCAAGGCACACTTAACATTCTGCAGCGATACACCATCCCATCTGGTTTGCGCCTATTGGGTCTCTCATTTGTTTTCAACAGGACAATGACCCAACACACCTCCAGGCTGTGTAAGGGCTATTTGACCAAGAAGGAGAGTAGTGGAGTGCTGCATCAGATGACCTGGACTCCATAATCACCCGACCTCAACCCAATTGAGATGGTTTGGGATGAGTTGGACCGCAGAGTGAAGGAAAAGCAGCCAACAAATGCTCAGCATATGTGGGAACTCCTTCAAGACTGTTGGAAAAGCATTACAGGTGAAGCTAGTTGAGAGAATGCAAAGCTGTCATCAAGACGAAGGGTGGCTACTTTGATGAATCTAAAATCTAAAATATATTTTATTTGTTTAACACTATCAATATTATTCTACAATGTAGAAAACAGTAAAAAATAAAGAAAAACCCTTGAATGAGTAGGTGTGTCCACACTTTTGACTGGTACTGTATGTGCTGTACAGTGGTGTAGTGGTGCCTGGAGAAGTGGGTATACTCTAATTTTGCCAACATTTTTCCAAACGGCCGCCCAGCGAAGGAAAGGCGTTCTGTGTGACAAATTCTATGAGAAACAGTGACATACAATCTGAATGACTGTAGCTGTACTGTGTAGTAGGCTAATAGTAGGTCTGCAATTGAAACAGATAAACTGAGTCTGAAATTCACAGGTTTACGATTTTCAAAAAAATTTTCAGGTTTTGTTTCTCAAAGTCCCACTTTTTTAACAGAAAATAACAAATTGTTATTTTCTAAGCCCATAACAATGCTAGAACCACATCAGGAGACCACTTTTGAGGTCTGGGAAAAATCTAAGAATGTTGTATTTTTTTAGAGTAGTTATCCTTTAACTTCAATTGTGCAGGCACCTAGCAATGTTGTTTGATTTGCTATTTCTGTAGCACATGAGATGGATTTTGCAAAATAAATGGTCCATTTGATTGATGCAAATAATCATGATACCATTCTGTCAGGAAGGTATAGGCTATTATGTAGTTAGTTAATATTTAATAAGAAGTTTTTGGGGAAAGCCTTTCCATCTACCAGAAGATGTGCGTAATCAGTATGTTACTGAGACAGAGAGTTATGGAGGACAGTTTTGTGACAGAAAGACACAGACAGGGAAGAGTATCAATTCCCTGTAGGAAAAGTCTGGTTCAGGCGGGATGAATCACACCATGACTGTCAGCCCATCCTCTTTCTATTTACAAACCCACCTTCGAATTGGCCATCATCATCACATACATTTCACAGAGACCACACATGGACACACACACAAAAGCACAGTGAGACTTTTAGGCAGAACTCTGTGGCCCTGGTTGGTATAATCAGTCCAAGTTATTTTGTTTTGTTTGCGTTGCTAACCTGAACAAAATAGGAGACTTAAACAGCTTAGCTGGACTTCTATCCCTGTCACAACACAAAAAAAAAAGATTTGTTTCTTTCATTGAATTGTTTGTAACTGAGTCTAATGTGAAAATAGTGTGGGACCCAATATAGTGCCAGGAGGTACCCCCTGCCATCTGCTAGCATTGGCAACTCACAATGGGATGTGTGTTGTCTGTGGACTGTGGCCACTGGCTACCACATAACACAATGGCTTACACACAAAGCAACTCTGGACCAGACAGACAGTATTTCAATTGACTGCCACACTGAGTTGTCTCATGAAGATAATCTCAATCCAACCATGGATAAGAAAGTCATGATAGAACCACAGATAAATAAGATTGTACTTTTAGATTTTTTCAGGAACTATTTATAAACATCCACTTATTACTGTAGTCACAATACTGATTTATTTCACGGAGAGCATGCAATCAATTGTGAAAATGTGAATATTCAATGTTTCACAAGAGGAGACATGTCAGTATCACCTCAGAAACGGATCACAACAGGTTCCCAAGATATATTTTCAATTAACCCTTTCATTATGTCTATTCTAAGTTCTGTTCACGAGGTCTCACAGACGTGACCCTATGTTTCACTACTTACAAAGACTTGAAAATAATCTGTTGATCAGCAGGGTTGGCAATTTTTAAGAACTGCATTTTCTGTGTTATGTTGACATAGTTTTGGTAAAGAAAAATAAACGATGGCTCGAGAGATGATTTATTTTCTGGCAACTAATATGTAGCTGGAATTGCAACCATTTTAAGGGATGAACTAGGTGGAAAAGACATAAAAGGTTCTCATGATTATCCTATTCATGTTGATTACAATTGATTTGTTATCATCAAGTGTAAACACTACAGCACAAAGATCTGGTCAATATTATTGTGTTTTGAATACAGTATCACTGTATTTCCCCAGCTCCTGGAATAGTACTTATAATAGCACAAATATAATAGACAATAGAAATACCAGGCAACTATATCATCCATATAGTCCTACTAATTAACAACTTGTAAAAAAAGAACCATGTCATCTGTGTTGATTTATTAAATGAGTTGAACAACTGTTAAATGGTTATATAGTACGGTATGTTTATTCACAGGTAGAATTTTGTATGCTGTGTTAAAGTTAAAAAATATAAATCTGATACAAGTCTAGTGACTACAAATGAACAGTGGCAAATATTGTCTGGAGAAAATAAGATTAGTATCACAATAAAATAAACACAAATAAATCTCTGCAGCCTATATTTAGGCTCTATATCACTTTATACAAAAACATTTTTGTTTACCTAGCAAAGAAGTAAGCCCGGATACAGAGGTGAGTTCATCAGCTTTGTCCATTTTTTATCTTACAAAAACCATACAAAGACTTTAACCTTCAAAAAAACTTACAAAGAATGAGCAGACAGAATGCCATCCCTCGGCACAATAATTCTCCACTGGCTCCATGTCGTTCACCTCCCCATCCCTCTCCTCTAACAACGGAGTCCTATCCTCTTTCTTCTCCTCCTTCTCTACCATTTCCGGAACCAGGGGCACTGAATCCTTCTTCCCTCTGCCTTTCCCCTTCTCTTTGAGCTTCATGTGTGACTCCATGGGGGCCTTGCATGAGCGGGTCTTCAGCACCTTTTCACCGTCGCACGCACTCCTCCTCTTCTTCAGCTTGCCCACCAATTGTTTCCAATGCCTGACCTGTGCTTTCCTGTCACTGTAGGCTTGGCACAGGTCTGGCTGTCCAGTGTAGCGGCACCAGTAGGTCTGCTCCTCGGATCTACAGCTGACAAGCAAGTTCACTACGCCCTCCCCGGACGTATCCCATGTACAGTTGTGGCCAACCTTTGTGCTGAACCCTCCTGAGCTGGGGACAGAGTTCTTGGGCTTCTTGCCTGCTGGTGGTGGTGGTGGGGGCTGCGACATCTTGTTGTCGGAGTTCTGGCGTTTGGCCTCAGTGCTGGGCAGGACAGGGAGGCACAGGAGGAAGAACAGAAGCCACAGGAACCTCATGGCTCAGGGTGATTACTGCTACTTGAAGGGTTCTATATTCAAATGCAGCCAAGCATCAGTAGCACGCCCGAATGAAACGAAAATCGGATGCGCCACAATCAAAATACCTGCAGGGAGTGAAAAAGGAGAGGCAAAACAAAGTGAATTAAACACACCTTACATAGTTAACCCATTCTCTTTCTTTTCATAAAAACACGAGAAATGTCACTACATTTTGCTATGTTCCCTGCTTAGAATACCCCAAAAAGCTGTGCAAAAATGAGTAACTAAAAACACATTCGTAACAAATGTTACGTTTACAACATCTATGATGTTTATTTTCAGTGCACCTTTTAAATTAATCATAATATATATATATATATATTTTTTTTACATCTCATTAAATCAATAAGGGAGGAAAGCTTCAGCTCTAAGCTGTAGATAGCTGCGGGTTTTTGGGGTCAGCCCAAAACTGCATTGCTACCTGGTACACGGGACTAATCCATATAAAAATCACCTCTACAAACATTTTTGAGTAAGAATCAGCTCATGCTTTTTACACAGGACTACTCTGAAAATCCTTACTTTGAGTGTATCCTGCCGTGCGAAGGAAACCATATTGGAGTGATCCAATATACTGCTACAAAACAAAGACATGCACCAAAACAAACACCCCCAAGTCGGCTCAGAATTTTTTTACTTACAGGTAACATGAAAAAATATGCATGCACAGCAAGCATACAGTCCCCTGCCTGCAAAAACAAATTGTACTAATCAAATTATTTCCAGTTTCAACATTTGGTATCTAAAGGTTGCACTTACCATGTGGAGACCCAGTGTTTGCTTCTATTCAAAATGCGGGGTCCCGGGACGCTTGCGTAAAAAAAGGGTTATAGAAGGATAAAGGAGAATGGGGAGGGGTAGAGAGGGGAGTGTTCAGGGCATAAATGGGTCTGCCCAGACCTCCCTTAAGCAGGCCCCCTCCTACTGTAACAATACCCCTCTCAACCCCCTGCCTAAAGACTGTATTATCTGTGTGTGGGGCTGGGGTGGGAGGTGGAGTTTGGGTCATGGCGTGTTGCCTCACACACACCCATACCCAACACACCCCCTCTTCACGGCTAAGAAGACAATGTACACACTTGCCAACGTTTCCTCGCAACACACAGACTTCTTAAGCAGCTCTCACATTGAGTGACAGTACAGTGAACAATGTAGAGAGAATGAAGAGAATGCATATGTTTGATTATGTTCAACATAATGTATTTTCAAGAGCATTGAAGACCATGGTGACTGTACTGTGATAATGGCCATTTATTTTGTACAATCATTCAATACACTTGTATATATACAGAATGTTGGCAGAGCCCACTCTGCCAGCATACTGTATATATGATTTCATTCCAGGTCTTTATTCCAGGTCTTTTGACAAGAGGATATTCTCCGTTTATCAGTACGCATCCAGATTAACCTGGTGAGAAAAAGTCACTTGTGGGGACTTGGCAAATGAATGGCCAAAGGCTTAAAAGCTCACACTAAGTGATAATGTGTTCCACTCCACTGCCAGAGGCTGAGTCCATGCCAACCAAGACCCTCGGTGCTACTCTCTCTCTGTATACCTTGTGCTCCCCTCTTTGCTGGCACAGAATGAGAGGTGTCAGTTACGTTGGCACAGAGAGAACAGCTATGTGGTTATTGTGTGTATGTCTCCTGCGTCCATGCATGCGTTGACACTAGCATGTATGATACATGATAATGTTTGTGTGCCCAATACAGTGTCCAAGTCCAATCGTTTTTCCAGGTGGTCAAATGTACACAACAAGAACCTTTCTTCCCCTCAGTCTTCTCATAAATCATTTGACACATTCTAATTGACCATTTTTATTTAATTGCTAACAAAGATGTCTATCCAGTTCATTCAGTATATAACATAGGCTATTGACTTTCCCCAATACACTTTTCCTGTATTTGTCAACAACCAATAGTCAGTCTTTTATCGAGAGATAGTGGGGGGATAGGGAATAGCAGTATAAGGCAGCTGAAGACAGAGCAACACTCACCCCCTCTAGTGGTGTGTTTATTCTTGAAAGGTGAATGGGATTCAGTGTCTCAATATTCCCAAGCAAGACACCATATTGAATTGGGGAAAACAGCCACCGCTCGTTGACACACAGCAACATAGCTAGGCCTACACATGTGGGTTTGAGGAGAGAAATTGCAGACGCCATTGCTGCATTCACACGTTCACACGTCGGCAGAATTCTGCAAAAACAAAAGTGGTGAACAGGGTGTTCAGTTGGCCTACAAGTTACGTTTCTCTAGAAATGTGATTCTATTAGCTTTTGTCTGTCCTTCCTTCAAGCTTAATCTTTCCCTTCACTCTGCTGATGACACTGAGAGAGTCCTTGACGAGGCGGGAGGTTTGAGAAGACCAATCTCCATTAAATTGTTGTCGAGAGATGTTCGCAATCAATGTGCTGCTAGCTGACTGCCTTTAAGAAACCATTGACTGTGATTAGACACTGATTGAGGCTCCGAGCGGTGCCTCTGTCGTCACCCCTCGGACTGTAATGACAGAGGGAATCTAATTGTGAAGCAGGGGAGAAGCACCGTGCTCTGCAGCAAAGTTACCATAGTGTATGTAAATACAATGAAGATTGTCCTCAGCACAAATTTCCATTGCGACACCTAGTAATCACTGCTTCATTGAATTGCATAAAGAAGAACACAGACATACTGACTGATGGCCTGGCTTTGCTATCCTGTCACGCGTCTAGACAAAAGTGCACTGGTATGGTGGCACTGTCAATCCATTCTAAAGTCATAACATGAGACACTTCACTTGGTTCTTTTTGAGGTGTGTGTGTGTGTGTGTGTGTCAAGGGCGAATAAAAAAATAAACACACTTCCTGCAGTTCTACACAATTTGACATCACTTATTATGCCTCTCTTAAGGGGTATATGGGGGGGTATTTGAAAGAAACTGTGTAAGTGGAAGGATAAGTGGAAGATCCCCCCCAACCCCCCAAAAATACATCTATATTTTGGGGGGAATTTTTATATGAACTGTAACTCAGCAAAATCTTTGAAATTGTTGTATGTTGCGCATATATATATATATATATATATATATATATATATATATATATATATATATATATATATATATATATATATATATATATAATTTTCATATTTATATATATTTATAATTCAGTATAAGTATTTTGTGCTACTAAATACATTTTGCCACTAGGCTGAGAGAAAATGTTGCCGTTTAAAGTATCTGTCCAGTGAAAATCTCAATTGGGTTGTGTTTTGGAGGACGCATGGCTCTCAACCTTCGCCTCTCCTGAGTCCGTATGGGAGTTGCAGCGATGAGACAAGACAGTAACTACTAACAATTGCATACCATGAAAAGGGGGGTAAATTTAAAATTTTAAAAATGATACACTTAAAAAAAATTCTCTCTGCATGTTTCACTTGTAAGCCTAAATTGAATCATTATCAGGAAACCGGGCCCTGATTACATAAGACAGAAATGAAAGTCAGCATGTTGGTCGAGGAGGATGAGTGGCCTAGAAAAGGCCGCTGGTTCAAATCCCAGAGCTGGCAAGGTGGTTAAAATTGCTGTTTTGTTCTTGAGCAAGGCAGTTAAACCTCAACAACTTATTCCTGGGCAATGATGATGTCGATTAAGGCTGTATAGCAGGCCAAAGGTCACCTGTTTGAATCACATCGGGGACAACTTTAGCTGATTAGCAACTTTAGCTAATCACAAGCGTTTTGCTACTATTTAGGAAATGTTAGCTAATCCTTGACTTAACCTTAACCATAGTAGCCTAATCTGATATGTTAGTTTCACCTAACCTGCTAGCCACTAACATTATCCACAAATGCTAACACAACAAGCAGCCTGGCCTCAGAGCAAGACATCCTCCATATTGTATGGTATTGTACGACCGGGTATAACGGATGATACTATACATCCTTCAATCTATATGACCGCTATTCCATTCGTAATGTAACACAACGTAATATAACGTCACATAACATCATACTAAAGGAGGGGCAGAAATAACGTCCCAAATCATACGAATTGTCCTGAGATCAGGTTGGCTTTACAGATATAATCAACCACACCCACTATCTCTTGTCCCAGCAGACCACCTGAGAAACCATTTGTCATCATTATGGAAACAGAATAAGGCTGGCCATAATTAGTGGCTAACAAGCCTCTGATTAACAGCCTCTGCAGGAGGTCACACGATGTAAATGTAAAATAAACATGACTGAAGTCAAAGATTGTGGATTATGAAGATTTCTCTGAATGGCCTTTTACCATTGAAAACAACGGTGACAATTCCAGTCTACATAATGGTTGGCTCTACCATAGGCACCAATGCAGTAGCTAATTCCCATTGGATTCCATAAAAATACAACACCTAGCATTGAGGAATGTAGGGCCTAGCTACCGGAAGTGTTGTCGAATTCAACGGGTCGCTTTAGAATTAGCTAGCTTAGTATGCGGACGAAAAAGTCAGGTTAATAAAAAAAACTAGCAGTATTTTAATCTTCTCAATTCATCATTCATCATTTTGGGATAATTAGGAGTACAGCTCCATCTCCCATCCCTGGACTGAGGTATATTTTCTGAACCATATCTCGCACCGGCTCCGCGGTGTCCACATTCTGGCATAGCACCGTTCCGACTACAGAGAGAAGTAATGATTGTCTAGTCGGGGTCTTTAAGCTAGGAAAGGGGTTAATGCCCCTTCCCATTCTGACACGGGAAAATAATGCACCAACAATGGGTTACAACAATGTCCCTTTTATAAGTTTGCACATCTAAAGTATAGTATCTATGGTATTTTATGGAACAACATTTTCTGATGAGGCAACGTGTGCAAGTCTCTCCTCGGGCTGAAATCATGTCACCCAGTATTAGCTGTGTTTGGTCACAACAGGGACCCTCTCACACATGGCAATTTCTGGACTGATGGAATTCAGTCAACAAAGCCATAATAACGTGTAATCCTTACTCTCCCTCAGGTATGGGTAAAATGTATGTGGATGATTGCCTGCATGCGTGTGTGCATGTGTGTTTAAAACATTTCTACCTTTAAAACATTTCTACCTTGAAAACAGAAATTAAATAATGATTTCATACTGACAGTGAATGGTCTAGTTGATTACAAGATGAAAGAATATTTCTGGACAATAGTCTTCTTAATTGTATTTTAGTTATCTCCCATAGAGCCAAACAGACTGAAAATAACATTGTGGCTGTGCACCATTGTGATGGACTGTCTAAATTGATACAACCTCATTCCGAGACATGATCAATTCTTTGCATTCATGACTGGCCTGAGATGTTTCACCAAATAAATGTAACATTGTTCAAATGCACAGGCACTTTCAGAATGTAACTACAGCTGATGAACCTTTGCAGCACATAGCACTTTAGCTTCTATCCTCGGACAGAATTTCAGCTCATTGATCTGTAAGTCATTTCGGGGTGGGATGGTGGAGGGTCACCTTTTCTGATGCAGGCAGACATCCTGTGCTTTAGTATAGTAAACCTCAGACAGGTACCATGTGAGCTGTGTCTTAAAGGTCAGTGTTCTTGTGAAAAGATAGAAATATCACATATTTACAGTCAATGAATAAAATGGAGTGAGAGAGAGCAAGAGAGAGAGAAAGTTTGGTGGTAACTGATAAAATCATACAAAGGACTGGTTAATTTTAGATTTGTGAAATACTCAGGTTTATTATAACAATCATAAATTGGACCTGATTATTTTGCAGATGTTTTTAGAAATTATGTGTGTAGGGATTCATTAGACACAAAGGGGCACAGAGAGAAGTGTGTGTATAATAATAATAATAATAATTTGGTGGGTGCTTATATTTGTCCTGTGTTTTCTGCATATCCCAACTCTCTCTTGAGACACACTCTGAGTGGGAACACAGTCAGGGTCAGCTATTATCAACAGCAACCCTGGAGCAATTTGGGTTAAGTGTCTTGCTCAAAGGCACATCGATAGATTTTTCAACTTGTCGGCTCTGGGATTTGAACTAGCAACCTTTCAGTTTTGTATTTGTATTTATTATGGATCCCCATTAGCTGCTGCCTAGGGCAGCCACTACTCTTCCTGGGGTCCAGCAAAATGAAGGCAGTTATACAATTTTACAAACATTACAAAACATTCACAGATTTCACAACACACTGTGTGCCCTCCGGCCCCTACCCCACCACTACCACATATCTACAATACAAAATCCATGTGTACGTGTGTGTATAGTGAGTATGTTATTGTGTGTGTGTGCATGTGTCTGTGCCTACATTTGTGTTGCTTCACAGTCCCGCTGTTCCATAAGGTTTATTTTTTGCTGTTCCTTTATCTAATTTTACTGCTTGCATCAGTTACTTGATGTGGAATAGATTTCCATAGAGCCATGACTACATGTAGTACTGTGCACCTCCCATAGTCTGTTTTGGATTTCAGGACTGTGAAGAGACCTCTTATGGGGTATGCATGGGTGTCCGAGATGTGCGCCAGTAGTTCAAACAGATAGCTTGGTGCATTCAACATGTCAATACCTCTCATAAATACAAGCAGTGATGAAGTCAATCTCTCCTCCTGCCTTGTTGATAGTGCTGTTAAGAAGGTAGAGCAGCGCTATTATGGACAGACTTCTCCCCATCTAGCTACTGTTGTATAAATATGTTTTGACCATGACAGTTTACAATCCAGGATTACTCCACGCAGTTTACTCACCTCCACTTGCTCAATTTCCACATTATTTATTACAATATTTAGTTGAAGTTTAGGGTTTAGTGAATGATTTGTCCCAAATACAATTATTTTACTTTTACAAATATTTAGGACTATCTTATTCCTTGCCACCCACTCTGAAACTAACTGCAGTTCTTTGTAAAGTGTTGCAGTTATTTCAGTCGCTGTAGTAGCTGACATGTATAGTGTTGAGTCATCCGCATTCATAGACACGCTGGCGTTACTCAAAACCAGTGGCATGTCGTTAGTAAAGATTGAAAAAAGTAAGGCACCTAGACAGCTGCCCTGGGGAATTCTTGATTTTACCTGGATTATGTTGTAGAGACTTCCATTAAAGAACACCCTCTGTGTTCTGTTAGACAGGTCACTCTTTATCCACAATGTAGCAGGGGGTGTAAAGCCATAACACAAGTTTTTCCAGCAGCAGACTATGATCGATAATGTCAAAAGCCACACTGAAGTCTAACAAAACAGCCCCCACAATCTTTTTTATCATCAATTTCTCTCAGTCAACCATCAGTCATTTGTGTAAGTTTTGTGCTTGTTGAATGTCCTTCCCTATAAGCGTGCTGAAAGTTTGTTGTCAATTAGTTTATTGTAAAATAGCATTGTATCTGGTCAAACACAATTTTGGCTGATTGGTTGGCTATTTGAGCCAGTAAAGGGGGCTTTACTATTCTTAGGTAGCGGAATGACTTTTGCTCAAATTGAAAATATGGCAAATAGGAGTGGCAATATTGTCCGCTATTATCCTCAGTAATCTTCCATTCAAGTTGTAAGACCCCAGTGGCTTGTCATTGTTGATAGACAATCTTTTTTTTACCTCTTCCACACTTACTTTTTGGAATTCAAATTTACAATGCTTGTCTTTCATAATTTAGTCAGATACACTTGGATGTGTAGTGTCAGCGTTTGTTGCTGGCATGTCATACTTAAATTTGCTCATCTTGCAATGGAAAAATTATTAAAGTAGTTTGTGTGTGTGTGCACCATTGTATGTGTGGCTATATATGCTCAGGTATGCATGTTTGATCTATTTCTCTTTGCCTAAATTCGTTTTCCACATGCTCTTCCTAAAGATATAATATCAATGGTAATTCAAAACCCCCAAAAATAAGATTTTAAAATTCTATATTTTGATCAAGTCACTACATGAGTCCATGCTAAAATGTCAAACTGCAAAATGGTAAAACTAATTACGGTCTCTGAAATGTCTCATTAAATGTCTGCAGCCATTTGGAAAGCTAAATGAAGGGGAGGTGAGAGGAGGATAATGTCATATTAATATGCTGAAATACCACCACTAATAACATGAGATGGTAGTATGACATTACAGTAGCTGAGGCTTTTTTGGGGGGAAATACAGGCATTCACTCAGACTAGCCCCCACCCAACCCCCCACTCCTCCACCACCACTATCCTGGCCGGCTTGTGTATCTATGAAACACACTCGTGTGTGTGTGTGTGTCCAGTCCACTTCACACACCTGCCATGCGGTTCACCAGGTCAGTGTCCTGGATACTGCTACTTTTGTTTTTCAACCCTTTGTCCTGTGAAGATGAAAGGGGCGCTGATGTAATTTGATGCTCTCAGGAATCTGAAGTATTTTTTTTAAACAGATGTGAAGTGAAATGTGTTCATTTTTGGAACAGTAGGCTACAACACCTATAAAACATAGGCCTATGTGTTCATAATAGATTCATAGGAAGCAATGGCTTTGAGGGGAGATCATTTAGATCATATTCCAAATTGTATTTTGATAACATTTGGGGACATTGGAGTTTGGATTAGGGCTCACTATACTATTTTCTATCTCCCAATACTGCAGAGCAGCTTAAGACACTAAAATAATCATAAAATAAAAATAGATGCAATTATCAGAGGGGAAGATGTGGTTCAGTTACCATGGGTTACATGGTGTTGTCAGGAACTATACAGAAGACAAGATGCATCATACAATTATAGTGAAGTGACATGGCGAGAACATAATCTGTTCTACATATTTTTTAGACTTATATTAAATTTACAAATGTTGTATTTTATATTTTGTCATTAATTTTCTCTAGAATGTTTTGAGACATTGTGAAATGTACTTTAAATAAAATATGACTTGACTTAACTTTAGTAAAAGGTGGCAAAGAGATTGCAAGACATTTTTACAGCTATTTTCACAACATAATAATGTCAAGTTATGTTTCTATTATTATATATCTGATTAAACATTTCAATTTATACCAAAATCATTGCCTTTTTGTGAATAATTATTTTACCAATATTGCTGATAAATAGATTACTCCCATGTCTGAGAGCTACTTGACTACAGAAATACCACCACCATTCTCATGAATTAAAGCAAGTATTTTGGCATGACTATAAAATGCATTCACAATCAAAATGTAATGGATATCCTCTCGTACAATACACAACATCGCTTATTCATTCAATTGTGTCCCATTAATTAGAAATGTGTGTAATGGCAAAACTAAAACTAGGCTAACATTTCTTTGTGAATTCCTTCGTTTATCAAGACATGCCTATTTAAAAGAATCACAGCATAAATGTATCGATGCCGATCAGTGAGATAATTAAGCTATTATAACATTACGCACGGACTTACGCACGGCATAAAATAAATTAATGATCTTACAATAAAATATAATTTTAAATAAACAAATCAAGAATGCAATACTTCAATTAATCATAACCTACAATTAATTGGGCAAGATTCTAATCGTGGATTTGACCAGGGATTGAGTCGCATTCCATGGCTCCGGCCGAAGTAAATGGCGTTATGGTATCCAGTGAAATTTCCCCGTCACACTGGAATTGGACGATGGCTGGCAGCAACGTGTTCTTGTGATTGCGAGATGCGTTTGAGATAAGAGAAACTTTGTCGGACAGTGGGGTTGTGTCCTCTCCAACGTTCGGGATTGCGTGAGGATGCTGTGTAGCCATCAAGACTTGTGCGTCTTTTTGGAGCGTTGTGTCGTGGTGATAGGAGACCAATTCATTGCTGAAATTAACAGCCTCCACTGTATTGCTTGAGCAAATTTTATTGCAGCCCAGAATAGTTGTAAAGGCTTTTCTGAAATCCGCGTTAAATGCGTAAATGACAGGGTTTAATGAAGAGTTGGCCCAACCAAACCAAACGAAAATTGTAAACGTGGTGTCGCTTACACACGGAGGATCACAGAAAGGTACCATGCAGTTTAGGACAAAAAAAGGCAGCCAGCAAAACACAAAAACTCCCATGATAATGGAGAGGGTCTTTAGCACTTTTGTTTCCTTTTTAAAAGCAGTTTTTAATGCGTTTTCGTGCGCGCAAACGTTTGGGTGTTGGTTATTTTGCGCTTGCTCGGCGGCTCTCTCCAAGGAGGATATCCTCCGTATCTGCGTTTGCGCAATACGGTAAATCCTCGTGTAAGTGGCAACCATGATAACCACTGGGATATAGAAACTGATCAGTGATGAGGAAATAGCATAGGTCTTGTTCAAGTTTGCTATGCAATTCTCAGAGTGGTTACTAAAGTTTCCCGCTGACGTCTCCTCGTCGGCCATGTGCCAGTTCAGTTGGACAGGTATGAAGGAGATGAGAATTGACAGCGTCCACGCCACTCCAATCATGATAAATGCAACTCTGTGGGTCATTTTCCGTTCATATCTAAAAGGACTAGCTATAGCCCAGTATCTGTCCACGCTTATGATACACAGATTAAGAATAGATGCCGTCGAGCACATTATGTCAAAAGCTATCCAGATGCCACAAAATCTACCAAACAGCCAGGTGCCAGTCACCTCAGATATTGCCTCCCATGGCATCACGAGGACGGCAACGAAGAGGTCAGACACCGCCAGAGAAATCACGAAAAAGTTGGTTACCTTGGACCGGAGGTGCCTGAATTTAACTACCGCAGCGCACACGAGCATGTTCCCCAGCAGTGTCGACACAATGAGGAGAAACAAAATGCATCCAATTAGCGCGCGCACGCCATTCCCGCCAGTTTCCTCGTCTGTGCTGTCCGATTCCGAACGAACTTGAGTTTCATTTCCAGTATAGTTTTCCATTTGCACTTTTCTGTCTTTGGGTAGAAACGCTTCGATTTCACATTGAACCACGTAATTGTTCACTGTCTTTATTTTCATATAGCGGACAGCTTCCAAAACCTGATCAATTCAAATGGACTAAAGGAGGCTACAGAAAACGTCCAAAACTATCGGTTGCTTCCCTCTCTCGTGATAGGCTATGACTCATAGCAGGTGAGACAATTGAAAAGTCTAAACGGTGTCCTTGGAACGTCACAACTCCAACGTCACCCCATTGAAGTTGCAATGTAAAGGGGGTTGGGTATGGGTAAGGGGTATGGACATCTCAAGGATGATACTAACCGTGAAACAAAATTAGCACCAGTGGTTCAGCTCATCCAGTAAATTGGCAGACATATCTGTAGCCTACAACAGGTTTCCCAAACATTTCATGCAATTCTACATCATTTTACATATTAGCAGAATCTCTTTTAATACTACACAAATTATCAAAATTACAGGCTAAGAATGGACAGAGAGATAGGACAATGTGTTCATCTTATCATATTTCTCCAATGCCAAATCAGTATGTCATGTTTGCAACAAAACTGTCCCTGTTTGCAAATAATTAAATTTGAGAAGTCATTAGAAATTTGAGCATGGTACATTTCAAAAGTTAGGCCTACCCTTTCACCCCAGACAGAGTAGGCCTACCAATGAAAAAAAAAATGTAAGCTTTAACTGCTAGCTAATCTTCTTCTGTGGCTTAACCCAACGAGAGAAGGTCACACGTGTTTCCCTAAAAGCTGTCTGGGTTTTAGCATCTTTTATTGTACAAAAAGGGAATATCTTAGTCAACTGATAGTGACAGAATTAGATTACTTTCCAAGCAAAGTCAATGTATTTGTCTCCTTGGATATAGAAGGTTGTAGCTCAGCCTCTGAATTTCAAAGAAACAAACTAATAATATCCCCATGCATCTGAGTCACATCTTTCCTGGGTATTTTACAGCTTGTTTCTAGCATAAAGCATTGCTGGAAAATGTGCTGTTAAAGATCACTTTATATAATCAGAACTCTATATCTGATAAGGTGCAGGTGTCTTCTTCTTTTTAAGTCCATAACCATGTGTGTGAGGTGTATACTTTTGTTTCAAAGTAGATTTGTTTAAGACTACCAAGAAACACTGTGTGAACCTGATTTAGCCCACTTAAATAGGAAGAAATAGTCTCCAACACAAAGCCCTCTTGTGGTTAGTAAAGTCTAATTCAAATTAAGATGTTTGAAATTAATTATTCTTACTCATATTTGCCTACTTTCAGCACATGAGCTGTCCATTTGATTGTGCTGTGTCTGTTTTATTTTACTAGGTAAGTCAATTTAAGAACAAATTGTTATTTTCAACAACAGCTTAGGAACAGTTGGTTAACTGCCTTGTTCAGGGGCAGAACAACAGATTTTTAACTTGTCAGCTCAGGGATTCGATCTTGCAACCTTTCAGTTACTAATCCACCACTCTAACCACTAGGCTACCTGCCACCCAAGATTCAGCACCACTATGCAATCTGGTTTATTGTGAGGTCAATAACTCTGATAAATGCATGATGGGCAAGAAAGATCAAATCAAATCAAAATGTATTGGTCACATACACATATTTAGCAGATGCTATTGTGGGTGTAGCGAAATGCTTGTTCCTAGCTCCAACGGTGCAGTAGTATCTAACAATACACAAAGATCTAAAAGTAAAAGGGAATTAAGAAATATATAAATATTAGGACATAATTGTTTTTAATAAAACATATTGTTTTTAATAAAATCAATTATTGTAGTAGCAAGTTATCAAAGTGAACCTCCGGGTCCTCCTTCTCATCTTCGTACTCTCCTTCTCAAACTGAACAGAACAGTGCATTTTCTGCACTAGGCATAATCAAAAATTATTTTTGGAAGAAGCCTCCTGAAATGCCACTTATGGCTTACAAAGCACAGCTATTTCTTAGGCAGCACACAACTGTTTTTGATCAGCAAAAGCAGGGCAGGACGGGACTCAGGGTTGGAATATTTTATTTACACCATCCGAATAGCTATCTTAGAGATATAACTGTGCTTCTCTGAGCATGCACTTCATAGCCTATAGGCCAGGGGTGGACAACTCCAGTCCTCGAGGGCCTGATTGGTTTCATCTCCATCCCTAGCAAACACAGCTGATTTAATCAAATTGCATTCTAAATTGAAGATCATGATGAGGTGATTATTGTAGTCAGGACTGGAATTGCCCAGGCATGCTATAGGTTATGGAGCATTTGATTGAGACCACATTAAATATGCCGCCATTCACATCGACAGGGCTGTAGTGGAGCGGGTCGAGAGCTTCAAGTTCCTCAGTGTCCATATCACTAAGGAACTACTATGATCCAAAAAAAACAACAGTTGTGAAGAAAAAAATATAGTTGAGAGCATCTTGACTGGACTCATGACTGACAATTTTTAGGGCCTTCCTCTGACACGGCCTGGTATAGAGGTCCTGGATGGCAGGGAGTTCGGCCCCAGTGGTGTACTGGCTTCACCGCTTAGCAACTGCTCAGCATCCGACCACAAGCCGCTACAGAGGGTAGTGTGTACGGGCCAGTACACCACTGGGGCCGAACTCCCTGCCATCCAGGACCTCTATACCAGGCCGTGTCAGAGCAAGGCCCTAAAAATGGTCAAAGTCTCCAGCCACACAAGTCATAAACTGTTCTTTCTGCTACGGCATGGCAAACGGTACCGGAGCGCCAAGTCTGGGACCAAAAGGCACCTGAATAGCTTCTACTGCCGAGTCATAGACTGCTGAACAGCTAATCAAATGTCTACTCAGACTATTTACATTGACCCCTTTATTATTTATTTATCTTTAATTGTTTTGTATTGACTCCCTTGCACTGGCTCTATGCACACGCACTAAACTCTACCCACACACTCACACATACTACACTAACACTCCAACGCACACACACACAAACCACATACGCTAACACACACACACACACACACACACACACACACACATGCATATTGACGCAACACTCACACAGACACACTTTCACATACGCTGCTGCTACTCTGTTTGTTATATATCCTGATTGCCTAGTCACTTTTACTCCTACCCACATGTACATTACCATTCAAAAGTTTTGGGTCACTTAGAAATGTCATCGTTTTTGAAAAGAGAACCACATATTTTTGTCCATTTAAAATAACATCAAATTGATCAGAAATACAGTGTAGACATTGTTAATGTTGTACATGACTATTGTAGCTGGAAACGGCTGATTTTTTAATGGAATATCTACACAAGTGTACAGAGGCCCATTATCAGCAACCATCACTCCTGTGTTCCAATGGCACGTTGTGTTAGCTAATCTAAGTTTATCATTTTAAAAGGCTAATTGATCATAAGAAAACCCTTTTGCAGTTATGTTAGCACAGCTGAAAACTGTTGTTCTGATTAAAGAACAATAAAACTGTCCTTCTTTAGACTAGTTGAGTATCTGGAGCGTCAGCATTTGTGGGTTCGATTATAGGATAAAAATGGGCAGAAACAAAGCACTTTCTGAAACTTATCAGTCTATTCGGGCAAGCTTCAATGCCATACAACTCTCCTTCCGTGGCCTCCAATTGCTCTTAAATACAAGTAAAACTAAATGCATGCTCTTCAACCGATCGCTACCTGCACCTACCCGCCTGTCCAACATCACTACTCTGGACAGCTCTGACTTAGAATACGTGGACAACTACAAATACTTAGGTGTCTGGTTAGACTGTAAACTCTCCTTCCAGACCCATATCAAACATCTCCAATCCAAAGTTAAATCTAGAATTCGCTTCCTATTTCGCAACAAAGCATCCTTCACTCATGCTGCCAAACATACCCTTGTAAAACTGACCATCCTACCAATCCTCGACTTTGGCGATGTCATTTACAAAATAGCCTCCAATACCCTACTCAACAAATTGGATGCAGTCTATCACAGTGCAATCCGTTTTGTCTCCAAAGCCCCATATACTACCCACCATTGCGACCTGTACGCTCTCGTTGGCTGGCCCTCGCTTCATACTCGTCGCCAAACCCACTGGCTCCATGTCATCTACAAGACCCTGCTAGGTAAAGTCCCCCCTTATCTCAGCTCGCTGGTCACCATAGCATCTCCCACCTGTAGCACACGCTCTAGCAGGTATATCTCTCTAGTCACCCCCAAAACCAATTCTTTCTTTGGCCGCCTCTCCTTCCAGTTCTCTGCTGCCAATGACTGGAACGAACTACAAAAATCTCTGAAACTGGAAACACTTATCTCCCTCACTAGCTTTAAGCACCAACTGTCAGAGCAGCTAACAGATTACTGCACCTGTACATAGCCCACCTATAATTTAGCCCAAACAACTACCTCTTTCCCAACTGTATTTAATTTTGATTTATTTATTTATTTTGCTCCTTTGCACCCCATTATTTTTATTTATACTTTGCACATTCTTCCATTGCAAAACTACCATTCCAGTGTTTTACTTGCTATATTGTATTTACTTTGCCACCATGGCCTTTTTTGCCTTTACCTCCCTTCTCCCCTCATTTGCTCACATTGTATATAGACTTGTTTATACTGTATTATTGACTGTATGTTTGTTTTACTCCATGTGTAACTCTGTGTCGTTGTATCTGTCGAACTGCTTTGCTTTATCTTGGCCAGGTCGCAATTGTAAATGAGAACTTTTTCTCAACTTGCCTACCTGGTTAAATAAAGGTAAAATAAAAAAATAAAAAATAAATAAATTCTTGTTCTGAGAAAGGAAGGCTATTCCATGCGAGAAATTGCCAAGAAACTGAAGATCACGTACAACGCTGTGTACTACTCCCTTCACAGAACAGCGCAAACCGGCTTTAACCAGAATAGAAAGAGGAGTGGAAGGCCCCGGTGCACAACTGAGCAAGAGGACAAGTACATTAGAGTATCTAGTTTGAGAAACAGACGCCTCACAAGTCCTCAACTGGCAGCTTCATTAAATAGTACTCGCAAAACACCAGTCTCAACGTCAACAGTGAAGAGGCGACTCTGGGATGCTGAACTTCTAGGCAGAGTTGCAAAGAAAAAGCCAATTCTCAGACTGGCCAATAAAAATAAAAGATTAATATGGGCAAAAGAACATAGACTTTGGACAGAGGAACTCTGCCTAGAAGGCCAGCATCCCGAAGATGCCTCTTCCCAGATGTTAAGACTGGTGTTTTTTCAAACTCTGTAGTAGACAAACCAGTTTAAAATCTATAGGTTTATCAATTAAGAGCAGTCGAATTAAGTAATAGTAAAATGTATTTTAACAAATGAGAAGAGAATCATATCAAAAGTAAAAGAGAGCATTGCATTGTGAAAGGCAATTAATTCATATGAACATGTATTGCAATGTAAAACGTGGATTTCTAGATGAAACACTGATTCCGTTTGGTGAAATGACTGTGATTTTGTGTGTTGCACTTAAGCAATTGAAAATGTTCTTAGAGTTTTGATGATCTGTTTTGAATTTTGTACTAAGAGTTGTGAAAATATACCACAAACTTGTGAAGAATTGCACCAAAGTGTAACAGTATACCTTTAGTCCGCCCCCTCGCCGGGCTCGAACCAGGGATCCTCTGCACACATCAACAGTCACCCTCAAAGCATCGTTACCTATCGCTCCACATTCCAGGTGAAGCTGGTTGAGAGAATACAAAGACTGTGCAAAGCTGTCATCAAGGCAAAGGGTGGCTACTTTGAAGAATATAAAATATATTTTCATTTGTTTAACGCTTTTTTTGTTACCTCATGATTCCATATCAAATCAAATCAAATCAAATCAATTTTTTTTATTTGTCACATACACATGGTTAGCAGATGTTAATGCGAGTGTAGCGAAATGCTTGTGCTTCTAGTTCCGACAATGCAGTAATAACCAACAAGTAATCTAACTAACAATTCCAAAACTACTGTCTTATACACAGTGTAAGGGGATAAAGAATATGTACATAAGGATATATGAATGAGTGATGGTACAGAGCAGCATAGGCAAGATACAGTAGCTGATATCGAGTACAGTATCGTTGTTGTTGGTAATCAAGCCTACCACTGTTGTGTCGTCCGCAAACTTGATGATTGAGTTGGAGGCGTGCGTGGCCACGCAGTCGTGGGTGAACAGGGAGTACAGGAGAGGGCTCAGAACGCACCCTTGTGGGGCCCCAGTGTTGAGGATCAGCGGGGAGGAGATGTTGTTGCCTACCCTCACCACCTGGGGGCGGCCCGTCAGGAAGTCCAGTACCCAGTTGCACAGGGCGGGGTCGAGACCCAGGGTCTCGAGCTTGATGACGAGCTTGGAGGGTACTATGGTGTTGAATGCCGAGCTGTAGTCGATGAACAGCATTCTCACATAGGTATTCCTCTTGTCCAGATGGGTTAGGGCAGTGTGCAGTGTGGTTGAGATTGCATCGTCTGTGGACCTATTTGGGCGGTAAGCAAATTGGAGTGGGTCTAGGGTGTCAGGTAGGGTGGAGGTGATATGGTCCTTGACTAGTCTCTCAAAGCACTTCATGATGACGGATGTGAGTGCTACGGGGCGGTAGTCGTTTAGCTCAGTTACCTTAGCTTTCTTGGGAACAGGAACAATGGTGGCCCTCTTGAAGCATGTGGGAACAGCAGACTGGTATAGGGATTGATTGAATATGTCCGTAAACACACCGGCCAGCTGGTCTGCGCATGCTCTGAGGGCGCGGCTGGGGATGCCGTCTGGGCCGTATGTGTTACTTCATAGTTTTGATGTCTTCACTATTATTCTACAATGTAGAAAATAGTAAAAATAAAGAAACTATTGAATGTGACCAGGTGTGTCAACTTTTGACTGGTACTTTAGGCCTAGTGATTAACATTATACTAGCTTAAATGATTGGACATTAATGCTCTGGACAGTATAACGTGTGAATGGTGAGATATTTGGCAAAACATTTTCAAGCAGGTAGAGAACCTAAATGGACAATGAGTTTCATCACAGCTTGTTTCTATTTGGAGATGTTCAAGGGGTTAAAATGGCCCCTTGTTTAAAAATGTGCCTAGTCACCACTACTGCCTGTGAAATATTTTTTGTCCTATATATAGAATGTATATGAATAAGCATAACCTACAGTACATTTTGAAAGTATTCTGTCCTGTTGACTTTTTCCACATTTTTGTTACGCTACAACCTTATTCTTAAATTGATTAACCCCCCCATCAATCCACACACAATACCCCATAATGACAAGGCAAAAAAAAGGTATCTGCAGAGATGTTTGATTGGGTTCAAGTCTGGGCTCTGGCTGGGCCACTCAAGGACATTCAGAGACTTATCCCGAAGCCACTCCTGCATTGTCTTGGCTGTGTACTTAGAGTTGTTGTCCTGTTGGAAGATGAACCTTCACCCCAGTCTGAGGTGCTGAGCTCTCTGAAGTAGGTATTCATCAAAGACCTCTCTGTACCTTGCTCTCTGTACCTTCATCTTAACCTCGATCCTGACTAGTCTACCGGTCCCTGGTGCTGAAAAACATCTCATCAGTATGATACTGCCACCACCATGCTTCACCGTAGGGATGGTGCCTGGTTTCCTCCAGACGTGACGCTTGGCATTCAGGCCAAAGAGTACAATCTTTAAAAAAAAAACGTTTTTATTTATTTAACCAGGTAGGCCAGTTGAGAACAAGTTCTCATTTATAACTGTGATCTGGAAAAGATAAAGCAAAGCAGTTCGACAAAAACAATAACACAGAGTTACACATGGGATAAACAAACATACAGTCAATAACACAGTAGAAAAATCTATTTACAGTGTGTTAAAATGTAGTTAGATTAGGGATGTAAGGCAATAAATAGGCCATAGTTGTCACACGGGACTAGGTGGGTGAAGGAATCAGACGCAGAGAGTTGCACTGTGCAAAAGTACTCTTTACTTCGGCACACAAAATGATAAGCCCAACAATACAGGGCGCCAAGTTCAGAAAATAAATCCACCTCTACCTAAAACGCACACACGTAACATAAAGACAATCCCGCACAAAACAAGGGTGGGTCAACCTACTAAAAACGTCATGACAATAGCAACAACAAAAAATAATAAGATATGGGGATGAGGTAGTTTGGTGTGCTATTTACAGATGGGCTGTGTACAGGTACAGTGATCGGTAAGCTGCTCTGACAGCTGATGCTTAAAGTTAGAGAGGGAGATATGAGTCTCCATCTTCAGTGATTATTGCAATTCATTCCAGTCATTGGCAGCAGAGAACTGGAAGGAAAGGCGGCCAGAGTAGGTGTTGGCTTTGGGAATGACCAGTGAAATATACCTGCTGGAGCACGTGCTACGGGTGGGTGCTTCTATGGTGACCAGTGAGTTGAGATAAGGCGGGGCTTTACCTAGCAAAGATTTATAGATGATCTGGGGCCAGTGGGTTTGGCGACAAATATGTGCGAGGGCCAGCCAATGGGAACATACAGGTCGCAGTGGTGGGTAGTATATTGGGCTTTGGTGACAAAACGGATGGCACTGTGATAGACTACATCCAATTTGCTGAGTAGAGCGTTGGAGGCTATTTTGTAAATGACATCGCCGAAGTCAAGGGTTGGTAGGATAGTCAGTTTTACGAGGGTATGTTTGGCAGCATGAGTTAAGGTGTCTATGTTGTGAAATTGGAAGCTGATTCTAGATTTAATTTTGGATTGGAGATAATTAATGTGAGTCTGGAAGGAGAGTTTACAGTCTAACCAGAAACCTAGGTATTTGTAGTTTTCCACATATTCTGTCAGAACCGTCCAGAGTAGTGATGCTGATCGGGCAGGCGGGTGCGGACAGCAATCGGTTGAAGAGCATGCATTTAGTTTTACTAGAATTGAAAAGTAGTTGGAGGCCACGGAAAGAGTGTTGTATGGCATTGAAGCTTGTTTGGAGGTTAGTTAACACAGTGTCCAAAGAAGGGCCAGATGTATACAGAATGGTGTCATCTGCGTAGAGGTCGATCAGAGAATCACCAGCAGCAAAAGTGACATCATTGATATATACAGAGAAAAAGACTCTGCCCGAGAATTGAACCCTGTGGTACCCCCATAGAAACTGCAAGAGGTCCGGAGAACAGGCCCTCTGATTTGACACACTGAACTCTATCTGAGAAGTAGTTGGTGAACCAGGCGAGCCAGTCATTTGAGAAACCAAGGCTATTGAGTCTGCCGATAAGAATTCGGTGATTGACAGAGTCGAAAGCCTTGGCCAGGTCGATGAAGACGGCTGCACATTTCTGTCTTTTATCGATGGAGGCTATGATATCGTTTAGGACCTTGAGCGTGGCTGAGGTGCACCCATGACCAGTTTGGAAACCAGAGTGCATAGTGAAGAGGGTACGGTGGGATTCGAAATGGTCGGTGATCTGTTTGTCAACTTGGCTTTCGAAGACCTTAGAAAGGCAGGGCTGATATAGGTCTATGGCAGTTTGGGTCTAGAGTGTCTCCCCCTTTGAAGAGGAGGATGACCGCGGCAGCTTTCCAATCTTTGGGAATCTCAGACGATACGAAAGAAAGGTTGAACAGGCTAGTAATAGGGTTTGCAACAATTTCAGCAGATAATTTTAGAAAGAGTCCAGATTGTCTAGACCAGCTGATTTGTAGGGATCCAGATTTTGCCGCTCTTTCAGAACATCAGCTTTCTGGATTTGGGTGAAGGAGAAGCGCGGGAGGGGGGCGTGGGCAAGTTGCTGCGGCAGGTGCAGAGCTGTTGGCCGGGGTATGGGTAGCCAGGTGGAAAGCATGGCCAGCCTTAGGAAAATGCTTATTGAGATTTTCGATTATCGTACATTTATCGGTGATGACAGTGTTTCCTAGCCTCAGTGCAGTGGGCAGCTGGGAGAAGGCGCTCTTATTCTCCATGGACTTTACAGTGTCCCAAAACATTTTGGAATTAGTGTTACATTATGCAAATTTCTGTTTGAAAAAGCTAGCCTTAGCTTCCCTAACTGACTGTGTATATTGGTTCCTGACTTCCCTGAAAAGTTGCATATTGCGGGGGCTATTCGATGCTAATGCAGTATGCCACAGGATGTTTTTGTGCTGGTCAAGGCCAGTCAAGTCTGGGGTGAAGCAAGGGCTATATCTGTTCTTAGTTCTACATTTTTTGAATGGGCATGCTTATTTAAGATCGTGAGGAAAACACTTTTTAAAAGCAACCAGGCATCCTCTACTGACGGGATGAGGTAAATATCCTTCCAAGATATCCGGGCCAGGTCGATTAGAAAGACCTGCTCGTTGAAGGGTTTTAGGGAGCATTTGACAGTGATGAGGGGTGGTCGTTTGACCGCAGATCCATTACGGACACAGGCAATGAGGCAGTGATCGCTGAGGTCCTGGTTGAAGACAGCAGAGGTGTATTTAGAGGGAAAGTTGGTCAGAATGATATCTATGAGGGTGCCCATGGTTACGGATTTGGGGTTGTACCTGGTAGGTTCCTTGATAATTTGTTTGAGATTGCGGGCCTAGCTTAGATTGTAGGACGGCCGGGGTGTTAAGCATATCCCAGTTTAGGTCACCTAACAGTACGAACTCTGAAGATAGATGGGGGGCAATCAATTCACATATGGTGTCCAGATTACAGCTAGGGGCTGAGGGGCGTCTATAGCAAGCCGCAACGGTGAGAGACTTATTTCTGGAAAGGTGTATTTTTAAAGCTCAAATTGTTTGGGCACAGACCTGGATAGTATGACAGAACTCTGCGGGCTATTTCTGCAGTAGATTGCAACTCCGCCCCCTTTGGCAGTTCTATCTTGTCAGAAAATGTTGTAATTGGGGATGGAAATGTCAGAATTTTTGGTGGCCTTCCTAAGCCAGGAATCTTGGTTTCATCAGACCAGAGAATCGTGTTTCTCATGGTCTTAAGAGTCCTTAGGTGCCTTCTGGCAATCTCCAAGCACACTGTCATGTGTCTTTTACTGAGGAGTGGCTTCCGTCTGGGCCCCTCTACCATAAAGGCCTGATTGGTGTCGTGCTGCAGAGATGGTTGTCATTCTAGAAGGTTCTCCCATCTCCACAGAGGAACTCTGGAGCTCTGTCAGAGTGGGCATCAGGTTTTTGGTCAACTCCCTGACCAAGGCCCTTCTCCCCTGATTGCTCAGTTTGGTCAAGAAGCCAGCTCTAGGAAGAGTCTTGGTGGTTCCAAACTTCTTCTATTTAATAATGATGGCCACTGTGTTCTTGGGCACCTTCAATGCTGCAGACATTTTTTGGTACCCTTCCGCAGATCTGTGCCTCAACACAAGCCTGTCTCGGAGCTTTACAAACAATTCCTTTGACATGGCTTGGTTTCTGCTCTGACATGCACTGTCAACTGTGGGACATTTTATATAGACAGATGTATGTCTTTCCAAATCATGTCCAGTCAATTGAATTTACCACAGGTGGATTCCAATCAAGTTGTAGAAACTTCTCAATGATGATCAGTGGAAACAGGATGCACCTAAGCTCAATTTCGAGTCTCATAGCAAAGGGTCTGAATACCTATGTAAATAAGGTATTTCTGTTTTTATATTTTATACATTTGTCTAAACCTGTTTTCACTTTGTCATTTTGCGGTATTGTGTGTAGATTGATTAGGAACATTTTTAATTTAATCAATTTTAAAATAACGCTGTAACGTAAGAAAATGTGGAAGAAGTCTAGGGGCCTGAATACTTTCTGAATGCACCGTATGTGTAAGGTTATGAATAAAGGGCAAACCGATTACTGAGGATAGTAAAT
The DNA here is from genome assembly GCF_018296145.1 of Oncorhynchus tshawytscha. Classification (NCBI taxonomy): domain Eukaryota; kingdom Metazoa; phylum Chordata; class Actinopteri; order Salmoniformes; family Salmonidae; genus Oncorhynchus; species Oncorhynchus tshawytscha. The sequence continues at coordinate 76,470,272 of NC_056434.1, read as the reverse complement.
AGAGGATTGCGGAAAGTCTCTTTGAACGGGTGAACTAAAATTGGGGGTGGAGTAGCGAGATGATGGGTAGAGTGATGAGTTAATAAAAATAGAGGCAACCAAAACAATAGTAGATACTCTGTGATAATAGTGAAGCCTTCTTATTGCTAAAGCAAAGTTAACTATTTTTGGGGGGGTCATTTTTTTCAATGTTTATGGAACCGGTTCCATAGGTTATGTCATACACTCATTGTGTACAGGATTTTGCTTCAATGTTATTGTCTTGGCGTCTATGTTCTGTGTTACTAAAAGTAGGCAACAGAGTCAAGGTTCATTCATAAAACGTGAGGCATTTATTGTATGCATTGCAATTTTGAACTCTAAAAAGGGGTTTATTTTGTGTAAAAGGAACCCACAGTATTGTGATTACATTGTTATTACCAACTCTAAACATTCTATTCATTCCAAAAACAAAAAGGGCTCATGAAAACAGAAGAGTAAATAAGCCAAGATACTGTGAGAACCTCTTGTATTGATGTACTAAAATAATTACACCCTTACATATGCCTAACACTTAGAATGTTATATGGCAGGGTTCCCCAACTGGCGGCCCGTGGTTGTATTTGGCCCCCAAGTTCCCGGAAATTTCTCGGGGGAATAGCCCTAGCCCACACCCTCCGATCCAACAGGTCCCAGACATGCTCAATGGGATTGAGATCCCGGCTCTTCGCTGGTCATGGCAGAACACTGACATTCCTGTCTTGCAGCGAATCACGCACAGAACGGGCAGTATGGCCGGTGGCATTATCATGCTGGAGGTTCATGTCAGGATGAGCCTGCAGGAGGGGTACCACATGAGGGAGGAGGATGTCTTGAGATTGCCTGCAATGACAACAAGCTCAGTCCAATGATGCTGTGACACATCACCCCAGACCATGACGGACCCTCCACCTCCAAATTGATCCCGCTCCAGAGTACAGGCCTCAGTGTAACGCTCATTCCTTCGACGATAAATGCGAATCCGACCATCACCCCTTGTGAGACAAAACCACGACTTGTCAGTGAAGAGCACTTTTTGCCAGCCCTGTCTGGTCCAGCGATGGTGGGTTTGTGCCCATAGGCGACGTTGCCGGTGATGTCTGGTGAGGACAACCAGCCTTACAACCTACAAGCCCTCAGTCCAGCCTCTCTCAGCCTATTACGAACAGTCAGGAGTGATGGAGGGATTGTACATTCCTGGTGTACCTCGGGCAGTTGTTGTTGCCATCCTGTACCTGTCCCGCAGGTGTGATGTTTAGATGTACCGATCCTGTGAAGGTGTTGTTACACGTGGTCTGCCACTGCCACTGCCACTGCGAGGAAGATCAGCTGTCCATCCTGCCTTCCTGTAGCGCTGTCCTAGGTGTCTCAGTACGAATATTGCAATTTATTTATTGAGCAGGGACCCTGGGCATCTTTCTTTTGGTGTTTTTCCAGAGTCAGAAGAAAAGACTCTTTAGTGTCCTAGATTGTCATAACTGTGACCTTAATTGCCTACCATCTGTAAGCTGCTAGTGTCTTAATGACGTTCCACAGGTGCATGTCCATTGGAAACAGTATTTAAATTCTTTACAATGAAGATCTGTGAAGTTATTTGGATTTTTACTAATTATCTTTGAAAGGCAGGGTCCTGAAAAAGGGACGTTTCTTTTTTTGCTGAGTTTATATGGCCTTATATGGCCTACTGCACTTCGTGAATACAATGGTCGTATAAAATAAAGTCGTGTTTCAAGCGTGGTCACAACGTCCTCTGGCGGTTCCACCGAGAACTTGAGCACGAGAGAGACAGAGCAAACGTGGGCAACTTTCAGACGATTAATTGGTATCACACACTCAAATACATAACTCCATTTTCCCTCTATAAAAGAAAAATACAATCCAGCCTAAATATGGCCACTATTCAACCAAAGGGTTATTGTCTTTGGTTCAACTATTGAATAAGGTAGGCTAGCTATATCAATAGGCTATCACAGAAAAATATCATTCAAGTTTAATCCACAGAGTATGTAGCCTGTGGTTTATTCCTAGATTTAGCCTGTGGTTTATTCCTAATTACGCTTTCTCAAAAGAAGATGTCACTTCGTATCCAAGACATCTGACTTTTGGGTTTAGCGAGTCCGGAAAGACGTGACGTCATGAACACTTCAAAATGGCTACTGGTTGTGGTATTAGTGCTGCTGACTGGTACATAGGGATTGCATTAATCTGTTACAGCACAGGCCCGATTGAAATGTTATTTTGACCAAACGTTCCTCAAAACATTATGCTGTTTTTGTGGGTCTGCCAGAATCAAAACGACAGACTACAAAACATGGTCACGCTCTCAAAGAACAACGAAGACTGGGAGCTCAGACGTCCGAGAGGGCGACGCTGCAGGATTTTATGTCCGAAGCTGTAACTAGCTTCGCGGAGGGTACATGAAATGGAAACAGCAGAACATGGAGATGTGGTTCTTGTTTTGCCCGTCGATGTCAACGAAAATGAAGAGGCAGGTAAATCTTACGGTTCACATGCCGACTGTAATATAATAGCAACCTCTCGCCCATTGATCGACAACGGAAGCCGAGTATGCGCGGCGGATGAGGGTCAAACGGGGAAAGGTTATGTTTATATAGCCAGCAATGGGAAGAGTCCAATCGTTGAATGTGTCGTGTTACCATCGCAGAACGTCCGAGTTGGGAATACAATAATGCGGGATTTGGTTGCAGACTGTCTCCCCATTCAGATGCATGAAAGCTGTGTAATTTCAAACCTGTGCAACGACCCACCGCACCCGAACGACCACAGATTTAATGGATTTACTGAGTCATCGGTTCAGCTAATGGTCGGGTCGGAAACTGACGGAGGGGGGAACGGGGGGCCCTTTTCCTGCTCAGACACAGCCGCAAGCGCCTACAGACACGAGGAGGGGAACGGAATGTTACTGCAGCTGGCTCGTGTTTCACAGCGGGGAAAACTGGATTATGAGGGGGAGACTCAAGATTCCAACTCGGGTACACTGAACGAAGGGGATTCTAATATGGAGCCAGGGCCACAGCCGCCATCTCTCTCTCCATTGTCATGTAGGCCTATAGACAACCGTCAACAGAATGACACTTTCACAGACTCTGTTGATGTGGACATGAAGATGGCCAATGGGGATATGGATTGTTATTTATCAAATGATGATTGGTCTACAGATGTGGATACTGATTATTGTAGCCAGATGGACACATGCAACCGACTGCTATGCCAAGGACTTGACTGCTCTGTCATGGAAGTAAATGGTGGCCTGCATACTGTAAACACTGAAGCTACATGTGATTTGGATGCTGTTTCCTCAGAAAGAACCACAAATGTTCCATTTGACGTCGTCGTGGTGCATGCTTCTAATCTGCAGCTCCAAAACATCCAGTCATCACCTGCATTATGTGAGAGAAACAGCGGGGGGTTGAGGCATGGCAGCCCAGTGGGAGCTCCCCCGGCAGCTGCCAAGCCCCCCGATGCAGCGAGTAGTGTTCCGGACTCTGAGGGTGTCCCTTCAGAATCGAGTGCCAAACGCCCGTCTCCCTCTCTGTCAACACTTTCTGAAAACACCAACAGTCCAAACACAGAACCCAGCATGAGAGAGGATTTGAGAGAGTGCAGTCTCCCAGCTAGGCCTCTCAGCCTCAGGACTAACCCAAACATCACAGTCTCTCTCAGCTGTGATGCCACCCCTCTCAGCCCGGAGGATGGGGACATGTTATTTGGAGATGAGGGGGGTGCGGACTGCTCTAGAAACACTTATGATGTCGGTCGTCGTCAAAGTGCTCCAGAGAAACTCCCCGACGGGTCGACAGTTCTGTCCTCTTCTAAGAAGTTTGGAATCTCAGATTTTTTCACCAGGTAATATGAAAAGCGTAACCATCACTGCACTTGCTCACACACACACACTCCCTCACCACCACTACAACAAACCCACGCATACACGTGTTGGGAAACATCTTATTTGGGAATGCTATATGTTGAATTACCATAGTGAGCATGTGTTGAGAGTAGTAATGGATATTAGTCAGTTATTGTGGTAATAAAGGATATGGTAGACTAAGCAATAGTTAAGCGAGGCCCATCTCCTTAGGGATTAGACTTCTGATGGCATCCACAGTGCCATTTATAGTTAATGAGACTGATGGGCTACCCTACAAGCAGCCAACTACCCTATTCCAGCAGCTCATTACTGTAGCTGGTTATCCATAATGACCATGTTTTGTAGTGACTCTGCCCATACTGTAGGGTTGTAAAATTCTGGTAACTTCCCCCAAATAACTGGTTTTCCAGAAATCCTGGTATGAGAATTCCTGGAATTATGAGGTGATGAGCAGGAAATCCTGTATTTCTGGAAAAATTATTTTTTGAAAGTTAATGGAGTTTTGCTATCCTAGGCCCATGCATAATTACTGAGAGCATCTATTCAAGCACCTGCATGCCTGGTTAATGTCATTGTTTATCTGGTGCGTCTTCATGTTCGTTACAGTGCAAGGCAGCAGACTGGAGAAAGCGATCACAACTCCTCATGATCATCATCCTGCTAATGTGGGTTTGACAGGAGGGTGGATGTGTAGCTTGTGAATGAAATTAGCCCATGTCGTCCAACTTCTACAGATGAACAGGTTGATGAAGCACAAGGCATCTGGGTCATTGTTTTGTGCCATTAAAGCAAAAATGCTTGAACAGCAAAGAGACTTTAAACTCAGGAAGCATTTTAATATCAGCTAGGATAAATGTAATCTGAAGCCTGACAGCTGGATAAGACATCCTGTACAACACAAGATCTACCTGTAACACTATTCCCTCCCTGCATTGACTTCATGAGATTTGCAGGCCTCTAGTTTCTCCTGCAGCCCAGGGTAATGTTGGAGAGAATTGCTGTGTTCTACCTCTTTATTGCCTGGATTTCATACTACAACAAGCAATGAGACTGCAGAGAAAATGTTTTCTATCTGTCTCAATCTCTCTGCTACCCTCCCGCCTACCCTACTCTCACCCCTATAAAAGTACTATACTATTGGAGCTGAATCAATTCAATTTCAGAGTATTGATTTTTGAGTTGCTTGCAATGCTGTGGAGACACACTCTTATTCTAGAAAGTCATCACTGCTAGGCCTAGCTATATAGGATAGGCCTTTGTAGCAGTTCTCCATTAAAGCTTATTATACACACGGCATAGTCCTCCTAAACTAAAATCTCCAAAGCAGTTTCTTGGTCCTGTATGCAGACCAGACCGTAACGAACTGAACCCCCTCCTTAACTTGTGAGAATGTTGTCTAATGACAGAGAGCTGCTTGTGACAGGTGCTGTGAGGAGTGTTGTGGCTGATCTCTGTGCTACTCAGCCCCACAGCCCCTAGATCTTTTATCTATGGCCCGGAGACATGGAACCTGTCATTTGGTGAGGCGCAGGGACAGGGTTCCTAGCTACAGTACTAGGTAAAGTTAGACCTCCGTTAGGCTACAGGCTGCGTAAGAAGCATCGCCACAGCACGTCGATACTGAGCTCAAAGGTTCTTGTGAGCACTGCACACACTCATAACTTGTGGTGTTGCTGGTACTGTGTGTCGTGCACTTCTTGACAGTCAAGGTTGCCATTTAGTCATTATGAGGAGGCATAGGCTAACACCTAGTAGTACTACGCTGAGCTAGCAACGAGCACTCAGCGGTTGTCAACGTCCTCATCCAACCAGAATCCATGTTTGCAGATGGAATTAACTTGTTTGTACCACACTGCTGATCACTTTGAAATGAATAACAAGTGATCTACGGCTCACTCTGTCCCACTGCCTGTGTGCACAACATTAGAGGAAATACTGGTTTGTGGTGCTGGATTCTTATGTTTGATTCCACTGAGGTGATTATGATGGCATGTTTGGGATGACGATGATGATCATAATCTTCAGGTGTTTGAGGATGCTAGATGAGGGACAGTGTCCTGGATCACTTTTGTATAAGAGTTATCACTGATGTACTGTATCCAACAATCCGTAGCAACACAAGACCTTTGGGAGGGTGCCTTTCTGAATTCCTTCACAACGAGGGAAGAACAAACATGGCTGTCCTGGCCCCCACTGTACCACACACTCACTCCACCCAGCAGACAGCCAGAAACTCTCTCATATCACTGCAGCTTCGCTGATGGCCCAACACGACTCTTCACACACTTACGGTACACAGGGCAGGATAAAAGCCTGGGAACCTCAGGGGACTGTGTGTTTGTGCGAGCATGTGTGTACATGTTATCTTTTCATTGCTCAACACCCTTCTTTCCATCCTCTACTTCCCTGAGATTTGTACCACCCTCTTCTACCATGTACATTTCCCTTCCAGATATATGTCTGTCTCCTCTTATTTTAAATATTTGTCACTCTCTCTCCTCCAGAAACCTGTTTTCTAGGAAGCCCAAAGAGCCAAAGCCACCTTCTCAGAATATTCCTGGGTGGAGGTTGTTTGGAAAGGTCCCCCTGAGGGAGAACACTACTAAAGATCCTAAAGACTCCTTCACCATCCAGCAGGTTAGTATCACTCTATATCGGACTCAACCACAACCCGTCGGACTCAACCACAACCTGTTTGAGTTCTACCCATAAAAATGAATGAAGATCAAGATATATTTGTGTTGGCCTGGTGTCATATAAATGATCTGGTATCCAAACTCTGGAACTCTTAACATTGTAGGAACTACCAACTCAAACTAATGGAATGGAAATGTCCATTTAATGTCTCTGTTGTGATGCTGCTGCTTCTGGTGGTGGTGTGTATGTCTGCAACAGGTGGGAATTGAGGCAAAGGGACAGGAGTGGGTGTCTGGATGAAAGGGCGGGGGTGTTATTGGTTGAACCACTAGTGGTGGTGGTGGGACGGTGTGTAGATGTCTCTCTGCTCTGCTGTTGCAGTCTGCAGCTGAGGCCCCAGCTGGCTACTCTGCCCCCCCAACCACACTTCTGCATGCTGTGTGGCGGTGTCTCTGACAGCTCACCCTCCCTACTCCTCACTGGCCCTCTTCCTCTGACTGCGCTGAGTGGGTTTGCATTCCTACCATGCTCACGTCAGGTGGGAATCTGAGCTGCTCTAAATGAGATTGAGACAGAGACACACTGGGTACTTGTTTACAGAAGCGGTCAACTGAGACTGAAGCTCAATGAATAATGATGAAGGCAAGAAGTAGGATGTTACACTTCGACTATTCCCATTCCACAACAAAGTAGTAAACTACAATATACTGACAGAAATACATCTGGTTTTTGTTTCATCAGGATCATAATCCAGACAGTTGAGCCCGACTCGACACCTAATCACAATCTCTTTAATCAAGGGCTATGGGATGCCTTTTTTCTAAATCTCATATTATTCACCATCTTTTTGCATGGAACTATAGAAAATATGTTTCGCCCATCAGACTACCAGATGTACATCTGCCTACCTGCTTCACATGACAATAGAAGCATTATCCATGACTACACTAACTGTGGGAGAGGGAGAACATCACGCATAGATGAACCAACTCCAGCGGGGTGTGGGTGATGAATGATAACTGTCTCATCCAGACTAACCTCATAAAAGATCTGTTGTCCTGTGGTTAACCCGGGTCTATGAATGAGTTTTTTTATCACACGTACGTACACACACAGTGCAGAAAAGGCCTAGGACAAAGTAGACACTATTAAGCCTACAGAATGTCCCTAGCCCTGACAGCCCTGCCTCCCATAGCCATTAGGCTGCCTTCTACAGGAGCAAAGATGGGCCGTAGTTGATGGATGAACACTGGTGTGTTATGTACAATAACTGGTCCATCCACACATAAAAGGAGTCATAGACTGTTCTCTGCTACCGCACGGCATGTGGTACCGATGCACCAAGTCTAAAACCAACAGGACCCTGGACAGCTTCTACCCCCAATCCATAAGACTGCTAAATAGTTAGTCCTGGTAGCTATTGGTTAACTATTTCACTGTCTGCATTGATCCCTTTTGCAATAACTCTTGACTCATCACACACGCTGCTGTTACAGTTTATTATCTATCCTGTTGCCTAAATCAAATCAAATGTATTTATATAGCCCTTCGTACATCAGCTGATATCTCAAAGTGCTGTACAGAAACCCAGCCTAAAACCCCAAACGGCAAGCAATGCAGGTGTAGAAGCACGGTGGCTAGGAAAAACTCCCTAGAAAGGCCAAAACCTAGGAAGAAACCTAGAGAGGAACCAGGCTATGTGGGGTGGCCAGTCCTCTTCTGGCTGTGCCGGGTGGAGATTATAACAGAACATGGCCAAGATGTTCAAATGTTCATAAATGACCAGCATGGTCGAATAATAATAAGGCAGAACAGTTGAAACTGGAGCAGCAGCACAGTCAGGTGGAAGTTGAAACTGGAGCAGCAGCATGGTCAGGTGGACTGGGGACAGCAAGGAGTCATCATGTCAGGTAGTCCTGGGGCATGGTCCTAGGGCTCAGGTCAGTTGAAACTGGAACAAATATAGTTCTAGTCACTTTTTCTTACCTATATGTACATATATACCTCAATTACCTCGTGCCCCTGCACATCGGACTCAGTACTGCTACCCTGTGTTTTTAGCCAAGTTATCATTACTCATTCCTCGTGTTATTAATATTTATTTATTATTTGATTTTTTTCTCTCTGCATTTTTGGCAAGGGCCCGTAAGTAAGCATTTCACTGTTACTCAACACCTGTTTACAAAGCATGGGACAATTTGATTTGATTGTAGACCACAGTGAAGAACAGCCTACATGTGGGTTTTAAACCTCATTGTAAACATGTTTTTGTCCCCTTGTTTCCTGTGTTTCTATGTAAAGGAGTACCCGGTGAAGGTTGGACCAGCTCCAGGTCCCCAGGTCCAGCTCTCTGCAGCGCGGCGGAAAAACCTGGAGTTTGAGCCGTTGTCTACCACAGCTCTGATACTAGAGGACAGGCCATCGTGAGTGTTTAAAAAAATAAATAAAAATCCTCTGGTTGGCTACTCCCTCGGTACACATCCCGTGTGTGATTGATTGTGTATAGTGCAGTGCCCTCATACAGGGGGATGGCCTGTTTTCCTGGAATGCACATTAATATTATCTAAACACCATGCACATGTAATTCCTGATACTCTGTATGGCCAGTGTGTATGCCCAAACCACACACCTCTCTGAAGGCATCCATCTCGTCCCCTCTGTTCAGGAACCTTCCTGCCAAGTCTGTTGAGGAGGCCATGCGTCACAAACAAGAGTATGACGAGATGGTGGCAGGAGCCAAGAGGAGAGGTATGTGCTAACCACAGTTTTAACTGTCTACACACACCCAGAGGGTGACTGTGCCTGTCAGGGAGCTGTCATCAACAACACCCAAAGGGGTGTGTCCTCTCACCGCTCCTCTATATCCTGTACACTGTTGATTGTCGTAGCCAGTAAGAGAACCGATCTTGAAGTTTGAGGATGACTCTGTAATAGTCCGTCTCCTTCATGCTAATGAAACTGCCCACAGCCTTGTTGTTGATGATTTAGTGCATTGGTGTGCCAGTGCATTCTTACAACTGAATGTGACAACCAAAGATTTAGTATGTGTATTGATTTCAGAACACTAAGGGCCAGGTGGTAGACACTATAGACAACTACAAGTATCTTGGCAAAATTATTGATAATACATTGAACTTTGAGTGTAACACTTATGTGTATGAAAGTCCAGCAGTGCATTTTCTGTCTCTGGAAACTGGCAAAGTTCCTGGTCGACAGGACCTTGATGACTGTTTTATAAGTCATACGTAGTCTGTATTAACATTTTCTATGATTTGCTGGTACGGCAACCTTGGTGTAAAAGCAAAACATATCTATCTAGAATAGTGAAAGTGGGCAGTAAGATGATGGGGAGTCCAGCAGAGGAGTCTGTCTGATCTGCACAACAGACAAGTGGTGAGGAAGACTGAATCCATCCTGTCTGACTGTGCCCACGCCCCCTACAGTTGCATAAAACATCAGTTGCATAAAACATCAAATCAAATGTACTTAAAGCCCTTTTTACATCTCTGCTTCCGAGTGGCGCAGCGGGCTAAGGTACTGCATCTCAGTCCCTGGTTCGAATCCAGGCTGTATCACATCCGGCCGTGATTGGGAGTCCCATAGGGCGGCGCACAATTGGCCCAGCGTCGTCCGGGATTGGCCGTTGTATTAAATAAGAATTTGTTCTTAACTGACTTGCCTAGTTAAGTAAAAAATAATAATAAAAGTGCTTATACAGAAGCCCAGCCTAAAACCCCAAACGACAAGCAATGCAGATTTAAGGATTTACCTTACAGAATAATGTTCCCTTACCTAAGGGAATTTTTTTAAGGGTGTTGCATAGAGCCGCTCAAACATTTCCTTAGGTAAGGGCATAACTTAAGGGTTTTATGGTACTTTGAGGGAATGTACGGCAGAAAGAGTCACTGGTTACTATGGAGGGGACCTGATTCACTGACTGAAGGTCTCATTGAAGAGATCACATTTATTATGCGATATCGAAAAATGGAACTTCTGCATTTTAAGAGGGGCGAAACGATACAGAATATAGTAACACGTGTTGTAGCTATGGATTGCGTACCTTCCATTGTTTATCTAAGTAGCTAGCTGCTGGACGTTTTCCTTCTGTAACTGGGGCAGATGAAAGCAACATTCACCTCCACAAATGCTGTTTACATTGAAATCCATACTGAATGAAGCCGTTAAGGGACCTCATGGGCACCCTTAACGGTTTCACTTAATTTAAGGGGGAAATTCTCCTTAAAAGGTTTAGTGCAACTGTGTTACAGTTAAGGAAACTTTAAGGGATAAGATAAGGGGGTGTTAACTTAAGTTTTATGCAACTGGCCCCAGGTCCTACTCTCTGGCTCCCAGTATAGAGCCCCACTGTTAAGACTAACAGGTACAAGCAGTCCTTAGCCCCTATGGCCATTGCCTTTTTAAATACTGGGAAGAGACTGATAGGCTAGGGATGAGGATGAGTATGACTGTGGTAATATGTTGCTGTTTTTTGTTTTTGTCAGCACGTTGATAATGTTGTTGACTGGATGATCACACAGCCGTCATACCGCTCAGGAAGGAGACTTGTTCTGTCTCCTAGAGATGAACGTACTTTGGTGCGAAAAGTGCAAATCAATCCCAGAACAACAGCAAAGGACCTTGTGAAGATGCTGGAGGAAACCGGTACAAAAGCATCTATATCCACAGTAAAATGAGTCCTATATCGACATAACCTGAAAGGCCGCTCAGCAAGGAAGAAGCCACTGCTCCAAAACCGACATAAAAAAGCCAGACTACGGTTTGCATCTGCACATGGGGACAAAGATCATACTTTTTGGAGAAATGTCCTCTGGTCTGATGAAACAGCAATGGAACAGTTTGGCCATAATGACCTTGTTATGTTTGGAGGAAAAAGGGGGAGGCTTGCCACCCGAAGAACACCATCCCAACTGTGAAGCACGGGGGTGGCAGCATCATGTTGTGGGGGTGCTTTGCTGCAGAAGGGACTGGTGCACTTCACAAAATAGATGACATCATGAGGGAGGACAATTATGTGGATATATTGAAGCAACATCTCAAGACATCAGTCAGGAAGTTAAAGCTTGGTTGCAAATGGGTCTTCCAAATGGACAATGACCCCAAGCATACTTCCAAAGTTTCTGCAAAATGGCTTAAGGACAACCAAGTCAAGGTATTGGAGTGGCCATCTCAAAGCCCTGACCTCAATTCTATAGAAAATGTGTGGGCAGAACTGAAAAAGCGTTTGTGAGCAAGGAGGCCTACAAACCTGAATCCTACACCAGCTCTGTCAGGAGGAGTGGGATAAAATTCACCCAACTTATTGTGGGAAACTTATGGAAGGCTACCCAAAATGTTTGACCCAAGTTAAACAATTAAAGGAAATGCTACCAAATACTAATTGAGTGTATGTAAACTTCTGACCCACTGGGAATGTGATGAAAGAAATTGAAGCTTAAATAAATCATTCTCTACTATTATTCTGAGATTTCACATTCTTAAAATAAAGTGGTGATCCTAACTGACCTAAAACAGAATTTTTACTAGGATTAAATGTCAGGAATTATGAAAAACTGTGTTTAAATGTATTTCGCTAAGGTGTGTGTATATACACTTCCGACTTCAACTGTATGTTGAATGTTGTTTTTATGCTCCTTTGCTGCCAAACCAATTGGGACCATGAAGTTGAAAATTGAACTTTAACACACACTTAGCCCATTCTCTCTCTTTTCTCTGTCAGAGCTGAAGGAGGCCCAGAAGAAGAAGCGTCAGATGAAGGAGAGGTTTAAACAGGAGGACAGCATCGCCAACGCCATGGTCATCTGGAACAATGACGTCCTGCCCAACTGGGACTGCATGTCAGTATTCCCTACACTGAGGGGATCAGTACTGTTTTAATGCCTTTTATCGTCCAGCACAAACACTTGATACTATATAATATATGCCATTTAGCAGACACTTTTATACAAAGCAAATTATTAATGCATGCATACATTTTACATATGGGTGGTCCTGGGAATCAAACACACCATTCTGGCATTGAAAGTGCCATGCTCTACCAACTGAGCTACAGCAGACATCTTGATTTGTCACAAATCATCCTCCTGAACATTATTTTCACTTAAAACAAATGACTACCAGAAGCTGAAATAGGTTGTGTTGTCAAATGTACATAGATCAGTGGAGGCTGCTGAGGGGAGGACAGCTCATAGTAATGGAACAGAATAAATTGAATGGTATCAAACACGTGGTTTTCATGTGTTTGAAAACATTCCATGCTCTCCATTCCAGCCATTATTCTGAGCCGTTGTCTCGGCAGCCTCCACTGCCATATAGACTAATACTCTACCATAGTTTTAACAAGGTTAAAGTTCCTCTGGAATGATAGACGTGTGTTGTGTCCCCTGGCAGGCGTAACACGCGTCGGGTCAGAGAGCTCTGGTGGCAGGGCCTTCCTCCCAGCGTCCGAGGACGAGTCTGGAGCCTGGCCATCGGCAACGAGCTCAACATCACCCCCGGTAAAAACACAACACTCTACTTAATGCTGTCTATCCAACCCCCCTCCGTTCTCACAGCCTGTTTGCTAATAATCACTGTTACAGCAGCTTTTAATGTATACAATCTAAGCAGTTGCCTACTATAACAATGACGGCCATCCTACCGCCCACATAGTCTGTTGAATGACCAGTAGCAGTATATAATCTGGATAAACTATAATTAACCACAGTATTGTTGATTGTGTCTGCTACTGTAGAGTTGTTTGAGATATTTCTGTCTCGGGCTAAGGAGAGGTGGAAGAGCTTCAGTGAGACCAGCTCTGAAAATGAGACCGAAGGTAGGTACCATGGCAACACAAAGACCTAGAGCAAGAATAAGCCCCATCATTATTTAAAACAAGTTAGAAACACATTTTGTGCTTTGTTTATTGATCATTATAAAAAAAGCTAATTGTATTTTTGCATGATTTTTTTTTCTCCAAAACAGACTCTGGATCATTGCAGGCGGATAGAGAGTCAAGTCTGGACCTGATAAAGCTGGACATCTCCAGGACCTTCCCCTCTCTCTTTATTTTTCAGAAGGTACAGTCAAATGTTTAGACACTTACTCATTCAGGGGTTTTTCTTTTTTTGTATTATTTTCTACATTGTAGAATAATAGTGAAGCCATTCAAACTATGAAATAACACTTGGAATCATGTAGTAACCAAAGAAGTGTTAAACAAATCAAAAATATATTTTAGATTTGAGATTCTTCATAGTAGCCACCTTTTGCCTTGACAGCTTTCCACTCTCTTGGCATTCTGTCAACCAGCTTCACCTGGAATGCTTTTCCGACAGTCTTGAAGGAGTTCCCACATATGCTGAGCACTTGTTGGCTGTTTTGCCTTCACTCTGGTCCAACTCATCCCAAACCATCTCAATTTGGTTGAGGTCGAGTGATTGTGGAGGACAGGTCATCTGATGCGGCACTCCATGACTCTCCTCCTTGGTCAAATAGCCCTTACACAGCCTGGAGGTTTGTTGGATCATTGTCCTGTTGAAAAACAAATAATAGTCCCACTAAGCGCAAACCGGATGGGATGGCATGTATCGCTGCATAATGCTGTGGCAGCCATGCTGGTTAAGTGTGCCTTGATTTCTAAATAAATCACAGACAGTGTCACCAGCAAAGCACCATCACACCACCACCCCCATGCTTCATGGGGGTAACCATACATGTGGAGATAGAACCAAAAATCTCACATTTGGACTGATCAGACCAAAGGACACCGGTCTAATGTCCATTGCTTGTGTTTCTTGGCCCAAGCAAGTCTTCTTTTTATTGGTGTCCTTTAGTAGTGGCTTCTTTGCAGCAATTTGACCATGAAGGCCTGATTCATGCAGTTTCCTCTGAACAGTTGATGTTGAGATGTGTCTCTTACTTGAACTCTGTGATGCATTTATTTGGTCTGTCATTTCTGAGGCTGGTAACTCTAATGAACTTATCCTCTGCAGCAGAGCTAACTCTGGGTCTTCCTTTCCTGTGGCGGTCCTCAATGCCAGTTTCATCATGGCGCATGATGGTTTTTGCGACTGCACTTGAAGAAACTTTAAACGTTCTTGAAATGTTCCGTATTGACTGACCTTCATGTATTAAAGTAATGATGGACTGTTGTTTCTCTTTGCTTATTTGAGCTGTTCTTGCCATAGTCCTATTTGGTAAAAGACCAAGTCCATATTATCTTCTGTATACCACCCCTACCTTGTCACAACACAACTGATTGACTCCAATGCATTAAGAAGGAAAGATATTCTACAAACAAACTTTTTACAAGGCACCTGTTAATAGAAATGCATTCCAGCTGCCTACCTCATGAAGCTGGTTGAGAGAATGCCAAGAATGTGCAGAGCTGTGGCTACTTTGAAGAATCTAGAATATATTTTTAACACTTTTTTTTTGGTTACTACATGATTCCATGTGTTTAATTTCATCGTTTTGATGTCTTCACTATTATTCTACAATGTTGAAAATAGTAAAAATAAAGAAAAGCCCTTGAATGAGTTGGTGTGTCCAAACTTTTGACTGGTACTGTAGGTCTCTCCTCTCATCACCAATACAGTACCTGATCTCAGAGGCTTGATATCTCTGTGGTTGTCACTATAAAACAGAACCCTCATACTGTCCATGGTTGTTTCTATCCCAGTGTTGTTGTGTGTGGAAGCTTTTGTTCTTCAATCTATTCTTCTCATTGTATTGCTGGATCTGCTGGTGTTGACATTGAATGTGCCACTGTTGTTTGGTCAGTGTTGGGTTTATTTGAACATCTTGGTACATATGCAAAAGCAATATAAACCTCAAGTAAAAAGACAAGACATTAATTTGACTAATACTCTCCCTATAGGGTGGGCCCTATCATGACCTCTTGCACAGTGTTCTGGGGGCGTACACGTGTTATAGACCAGACGTGGGCTATGTAAGTAGCAAACACTTCATTTTTCCTAGATAATTGTGTTTTCTCTCAATCCACGTTGACTAAATGTTTGTCCCGTGAACTGATTTCTCCCTACGTCTGCAATTTGAATTGGATTCTGTTCTTAATGGAACTGTTTATTTTGGTGAAAAATGAATTGAACTAAGACATGCGTTCCTTGTGTTTTCCAGGTCCAGGGGATGTCCTTCATCGCTGCAGTGCTAATCCTGAATCTGGAGGAAGCTGACGCCTTCATCGCCTTCGCCAACCTGCTCAACAAGCCCTGTCAGATGGCCTTCTTCAGAGTGGACCACGACCTGGTACTGACACACACACACCTTTTGTCCTGAGAGAATTAAGCAATAAGGCCTGAGGAGGTGTGGTATATGGCCAATATGTTCTTACGCTCAAAGCAACGTGGAGTGCCTGGACAGTCCTTAGCCGTGGTATATTGGCCATATATCACAAACCCCTGAGATGCCTTATTGCTATTATAAACTGGTTACCAATGTAATTAGAACAGTACAAATAAATGTTTTGTCATACCCATGGTATACGGTCTGATATAACACGGCTGTCAGCCAATCAGCATTCAGAGCTTGAAACACCCAGTTTATAATGCTGAATGAATAAATGTTATTTCCATGGTGTAAACCTTTTTTCCTCTTGTTTTCAGATGTTGAAATACTTCGCTGCTTTCGAGGTGTTCTTTGAAGAGAACCTCCCACGGCTGTTCAATCACTTTCAGATCAACAACCTCACCCCTGACCTTTATCTCATAGACTGGTGAGTGCAGGACAACATGACACTTCAGTGCTTCCCCTCTTTGAACTAAAGTAAAATGGTTCAAGACTTTGTCCATTTCTATTCATTGTCAGTTCATAAAGTGACCTTTGCATGTGCTTCGCTTCACCTCGCCAATGAGCCATTGTTGTCCTCTGTGTGTCTCGGTCCATTCCTGCAGGATCTTCACCCTGTACAGTAAGTCGTTGCCATTGGATGTGGCGTGTCGCGTGTGGGACGTGTTCTGTCGGGACGGGGAGGAGTGTCTGTTCCGGACAGGCCTGGGCATCCTGCGCCTCTACCAGGAGGTCCTACTGCAGATGGACTTCATCCATATGGCTCAGTTCCTTACCCGCCTGCCTGATGACATGGCCGCTGACAACCTGTTCAGCTGCATCACTGCCACACAGATGCTCAGCAGCAACCGCAAGTGGGGTCAGGTCAGTTAGACCCACTGTCTGATTCTATAGTCTGACCTGTGGAGCAGAAGTAAACTGGAATTCCAATTCAATATTTGAAAAGTGGGCATCTATTTAATGACTTATGAAGTGGGGCCTGCTGTGGATGGGTTTTATCAGTGCTAAGATGGGGTGGTGTCAGTGCTCTCCAAAGGCTTCCTTTCCCCTTCATCTTCCCTTCATGACCATGGATAGAGAGCAATAATAATGGCGTCTTTTTGTAGGCACTAACGGAGGCAAACTCCTCAATGACTTATCGGCCAAAGTCTATGGGGAAATTAATGGGTTTCTGGGATAAACTGAAAATAATGTCTGATGAACACAGGTTTAGGAGGTCTTATATGTTTTGGTTCTAGAGATAATCTTCATCAGCCAACGTCACATTTTGTGAATTTTTATGTGTGGATGTAATGAAAACAAGCACATAAAGGTGTCATGATTCATAAAGGTCATGTTAACTGACTGATATTATCTCAGAACAAATATATAAGATCTCCTAAGCTTGTGTTAACTTCAAACCATTTTTTTTGGGCTTTATCCCAAAACCCCATTCTATCCCCATTAATTTCCCCCATAGGGATAGCTGAACGAACCATGTGTAACTCATTTCCAATTTTTAGGTCTACAAGCTGGCGCGCTCTATAGGGGAGAGGACTCCTGGGTAGTTTTTTTTTTTTACCATGTTGCTTAATCTCTTATAGTCTTTAAATATTAGTGGTTAAGGAAGAAAACGGATGAGGAGAGGGAAGCTTGTATGTTTTTTGCTTTGTTTTTGTATCAACAGTACCTTCTGTTGGATATGTAGAACTACTCTATGTATTTAATTTTACATGTCCATATTTCCATTAGGTCTTCTCTGCATTGATGAAGGATGGCAGTAAGGAAATAGCCAACCACAGTCCGGCTCCAAGAAGCTAACAGTTTAGACACACGAACCCCACTACCCAATGTGTTTCTGAATCTGTGACACACGCACTTGGATTTCTTCTGGGGACTGTTGCTAAGGCAACAGGAATGCTTTGCTTGGTTATGAAATGGACACCAAATGGATGTAATACTGGGAGGTGGCAACACATCCCTACATATCTCCACACACACACACACACACACACACACACACACACACACACACACACAAAAAATGTCATCAGAAGTGTGACTGAAATGAATGTTGGTGCATCAGAGAACCATTAGCAACTATAAATGATGAAATCTGGTAGAAAATACTTTAGGCCGGGAGAGTTCTGTCCATGTTATTGTGCATACGGCAAGTGGCTATAAGGAGTTCCCAAAACTCCTATCAACACTCCATTGGTTTGCGTACACTACACACATTAAGTATATGTCCATTTTCATCCCTACATATCTCTCTACATGCACACACACACACTCACATAATAACAGCATTATAAACTGGCCTTAGGTGGACCATGAAACCACTGACTCACCCATATAGTCTGGTCAGAAATATGTTATACTTTCAGATTGTAAAGCTGTTAAATGTACTTGTCTCTCTTTGTTTTTAGGTTATACCAAATTTCTCCACGACTAAGTGTTTGTAAATATGAACTTAAACATATGTACCTATATTTGTATGTATTAATGTATGGTATGCACATACAGTATTTTCCTCGTGTTCACTAATTCAACAGGACCCTTGGCAAACGGTGATTCTGGAATAGGAAATACCAATGGTAAATCAAGGAGCGACTTGGTGAAATCTTTTGAAAAACTATTGAATCTGAGTGCTCTTAAGTTAGTTTAAAGGTCCAATGCAGCCATTTTGATCTCAATATCAAATCATTTCTGGGTAACAATGAAGTACCTTACTGTGATTGTTTTCAATTAAAATAGTAAAAAAAAAAACTAATAGCTTCTTAACAAAGAGCAATTTCTCGAGGAAGAATTTTGATAGCAGTCTCTGGGAGTGGTCTGAGTGAGGGGAAAACGGAATAGTAGCTGTTACTGGCAGAGGGGTTTGGAACTCTCTCTCTTATTGGTGTATTAACAAATTTACTGCTTAGTGATGTCACCAGGCAGGCCAAAACTCCATCCCACCAAAACAGGTTGACATTTCAGGCCTTCTTTTCAAACAGCTCCAACACTAAAAGGGCATTATCGTAATTATCACAACCTCGTAGTGTGGAAGCATATATAAAACACAGGCAAATCATGTTTTTTTTTTTTTGCTGCACTGGGCCTTTTAAATAAAGCCCTGAAGAGGGGGGATAATTTTGAAATAAAAGTGCAATATGAATCTCGAGGGCCACATGATGCAGTGTTTTTGGAGAAACATGTTTGAATAACCGCTTTATGTTGAGTTAAATCTACAGTTGGTGATGTCTGATAGTACAGTGCTTTGATTAAATATTTAGAAAGTAGTGGAGAAGGAGATCAACATTCTTGCAAGATGTTTGATTTATTTTAAGATTGACATTTGGTCTGTATGCATACTATTTAAGTTGTAGCATTGCTTCATGTAAAATAATCATTCCGCTTGTTTTTGTCCAATTTACAATTGTACAGTTTTCATATGCCTTACTGGTACTGTATATGTAATGTAAAAAAGATCTCTTTCGTAAATGGCCACTAGTTAAATGTGTAAATAAATATCTGGGCAACAGAATTGCTGTGTGGGGTTTGTTTTTCCTTATTTTTTTCTAAGTAAAACATTTTTGTAAGACACTACACTATCTGATCTAATTTATTTGAAAAAATTCCAAAACACAGTTAATTGCATTTTCTAATAATCATGTATGTGTCTGGTTACAGTTGCCAAGGAAATGGAAAAGCCATGCAAGTACAAGGTAAGGCAATTCTATGTAGGGGTTGGATACATCCACCAGGGGGAGTATAACATAAGAGCCTGCCAATGTCACTGAACATCCCCTGCATGACAAAAGTAAGAAGACCACTAGACTTTATCCACATTTTGTTACAGCCTGAATGTTCAATATAAAGTGTTCGCTGGCCTACACACAATACCGCGTAATGTCAAAGTGGAATCATGTTTTCCAAATTAATAAAAAATGAAAAGTTAATGTCTTGAGTCAATAAGTATTCAACCCATTTGTTATGGCAAGCCCAAATAAATTCAGGAGTAAATATTTGCTGAAGTCACAAGTTTCATGGAATCACTCTTGTGTGAAACAATTGTGTTTAGCATGATGTTCTAACGACTACCTCACCTCTGTAGCCCACACATACTGTATGGTCCCTCAGTAGAGCAGTGAATTTCAACCACAAAGACCAAGAAGGTTTTCCATTGCCTAGCAAAGAAGGGGACCTATTGGTAGATGGGTTATTAAAAACAGACATTGAATATCCCTTTGAGCATGGTGAAGTTATTAATTGGATGGTGGATACACCCAGTCACTACAAAGATACAGACGTTCTTCTAAACTCAGTTGCCGGGGAGGAAGAAAACCGCTCAGGAATTTCACCACGAGGCAAATCGTGACTTTAAAACCGTTAGAATTGAATGGTTGTGATAGGAGAAAAGTGAGGATGGATCAACATTGTAGTAATTGTGGGGTATTGTGTGTAGATGGGTGAGAAATAATATACATTTAATCCATTTTGAATTGATGCTGTAACACAGCAAAATGTATAATAACTCAAGGGGTATGAATACTTTCTGAAAATACTGTACTGTATGTTATCATGTATGTTTTTGGTTTAGTAAATGTAATTGGCAAAGGTGTAGACTACTCTGAAAATAAAGTGATACCATGTACAATGTAATGTTTGCCACATGCAGGATGCCTTTCTTGTCTCTTTCTACTTCTTACAATAACAGTCATACGCTCACTTGGAGCTGTTAGGGGATATGTCTCCAGTGAGGGATCCAGTGATATGGGGTAGGGTAGGGGGGCAAGGCCACAGCCCCCTTCCCTGCCCTTCCCTGGGGAGAGCCTGGAGATGAGTGATCCACCCAACCCCTGGGGACAGGAAGGAGAATGTTGACCATTAATTAGTCTCCCTCTTGCCTGCTCTCTCTTTCTCGCTCGCACGCACACACACACACTGCTGCTCTCTTTTCTACCTCTGACCTACCAATCTGTTGTTGATATAAATGTGTTTTGGTTTTGTATATGGCATATATGTGTGTGTATGTGTATATGTATATGTATGTGTGTGTATATATGTATATATATGTATATATATATGTATATGGTGTGTAGATGTCCTTAGTTGGTCTTTCCAGGCAGTCAGGACTCATGTACCTACCATAAGCTATACTGTAAGATAGGTACAGTTGAAGTCAGAAGTTTACATACACCTTAGCCAAATACATTTAAACTCAGTTTTTCACAATTGCTGACATTTAACCCTAGTAAAACAGTTCCCTGTCTTTGGTCAGTTAGGATCACCACTTTATTTTAATGTGAAATCTCAGAATAATAGTAAAGTGATTTATTTCAGCTTTAATTTTTTTTATCACATTCCCAGTGGGTCATAAGTTTACATGCACTCAATTAGTATTTGGTAGCATTGCCTTTAAATAGTTTAACTTGGGTAAAATGTTTCGGGTAGCCTTCCACAAGCTTCCCACAATAAGTTGGGTGAATTTTGGCCCATTCCTCCTGACAGAGCTGGTGCAACTGAGTCAGGTTTGTAGGCCTCCTTGCTCGCACACACTTTTTCAGTTCTGCCCACAAATGTTCTATAGGATTGAGGTCAGGGCATTGTTGTCCTTAAGCCATTTTTCTTTCAACTTTGGAAGTATGCTTGGGGTCATTGTCCATTTGGAAGACCCATTTGTGACCAAGCTTTAACTTCCTGCCTTGAGATGTTGCTTCAATATATCCACATCAATTTCCTCCTCATGGTGCCATCTATTTTGTGAAGTGCATCAGTCCCTCCTGCAGCAGAGCACCCCCACAACATGATGCTGCCACCCCCGTGCTTCACGGTTGGGATGGTGTTCTTCGGCTTGCAAGCTTCCCTTTTCCTCCAAACATAACGATGGTCATTATGACCAAACAGTTCTATTTTTGTTTCATCAGGCAGAGGACATTTCTCCAGAAAGTACGATCTTTGTCCCCATATGCAGTTGCAAACTGTAGTCTGGCTTTTTTTAATGTCAGTTTTGGAGCAGTGGCGTCTTCCTTGCTGAGCAGCCTTTCAGGTTATGTCGATATAGGACTTGTTTTACTGATATAGATACATTTGTACCTGTTTCCTCCAGCATCTTCACAAGGTCCTTCGCTGTTGTTCTGGGATTCATTTGCACTTTTCGCACCAAAGTACATTAATCTATGACGGCTGCGTGGTCCATGGTGTTTATACTTGCGTACTATTGTTTGTACAGATGAACGTGGTACCTTCAGGCGTTTGGAAGTTGCTCCCAAGGATGAACCAGACTTGTGGAGGTCTACAATTTTTTTCTGAGGTCTTGGCTGATTTCTTTTGATTTTCCTATGATGTCAAGCAAAAAGGCACTGAGTTTGAAGGTAGGCCTTGAAATACATCCACAGGTACACCTCCAATTGTCTCAAATGATGTCAATTAGCCTATCAAAGTTTCTAAATCCATGACATTATTTTCTGGAATTTTCCAAGCTGTTTAAAGGCACAGTCAACTTAGTGTATGTAAACTTCTGACCCACTGGAATTGTGATACAGTGAATTATAAGTGAAATAATCTCTGTTAACAATTGTTAGAAAAATTACTTGTGTCATGCACAAAGTAGATGTCCTAACCGACTTGCCAAAACTATAGTTTGTTAACAAGAAACGTGTGGAGTGGTTGAAAAACTTGTTTTAATGACTCCCACCTAAAGTGTATGTAAACTTCTGAGTTCAACTGTATATTGGCTGATGCCCCCCATAATGGAATGGCTTTTCCTCCTGCTCAGGCTTCATATAGATGTGTGTGGTCTGACTTGTGCACTGATCATCTTTATTGTCGTATCTCATGGTTGAGAGGTTTTGCCTTTCAGCTTATTACTTTGAAGTTGGACATCAACTCCGAGAATGGAGGTGATCCCCAGTCAAGGCCTTTGAGTTGACATCAAGGTGTTTGTTTGTTATGGGAAGGGTTTTGCACGTGTAATTTGTTCAATGATTTATATTACGTGAATCATTCATGGGTATCACTTTCCTGTTTTATTATGTTCTATGTGACATTTTCCAATACCAACACGCAGTTTAATTGAGAAACTTGATACATACCTTACACCAATCCACAGTGTGACGCACAAATGCAGGAATATGTCACTGCCATTAAAGCTGTTGTTGACACCATCGCAAAGCTGGTAGTCAGTGCTGACGTTAATGGTTGAAGAAAATGAGACAGGGTTGCTATGTGTTTGTGTGTTTCAGTTGTCATGGATGCCCCTCTTTACTCTGATGGGAGATCAATAGGTAGATGATTCAGAGATGGTGCATGTCTTTCCTCTGTGCTCGGGAGCATGAGGCTGAATGAGAGTCAGAGGCTTAAGAGGAGGCGTCGGCCGAGCAGCACTCAGACCTGCCGCTTTAAAGGCTTTAATCAGCTTATCCTTCACTCTCTGTCATACCAACCAGACACACACCTTCAAGTTTGAACCCCAGAGTTGGTGTAACCATGAATTTTCTATGCATTTGTTTTCAATGCAATTCATTATTAATAGGGGAGTTCTGTGTGTGTCCTCTTATAGCCCGGTGTCTTTACGTGTTCCATCAGTCTTCTTTGTGCCCTGTCAGACAAACAGCTCACTGCGCCAGCTCTGGGCTTCGACGGACTGACTGGTGTGAATCAGAGAGCAGATGATGAGATGGTTGTTGTAGGGTCCATAGGTCAGAGCAGCCTCCCCTCCCCTCCTCTCCACCTTCTCATCCTCGCTTTTTAGGAGTCTTTCCCTAATCTGAATGGTAACCATGTGAGACTTGAGAGCTCAGCATACCTCTCACGCTGAGGGTGGGGGGCACTGTGCCCTGTCTTTCCTCAGACTAACCCTCTTAATCCTCCTGCTTTAATACCCTGAGCCCCTACTAGAGAGGTGCTATTAGATTCCTCCCCATCCACGAGTCCACTTGCCCCCTCGGCCCCCCCTGACCCCCTACTCAAGGATGGAGCTGACCAGCCAAGGCCTCCACAGGATTAGCATTCATATTACCAGGGGAGAGAGAGAGGGGTCCTCCCGAAATCACGCTGACACGCACAGCGGCAGACTACCGACAGAGAACAAGGCCTAGTGGTGGGGCGTTGTTGGGTGGAAGTATCAACGATTTTAGAAAGTAAACAGTTGCAACCCCTTAAATCCACAATTTAGAAATCATTTCCTTCACAAAATTGGTATTCAGATACATATACTTTATTGTGGAATACAGAATGCACCACTGAGCTGCAAAACATGGCAGAGTTTCTGCTTCACTCGCACACATATCATGGGGAAAGGAGTGGGTGAGGTCCAGGCCAGTTCTCTTTAGCTCCCCTTACACTTGCACGGGTAAAATATGTGCACAGAATGGCGCGGAAGTAGTTAGCTCAAAGTTGCAATTAGACAGGCATTATATAAAGGATATTCAGATAACAAGGGGGCAGCTACAGCATCAATTAGGTCACTGTGCGTCTTTGTTGAAGAAATAATGAGATTTTTTTGATAAAACAAAATGTGCTTCCTTATAACGATGACCTAATGAGTTGTCCAGTATGTGGGAAAGTCTGGGGTCGCGCGGTCCCCCCTGCACCTGCGGCTCTGCTCTGCTACAGTGCAGTGGAGGTCCCCACATTTGATGTGAATCAGCCACCCAGTGTTTGTATTCAGCGGGAAATGAATGTTTAATTACCAGAAAAGGCTATCAGCATTTTGCCTCACACAATGAATGGCACATAGAGCTCATTGAGGTTATCAACAAGGGACCCACTGGTCAATTGGGTC
Source organism: Oncorhynchus tshawytscha (assembly GCF_018296145.1). Taxonomy (NCBI): domain Eukaryota; kingdom Metazoa; phylum Chordata; class Actinopteri; order Salmoniformes; family Salmonidae; genus Oncorhynchus; species Oncorhynchus tshawytscha. Next base: position 76,445,673 of record NC_056434.1, on the reverse strand, counting down.
ATTGATTTGAATTGTTTGACAGACCCGGAGGAGCAAGTAAAGTTCAAAAATCCCAAGTAAAATTGAGAAGTTTGTCACAGAATCTGTTAGAAAGGGCTGTCAGGAGTGATTAAAGTGCATGAAAGGGCCCACCGATCAAACGGCCAAGTACCCCGCTGCAGATTTAATTTGAATTTGCATCCCTTTGTTCCTGACTCCTCATGAAGCATGATCTGATTACAAGGGTGAACAGTTACAACGGGGAATTGTGTGCTTATTTGTCTAATAAAACTGATCTTATTTTTTTCCGTCCATGTTATAGATACCAATCAAAGTTTTTTTTTTTTTTTTTAAACAGAGGGCATGGTTAGATACACTTTACATTGCCTTACATGTAGTTTTATGTGACATGAACTTTTAGTGGAGTTAGTTGAGTTTGTTACGTAGCTGAGACAGTGCCGCCTCATTAATTGCGAGGCGCCTAGCCCTCTGACCTTGCTGATGTAGGGTGACAGGCCAAACGGGAGGAGGTGATTGGCCAGCAGGTTCAGCGGTTGAATGTGCCACCACTGGTGTCTCCGAAGAGAAAAACATACAGCCCTCCTCTCCGTTGTCAGATCCACTCATTCCATGGTCCTCAGTGCTCCTCACGTGAAAACATCCCTGGTCCTTTCCACCTCATTTCTGGGAGAAAAAGAAGCATATTTGTCCCATCCAGGGCTGGCCCTAGTCAATAGCGCACATAAGCCGTCACTTAGGCCCCTGGCTGCTTTTTAGGAACTCAGTCTGGGTCTCAACTTACTGTTGAGAGTTAGAATACAATATACAAGTTGCAATTTCAAAATTCAAAATGTGGTTTTGCATCAGCAGTTTCCCTCTTGCTATTTTAGCCCATGTGAGCTAACATTTTTTTTGATTGATAAATTAGTCTAGACAGCTATCTAAACTTATAATCACTACAGAATTACCAACTAAACACGAAGAGCATGTGCCAAGGCAAGATTTTCTCTACGTCCATTGGCAAGATCTGTGAAATTTAAGGAAATTTACTTTAAAACGTATAAATGTTCTCTTCCGCATCAAGACGTGGGGCACTAAAATGCTTTGCCTGCGAGGTGGTGGGGCCCCCAACCAAATCTTACTTACTGTAGGGTCCCCGAAAGGGCTAGTGCCAGCCCTGGTCCCATCACAACTTTAACGTTTATGGTTACTTACAGCAAATGTATCACATTGTATTGGGTACAATCAATAAAGCCTTTAAATTGTGGATTATACATTTTAAAAAAAGAACACATGAAATTACCATGCATTTTTATTTACATTTTAGTAAATGGAAATGTGTTCAATTGTCATTTTTTGGAGGAACTGTAGTCTACAGAGTCGTCTGAACACACACGTCTTCTTTAAATGGCTGTCATTTTGCATTTCTCAAACCTTTAGGACCTTTTCATCAGCCTCAATTGTTTCTTAATTTCCCACTTAGGATGGCTAAGAGAGAAATGACAAGTGTCATATTTGTGTTTTCCTACAACATATACTGTAGTGCCTTCAGAAAGTATTCACACCCCTTGACTTTGTCCACATTTTGTTGTGTTACAGCCTGAATTTAAAATGTATTAAATGTAGATGTTTTGTCACTGGCCTACACACAATACCCCAAAGTGGAATCATGTTTTTTGTTTATTTTGCAAATTAAACATTTAAAGCTGAAATGTCTTGAGTCAATAAGTATTCAACCCCTTTGTTATGACAAGCCTAAATAAGTTGAGGAGTAAAAATGTGCTTAACAAGTAACATAATAAGTTGCATAGACTCAGTGTGATTGCAATAATAGTTTTTAACAGGATTTTTGAATGACTACCTCATCTCTGTACGCCACACATACAGATAATTGTAAGGTCCCTCAGTCGAGCAGTGACTTTCAAACACAGATTCAACCACAAAGAACAGGGAGATTTTCAAATGCCTCGCAAAGGGCACCTCACCGTGAGGCAAATGGTGATTTTTTAACAGTTATAGAGTTGAATGGCTATGATAGGAGAAAACTGAGGATGGATCAACAACATTGTAGTTACTCTGCAATACTAACCTAATTTACAGAGTGAAAAGAAGGAAGCCTGTACAGAATACAAATATTCCAAAACATGCATCCTGTTTGCAACAAGGCACCAAAGTAATACTACAAAAAATGTGGCAAAGCAATAAAAAGTGTTAAGTTTGGGGCCAATCCAATACAACACATTACTGAGCACCACTCTCAATAATTTCAAGCATAGTGGTGGCTGCAACATGTTATCGGTATGCTTGTAATTGTTAATAAGGACTGGGGAGTTTTTCTGGATAAAGAATACATGGAATTGACCTAAGCACAGGCAAAATCATACAGGAAAACCTGCTGCTTTCCACCAGAGACTGGGAGATGAATTCACCTTACAGCAGGACGATAACCTAAAACACAAGGCCAAATCTACAATTGGAGTTGCTTACCAAGAAGACAGTGAATGTTCCTGAGTGGCTGAGTTACAGTGTTGACTTAAATCTACTTGAAAATATATGGCAAGACCTGAAAATGGTTGAATAGCAATGATCAACACCCAATTTGACAGAGCTTAAAGAATTTTGAAAAGAATAATGGGCAAATGTTGCACAGTCCAGGTGTGGAAAGTTCTTAAAGACTCACAGCTGTAACCACTGCCAAAGGTGCATCTACATAGTATTGACTCAGGGGTATGAATACTTATTTAAATTTGATTTTTCATTTTCATCTTCAATCAATTTGCAAAGCATTTCTCAAATCATGTTTTCACTTTGTCATAAGGCATTGTGAGTAGATGGGTGAGAACAAATCAATTTAATACATTTTGAATTCAAGTAACACAACAAAATGTGTGTAGTTTCGTGAGGAAAAAAATATTTAATCCATTTTAGAATAAGTCTGTAACCTAACAAAATGTGAAAAATGTCAACGAGAATGAATATTTCATGAAGGCACTGTGTATAAATAGTGCATTTAGAAAGTATTCAGACCCCTTGACATTTTTCAAATTTTGTTAGGTTACAGACTTATTCTAAAATTGATTAAATATTTTTTTAGTGTTCCCTTTTTTTTTTTTTTAAACTACACACATTTTGTTGTGTTACTTGAATTTAAAATGTATTAAATTGATTTGTTCTCACCCATCTACTCACAATCCCCTCATAAAATATCCCCTCATAAAACTACACACAATACCACCTAATGACAAAGCAAAAAGAGGTTTTTAGAAATTGTTGCAAATATATTACAAATTAAAACATGAAATATCACATTTACATAAGTATTCAGACCCTTTACTCAGTACTTTGTTGAAGCATCTTTGGCAGCGATTACAGCCTCGAGTCTTCTTTGGTATGACGCTACAAGCTTGGCACACCTGTATTTGGGGAGTTTCTCCCATTCTTTTCTGCAGATCCTCTTGAAGCTCTGTCAGGTTGGATGGGACCGTCGCTGTACAGCTATTTTCAGGCCTCTCAAGAGATGTTTGATTGGGCTCAAGTCCGGACTCTGGCTGGGCCACTCAATGACATTCAAAGACTTGTCCCGAAGTCACTCCTGCGTTGTCTTGGCTGTGTGCTTAGGGTCATTGTCCTGTTGGAAGGTGACCAGAGAATCATGTTTCTCGTGGTCTGAGAGTCTTTAGGTACCTTTTGGCAAACTCCAAGCAGGCCTTCATGTGCCCTTCTCCTACGATTGCTCAGTTTGACTGGGTGGCCAGCTCTAGGAGGAGTCTTGGTGTTTCCAAACTTCTTCCGTTTAAGAATGATGGAGGCCACTGTGTTCTACGGGACCTTCAATGTTGCAGAAATGTTTTGGTACACTTCCCCAGATCTGTGCCTCGACACAATCCTGTGTTGGAGCTCTACGGACAATTCCTTCGACCTCATGGCTTGGTTTTTGCTCTGACATGCACTGTCAACTGTGGGACCTTATATTTGCAGGTGTGACTTTTCAAATCAATCAATTGAATTTACCACAGGTGGACTCCAATCAAGTTGTAAAAACATCTCAAATATGATCAATGGAAACAAGATGCACCTGATCTCAATTTCAAGTGCCATAGCAAAGGGTCTGGAAATGTATATACATAAAGTTTCTAAAAACCTGTTTTACTCTTTGTCATTATGGGGTATTGTGCGTAGGTTGATGAGGATTGTTTTTTTTATATACATTTTTGAGAATGTGGAAAAAGTCAAGGGGTCTGTAAACTTTCCGAATGCACTATATATATGCTGAAAAAAATAAAGGGAACACTAAAATAACACATCCTGGATCTGAATGAATGAAATATTCTTATTAAATACTTTTTTCTTTACATAGTGGAATGTGCTGACAACAAAATCACACAAAAAATATCAATGGAAATCAAATTTATCAACCCATGGAGGTCTGGATTTGGAGTCACACTCAAAATTAAGGTGGAAAACCACACTACAGGCTGATCCAACTTTGATGTAATGTCCTTAAAACAAGTAAAAATGGGCTGTAGGCACAACCCCCAGCTGTGGACGTCGGGCCCTCATACCACCCTCATGGAGTCTGTTTCTGACCGTTTGAGCAGACACATGCACATTTGTGGCCTGCTGGAGGTCATTTTGCAGGGCTCTGGCAGTGCTCCTCCTGCTCCTCCTTGCATAAAGGCGGAGGTAGCGGTCCTGCTGCTGGGTTGTTGCCCTCCTACGGCCTCCTCCACGTCTCCTGATGTACTGGCCTGTCTCCTGGTAGCGCCTCCATGCTCTGGACACTATGCTGACAGACACAGCACACCTTCTTGCCACAGCTCGCATTGATGTGCCATCCTGGATGAGCTGCACTACCTGAGCCACTTGTGTGGGTTGTAGACTCCGTCTCATGCTACCACTAGAGTGAAAGCACCGCCAGCATTCAAAAGTGACCAAAACATCAGCCAGGAAGCATAGGAACTGAGAAGTGGTCTGTGGTCACCACCTGCAGAACCACTCCTTTATTGGGGGTGTCTTACTAATTGCCTATAATTTCCACCTGTTGTCTATTCCATTTGCACAACAGCATGTGAAATGTATTGTCAATCAGTGTTGCTTCCTCAGTGGACAGTTTGATTTCACAGAAGTGTGATTGACTACATTGTGTTTTTTAAGTGTTCCCTTTATTTTTTTGAGCAGTGTATATACAGTTGAAGTTGAAGGTGTACATACACCTTAGCCAAATACATTTAAACTCAGTTTTTCACAATTCCTGACATTTAATCCTAGTAAAAAATAATCCCTGTCTTAAATCAGTTAGGATCACCACTTTATTTTAAGAATGTGAAATGTCAGAAAACTAGTAGAGAGAATGATTTAGTTCAGATTTCTTTCATCATATTTCCAGTGGGTCAGAATTTTACATACACTCAATTAGTATTTGGTAGCATTGCCTTTAATTGTTTAACTTGGGTCAAACATTTTGGGTAGCCTTCCACAAGCTTCCCACAATAAGTTGGGTGAATTTTGGCCCATTCCTCCTGACAGAGCTGGTGTAACTGAGTCAGGTTTGTAGGCCTCCTTGCTCACACACGCTTTTTCAGTTCTGCCCACAACTTTTCTATAGAACTGAGGTCAGGGCTTTGAGATGGCCACTCCAAGACCTTGACTTTGTTGTCCTTAAGCCATTTTTCCACAACTTTGGAAGTATGCTTAGGGTCATTGTCCATTTGGAAGACCCATTTGCGACCAAGCTTTAATTTCCTGACTGATGTCTTGAGATGTTGCTTCAATATATCCACATCAATTTCCTCCTCATGATGCCATCTATTTTGTGAAGTGCATCAGTCCCTCCTGCAGCAAAGCACCCCCACAACATGATGCTGCCACCCCCGTGCTTCACGGTTGGGATAGTGTTCTTCGGCTTGCAAGCCTCCCCCTTTTTCCTCCAAACATAACGATGGTCATTACGGCCAAACAGTTCCATTTTTGTTTCATCAGACCAGAGGACATTTATCCAAAAAGTACGATCTTTGTCCCCATGCAGGTGTAAACCAGTCTGGCTTTTTTTATGGCAGTTTTGGAGCAGTGGCTTCTTCCTTGCTGAGCGGCCTTTCAGGTTATGTCAATATAGGACTCGTTTTACTGTGGATATAGATACTTTTGTACCTGTTTCCTCCAGCATCTTCACAAGGTCCTTTGCTGTAGTTCTGGGATTGATTTGCACTTTTCGCACCAAAGTACGTTCATCTCTAGGAGACAGAATGAGTCTCCTTCCTGAGCGGTATGACGACTGCGTGGTCCCATGGTGTTTATACCTGCGTACTATTGTTTGTACAGATGAACATGGTACCTTCAGGCATTTGGAAATTGCTCCCAAGGATGAACCAGACTTGTGGAGGTCTACAATTTTTCTGAGGTCTTGGCTGATTTCTTTCGATTTTCCTATGATGTCAAGCAAAAGAGGCACTGAGTTTGAATGTAGGCCTTGATATACATCCACAGGTAAACCTCCAATTGTCTCAAATGATGTCAAATAGTCTATCAGAAGCTTCTAAAGCCATGACATCATTTTCTGGAATTTTCCAAGCTGTTTAACATTTTGCGATGAGCAAACCCGTATCCGGGAGCGTAATCATAGCCTCAAACGCATTAGCATAACGCAACGGACATAAATACCCCTATGAACTTTTCCTATTCATGAAAATCGCAAATGAAGTGAAATAAATATATTCAAACACAAGCTTAGCCTTTTGTTAATAACACAGGTCACCTACACCACCTGATGTTACAGGAAGGCCATAAAGATCATCAAGGACATCAACCACCCGAGCCACTGCCTGTTCACCCCGCTATCATCCAGAAGGCGAGGTCAGTACAGGTGCATCAAAGCTGGGACCGAGAGACTGAAAAACAGCTTCTATCTCAAGGCCATCAGACTGTTAAACAGCCACCACTAACATTGAGTGGCTGCTGCCAACACACTGACACTGACACTGACTCAACTCCAGCCACTTTAATAATGGGAATTGATGGGAAATGTAAATATATCACTAGCCACTTTAAACAATGCTACCTTATATAATGTTACTTACCCTACATTATTCATCTCATATGCATACATATATACTGTACTCTATATCATCGACTGCATCCTTATGTAATACATGTATCACTAGCCACTTTAACTATGCCACTTTGTTTACATACTCATCTCATATGTATATACTGTACTCGATACCATCTACTGTATCTTGCCTATGCTCCTCTGTACCATCACTCATTCATATATCCTTATGTACATATTCTTTATCCCCTTACACTGTGTATAAGACAGTAGTTTTGGAATTGTTAGTTAGATTACTTGTTGGTTATTACTGCATTGTCGGAACTAGAAGCACAAGCATTTCGCTACACTCGCATTAACATCTGCTAACCATGTGTATGTGACAAATAAAATTTGATTGGATTTGATCTCAGATTTTCAAAATATGCGTTACAGCCAACGCTAGACAAGCATTTGTGTAAGTTTATCATGGCATAATGCTATGCTAGGCTCTGCTGGCAGCAGGCAACATTTTCACGAAAATCAGAAAAGCAACCAAATTAGATCATTTACCTTTGAAGAACTTCAGATGCTTTCACTCAGGAGACTCCCAGTTAGATAGCAAATGTTCCTTTTTTCCAAAAATATTATTTTTGTAGGCGAAATAGCTCCCATTTGTTCATCATGCTTGGCTGAGAAATCAACCCTAAAATAGCGCCCCCTAAATCCAACTGGTTAAAGGCACAGTCAACTTAGTTTATATAAACTTCTGACCCACTGGAATTGTGATACAGTGAATTATAATTGAAATTATCTGTCTGTAAACAATTGTTGGAAAAGTTATTGCCAAAGTAGATGATCTAACCGACTTGCCAAAGCTATAGTTTGTTAACAATAAATTTGTGAAGTGGTTGAAAAATGAGTTTTCATGACTCCAACCTAAGTGTATGTAAACTTCCGACTTAAACTGTATATAAAACAGTGTGCAAAGCTGACATCAAGGCAAAGAAGAATCTCAAAACAAAAATATATTTTGATTTGTTTAACACTTTTTGGTTATTACATGATTCCATATGTGTTATTTCATAGTTTTGATGTCATTATTATTATTCTACAATGTAGAAAATAGTAAAAATATAGAAAAACCCTTGAATGAGTAGGTGTAGTTTTGGCAAGTCGGTTAGGATATCTACTTCGTGCATGACACAAGTAATTTTTCCAACAATTGCTTACAGACAGATTATTTCACTTATAATTCACTGTATATTCACTTAGTTTAAATGTATTTGGCTAAGGTATTTGTAAACTTCCGACTTCAACTGTATATATATATATATATATATATATATATATATATATATATATATATATATATATATGTAGTATTTATGTAGTATTAGAGGTTAAGTTTATTTGGTGTTCTTTATTTATAAAAATGTCTTGGAGGGCAATAATCTTTTGTATAAAGGAACCATTATTATTCCATTTGTTGAATTTGGCGGTATTTTTGTTTGATCGTGAACTCGTCAACTACTTGTCTTGTACTTGTACTATCTGTATGTTGCTTGTTCATAAACAATTCATGTGTATAGAGTCAAATTGACAAACTTGACGTCAAGATTACGGAAGTTGAAATGATATGATTTGATAAATTAAAATGGTTCGTTGAGGGGGAAAGAGCCTTCTGTTGTGAAGTACACTCTGAACTCTAAAATAATGACCCTTCCTTCTTCATAAGCGTCTGCATAGTCAGTCATAACACATCAGAAATGAGTTTAGTATTCCATCGCAAGACAATTGACCTTGTGTGTGCCCTTCTTCACCATAGAGCTGTCACAAGGCTTCATCCAAATTGAGGCAATTAGCGACGATGTGTCTCTCCATTAAGCTGAGTCTCCACTGTGCGCTAATGACGGCGCCGGGACATGGCCTAATCAGTCTCAGATTCCCCCAGAGTTCACAACCATCTCTGACTGGCTGAGAGGGGCCAAGCATACCGCTCTCACAGCATCCAGCCCATTCAGGCCAGGGCAGCACGTAGTTCAGTGCTGTAAGCTTGTTGAAGAGCCCCTAGTGGACCTTTGGCATTTGAAATTGTATTTAGTTCAGCTACTGAGCCAGTAGCCTCCATGAGTTTTCAAGTCTTGTCATTCACAGTTTAATATAAATAGTTTTGGAACAGTGTTTTCCCTGCATTTTTCGGAGAGCATCCTGTTGGTGAAGTGTAGAGAATGGATGAGCCAAGAATGAACCAATCAAGGAAATATGTCATTAAACCCCAGCTGAAAAACACTGCTTTGACAGTAGGCCTCACACTCTTGTGATCTTGTGTGGTGGTGTACTTTTGAACCAAGCACACACCCTCTTGCTTTATACATGTAATCTTTGGGGATTTGTCTGTCTGGGCCACAAGGGCGGAACAAGGTCGGGACAAGGTAATGTTCCCCTCTGCCTGCTGGGTAGGACCGCCACTGTCTCCTGTATGTCTGAAGGAGTAGGGGTTAACAACAACCATAATGCAACTCCATATATGACTCCACCCTTTAGATATAGACATTCGTACACCTGGCTGGGAGAATAAGGGGCTGGCCTCAGTGAAGAAGGTCGAGTCCCTCTTATTAGAACTTGATTATTTGTTGCCATAGTCTAAATCTGTGTAGTAGTGAAACAGAAAATCCTTATGATACATGCTGATTCGCATGGCTTTATGATTAGACTATCATCCTTAAATATCACAATAATAATAATATCACAATCACAGTAATAACATTTAGGTGTATTTTGAGTACAGGTTTTGAGCATTACTCAGTTTCTGGTAACATTGAAATATTGCATATTCAGTGTTGTGACTTAAAGCCACGCAAAATCAACCTCAAAGGAATGATCAGCTGTAATGTTTTCAGACACTTTTTTGTCTTTAATTGCATTTATGAATTTATAGTTTTATGTTTTACTACATCTTAAGCAGCCTGCTTTAATTGAATAATCTGTTTGCTAAGAATTCTAACTCGGAGCCAAAAAAATATTTTGCAAAATGGAGACTGTTTAACAAGGCCCACATATTTTGGGCAAGGACCTGGCCTTCAGATAGATATAATTACTGTGAATCTGAGCTGGATAATAATAATACTGATTAGCTTACTTGACACAAAGCACACAGATAAGCCCATCCGTATCATTCAAATTAAAACTTTTGATATTGATAAAAATGTTTATGCCTTCTTGCGGATTTAGAGTTCCTCTTTCATCTGTGCGCCTCTGTAAGAAGCGATAAGGCATCTGGGTCGGGGGCTGAGGGTGGTGGGGTAGGGGTGGGCATGGGACGTCTGGGTCGGGGGCTGAGGGTGGTGGGGTAGGGGTGGGCATGGGACGTCTGGGTCGGGGGCTGAGGGTGGTGGGGTAGGGGTGGGCATGGGACGTCTGGGTCGGGGGCTGAGGGTGGTGGGGTAGGGGTGGGCATGGGACGTCTGGGTCGGGGGCTGAGGGTGGTGGGGTAGGGGTGGGCATGGGACGTCTGGGTCGGGGGCTGAGGGTGGTGGGGTAGGGGTGTGCATGGGACGTCTGGGTCGGGGGCTGAGGGTGGTGGGGTAGGGGTGGGCATGGGACGTCTGGGTCGGGGGCTGAGGGTGGTGGGGTAGGGGTGGGCATGGGACGTCTGGGTCGGGGGCTGAGGGCGGTGGGGTAGGGGTGGCATGGGACGTCTGGGTCGGGGCTGAGGGTGGTGGGGTAGGGGTGGGCATGGGACGTCTGGGTCGGGGGCAGAGGGCGGTGGGGTAGGGGTGGCATGGGACGTCTGGGTCGTGGGCTGAGGGCGGTGGGGTAGGGGTGGGCATGGGACGTCTGGGTTGGGGGCTGAGGGCGGTGGGGTAGGGGTGGGCATGGGACGTCTGGGTCAAGGGCTGAGGGTGGTGGGGTAGGGGTGGGCATGGGACGTCTGGGTCGTGGGGAGGGCGGTGGGGTAGGGGTGGGCATGGGGTCTGGGTTGGGGGCTGGGGCGGTGGGGTAGGGGTGGGCATGGGACGTCTGGGTCGGGGGCAGAGGGCGGTGGGGTAGGGGTGGGCATGGGACGTCTGGGTCGTGGGCTGAGGGCGGTGGGGTAGGGGTGGGCATGGGACGTCTGGGTTGGGGGTTGGGGGCTGAGGGCGGTGGGGTAGGGGTGGGCATGGGACGTCTGGGTCAAGGCCTGAGGGTGGTGGGGTAGGGGTGGGCATGGGACGTCTGGGTCGGGGGCTGAGGGCGGTGGGGTAGGGGTGGGCATGGGACGTCTGGGTCGGGGGCTGAGGGTTGTGGGGTAGGGGTGGCATGGGACGTCTGGGTCGGGGGCTGAGGGCGGTGGGGTAGGGTGGGCATGGGACGTCTGGGTCGGGGGCTGAGGGCGGTGGGGTAGGGGTGGGCATGGGACGTCTGGGTCGGGGGCTGAGGGTGGTGGGGTAGGGATTGGAATGGGGCGAGTCTATTACATCCTACATTGGTGAGGGATAAGAGTCTTTCAGTTCAACCAGAACATTAATTTGATTTTTTCTTGGGTTTAAGGTTTAGGCCCTGTATGGGAAAGCACTGACACACTTTCCAGAGAAAGTGGTATATTTTTTCATCTGGTGTTTCCAATTGACCCATTTTCTTTGTTTTCAGGTATGTCAGCAGCAGAAATTAGAATGAAAATGCATATGACATTTATACTCTGAAGACATTGTAAAAAATCTTCAGAGGTGTTGCTAGATATGGAGAGAATAATTTTGTAGCTATTTTTACTAAATAAATCATATTGGTAAAATATGTTTTCAATACCTTTGAAAATACGTATTTCATATGTTTTATGGCAATCAAGACCTTTCATGGCAAGCTAGTTCTTTGTTCTACCAAAAGTAATAAAACACTCTCACACTCTCAAATAGGTATGGAACATTTTCTAAATCCATTGACACTACAGTTGACCCCTTACTCTCCCTGATCAATATAATTACAGCCATTGTTTAGAAGACCCCTTTTGATTTGCATGTTGTATAAGGTCATTACGTTACATAAGCTGCAGCTTTCCACTGTTGTTGACAGAAGTCTCAGCATCCTTACTGTGCTGTAAGGCTGAATTAAAACGTTTATTCAGCACAGGACTTTACTCTGTTTCATGCCATCCTCTAAGCCCAGTGACTGTTGTGAATGATTGAAACGTGTTCTTTAATACTGCAAACAGTTCAGAGTCTAATAGGTTTGACCTGTCAGTAACCTCTGGCAGGAGAAATAAAGAATGGAGAAAAAATGAAGCTTCTGTATTCATCTCATCTTGTGCACGAACTGCACTGCGCGGCAGATGAGTCAGCGTTGTGCTTCGGTGAAAAAGGGGGTAATAGGGAGGGGGCTCCCTCAATAGAGCCATTAATGAGAATACAGAGAGAGAGAGAGAGAGAGAGAGAGAGAGAGGGAAAGAGTTCAAGAGACCAGTGGAACGTATGAGAGAGTAACTGAAGGAGATAGGAGACAGAGACGAAAAGAGTTCAAGAGACCAATAGAATGCATGAGAGAGCAACTGAAGGAGATAGGAGACAGAGAGGGAAGGAGTTCAAGAGACCAGTAGAATGTATGAGAGAGCAACTGAAGGAGATAGGAGACAGAGAGGGAGAAAGTGAGAAAGAAAGAACAGGAGAACGTCTGGGACAAACCAATGAGGTAGAAAAGGTAAATACGAGGAAGGAGGTTACACGTTTGTACATCATTTCAAGTGGCACTAAGGTATAATTATGCTCAAAACAGGGGCACGGTCTGATAACCACTGTCTGTTTTTGGTTGAAGCTTAATTAACCCTGTTCAATTTATATTCCGTCAGCAACATGAGCCTGACGTAAGGGTGTGGCAGTCAACCCACTACTACAGTATTATTTTTTTAAATACCTGTTGCTAGTGCAACATTTGGGTGAGGCTGCAACAGAAAAAATACTAATGATTAGGAAAAATGTGTTTTCACTTGTCTTTACGAAGTACGTTGATGGTCAGAGTTAACTCTTAATTTTTAACCACTAGAGGCCACCATACACAAAACCCTGGCACCCCTACTGAGAGTTGAAATGCATTTACTAGACTAGTCAAGAAACCAACCGGATAAATATTGGACATGCATCTACAAGGTGGCAAACTACTTTTGTTGTGGTTTGGAAAGTTGCTGTTCCCCAAATAGCCACACTCATACCAGATCTTGGCAGAAAAGACATTGAAGTTTTCATCCATTTTAATTCATCATGAGGTAATGGATAGAGTATGACACCAGTTTAATTACAGCTGCTGTTGTGGAGTGTGCATCAAATAATACTCTCCTCACAGTTGCACCCTGGGCGTGGCTGGGTCCTGGATTCTCACGTGAGTCTTCTTGAACTCCGCAGCATAAAGATTTCTGCAAGAGGGAAAAGACATTCCAACCGAGGTGAAATTGAACTTTTAGGCCACATTTGTGTGTCTGTCCTCACTCTGTTGATGGCTGAGGGTTAAAAGGGCTCTTGAAGGTAGACATGGAGCTCCAAACATCTGTCAGAGACATCATGGCCTGACTGAGGCCTCATGACTTTCCTTAAATTCTGGGGTTTATATTTCAGCCACCTCTGACAAATGTCAGCTCCTCCTGACCCTCTCCTTCAGTCTCAAGACTTCTTCTCTCTCTCTCTCTCTCTCTCTCTCTCCCTCTCTCTCTCTCTCTCTCATTTTCTCTCTCTCTTTCTCTCTCATTTTCTCTCTCGCCCCCTCTCTCTCTCTCTCTCATTTTCTCCCTCTTTCTCTCACACCCTCTTTACGGTAAAAAGCTAAACTTCCTGTCGGTTAGCAGGCTCTGTTCCAAGCCAAACAAAGTCTGGGAACTTTTCACCCCAAAGCCGACAAATAGTGAGTTACGCATCTATGGAAAAAGAGCACTAGGCAGGAGAAGGAATGGTTTGGCTTCTGTACCATACCAAGCTCCATTTGTTGCTTTGTATCTAACACGTATGTGTTTGCTACTAAGCAACAAATGGCTAGAGTTGGGTATCTGTAAGGGTAAAGAAGCCTCTGGTGAAAATAGAGAAATATTTGACAGATTACTTGATTAGATTTACCATTAGAAATAATGAGCACATTAATGTATGTGTATTTGTATTTTGTATTTACAATGGATCCCCATGTATTACGGATGCCAAGGCAGCAGCTACTCTTCCTGGGGTCCAGCAAAATGAAGGCAGTTATACAATTTTTAAAACATTACAATAGATTCACAACAGATTTCACAACACATTAAAAAAGTGTGTGACCTCAGGCCCCTACTCTACTTTTCATGTGTTTGTATGAATGTTGGGTATACATATCATTCCACTCAATCTAACATGGACATACAGCTCAACAAAGTGTTTGTCTTCTTCAGTACCCACCAGTGTATTTCAGTAGAGGAGAAGGACAATTTATCTGGCATGTGTTGGCAGATCCCAGGTGACCTCAAAGAGAGGCTGATGTGGTTAAGAGCCGTTGTAAAGGGCTTCACTCACTCTGTATACAATAACCTATGATATTTTCTTGACAAAGCTGATACTGTATCCAAGAATGTTTATAGCCCTGAGATTTCTAGAGCAAAGGCAAGGTGAAAGCAGCCAACTCAAGTCGACTGCATGCCTACTTCCAAAGAAAGCTAGATGAACTCTTAGAGCAAATGGCAAGCATTGAGGGGGAGCCACAATGCTGTGACTGCTAGGTTTAAGAAGAGGAGGGAAACCAGTGTAGAGGGAGCAGTTTACCAGTGTGGCTACCTAATGGACTGGAAGCATGCCTAGTGAATGTGTAGTGTTTGTAGAAATGTTTGACATGTCATTTATAGTCCTTCAATCTTGACCTTTACCTACTGTAAGTATTTCCTATGTTAGTGTGATTTTGTTGCCATGTGTTCCACCTACAACTGCCTTCGTTAGCCATTAGCTTAGTACCTAATCATTTATCCTTTTATAGCACATCTATTTAGGCCATCATCAATATGTGATATGGTCTTTCCACAGTACGTGTGACTAAGGTCAACGTGTGACAGGTGCATTTGTTGCTTCTATTAACAAATGATTACCCTTTGCTTGCATGTTAATTATAGTATTAATATGTCACTATGTGAAACCCATTACCTGTGAAAAGCCCACCTGAGGTAGAGATTAAGAGGTCATTGGTGGTTCAGCACAAAACAGGAGGGCAATTCCATTGGAGGGCAATTCCATTGGAGGGCAATTCCATTGGAGGGCAATTCCACGATTACAGTGACAGACTCAGATTATTCGCTTTAAAATGTGTGTCAAACAAAAAACAATGGCTGTAAAGTTAAACAAACTATACAATTCTATGCACAATGACTACTTTTAACCATTTCCACTGAACATTTTACAAAAACACATAAACTAAAAGAACAGTGCAGATTCATAATGTGGTAACAGAATGACGGTTTGTGCTGTTTGTGCTATCATTCTGTTACCAAACTTTGCAGCTGCACTGTTCTTCAAGTGAATGTGTTTTTGTTAAATTCTCTGTGGAAATTATTAAAAGTAATCCTTGTGCACAGTTATATGGTTTGTTTAACTTCTCAATCATTGTTTTTTGTCTGACATACATTTAAAAGTGTAAAATCTCAGTGCCACTCGTTGAGTCTCTCCCCAAAAAGCAATAATCCATTAAGCCCTCTCTCCTGCTCTCTTCCCAGTCAGGAGATGCCAGAAGGTGGGAGATACCGTCGGGTGTCCCGCTCCCACAACTATTTCCTCATACTCCTCCACAGTGATTATCATCATCTACACCAATCTCTCTGCAGAATGGGTTAGTTCAACAGTGTAACCGACTCCACTCAGCATTTCAACAGGTCAGAAACCTCAATTCAGAAACTTTAAAAAAAAAAACGAAACCAGAATCATAATGACAGCACTGATCATAATCACTAATCTGACCACAGAAATCAAGGCAGTACTGACCACCCCAGCCCAGTATGTGTCCCCAGGACTGTACCATGTAGAAAAATCACATGAGTACCACTTCATCCTGGATGAGCCGGAGAAGTGCCTGGTGCAGAACCCCTTCCTGATTCTGATAATACCAGTGGCGCCCTACGACAGGGTGGCTCATGACAGCGCCCGCAATACTTAAGGTAGTGCTAGACAGGTACTGGGGAAAGAGGTGGGTCTGTTCTTCCTCCAGGACAAAGTGCTGCAAGAGAGCAAAGAGCACTAGGATCTGCTGCAGAGCAATCTCAACGACTGCTACAAAAACTTGATCATGGTGATGCTGGAGGGGCTGAGCTGTTGCTGCCCCACGCCTCCTGTGCCTTGAAGATCGACACCAATGTGTTCCTCAAGGTGCACAACCTGATCAACATGCTGCTTAACGCTTCAAAGTTGAACTGGGTGACTGGACAGGTGATCTATTCAAACCCTGTTATAAGAGATCTCAACTCCAAATAATACATTCCCAAAGAGGAGCTTCCTGAGACTGTGTACCACTGGAGGCTGGTGGGAGGAGCTATAGGTGGACAGGTTTTGTAATGGCTGGAATGGAATAAATAGAACAGTCAAACCAAGGAAAGAGAAAGGGGGATACCTAGTCAGTTGTACAACTGAATGCAAACAACTGAAATGTGTCTTACCCATTTAACCCTCTGAATCAGAGAGGTGCTGGAGGCTGCCTTAATCCACGACCACGTCGTCGGCCCCTGGGGAGAAGTTGTTGTTGGGGGTTAACTGCCTTGCTCAGGGTCAGAATGACAGATTTTTACCTTGTCAGCTAGGGGATTCGATCCAGCAACTTTTTGGGTTACTGGCACTATGTTTGATACTGTTTCATTACAATGAGCCCGTCCTCCTTTAACTCCTCCCACTAGCCTCTTCTGCCTTATACGCAACTAATACTGTGGGCCACAGCTATGTCTTCCCCATGGACCTCCTCAGGAAGCTTGTGGAGGCATCCAAGCATTTTCAAGCCCTCTTCTTAGAGGATGTCTATATGGGACAGTGGATGAAGCACCTGTGCGTCCCACCAACTGACCCCTCCACTGGCCCCAGTGGTGCCCTCTCATACAGATAAATTAAACCACCTCGTCCAGGTTTCCCCCATCACTTATAATCACTGCAGCTACAGTACGCCAGCCTGAGCGGTCACTGGTCAGAGTGTGTATGCTGACCCATGTGCTCCTAATGTGATGGGAAGGTACAGGTGACCCAGAAGCTGACGTTTGTGTTGAGAGGTAGCATCTCTTTTGTATGCCTTGGTTATGCCAATATATGTATTATTTTGATTGATTGACCTGAGTTAAAGTTCATGTTGAATCTCATTTTTGTTTTTTTTCAAATTGCTGCTTGGAGCTAGAATTGGGATCCTGTATACTGTGCTAATACAGATACAAAAATACAGAGAACAAGCTACAATACAGTAAACTTAGAAAACGAGGCATTTATGGTATGTGTATAGAGGCCGCCATCTTTCTGCACGTCTACCATTAATAAACATGAAATTCAGTTGACCCCAAACTTGAGACGCACTCACATACAATTACTGCTGTAGTCAGTGTTCATAAGGGTCTGACTGAGCTCATTATTAGATCAGGAGAACTTAATGAGCCGATGGATCACCGCCAGCTCATTAAGTTCTCCGAACACATTTTTTTTGCAAAATAAACTCCTCCTGTTTCTAACCCTACTGTTGCTAACCCTACTGTTGCTAACCCTACTGTTGCCAAGCCTACTGTTGCTAACCCTACTGTTGCCATCCCTACTGTTGCCAACCCTACTGTTGCTAACCCTACTGTTGCTAACCCTACTGTTGCTAACCCTACTGTTTCTAACCCTACTGTTGCTAACCCTAGTGTTGCTAACCCTACTGTTGCTAACCCTACTGTTGCCAAGCCTACTGTTGCTAACCCTACTGTTGCCATCCCTACTGTTGCCAACCCTACTGTTGCTAACCCTACTG
This sequence comes from Oncorhynchus tshawytscha, assembly GCF_018296145.1. NCBI lineage: Eukaryota > Metazoa > Chordata > Actinopteri > Salmoniformes > Salmonidae > Oncorhynchus > Oncorhynchus tshawytscha. Next base: position 76,427,735 of record NC_056434.1, on the reverse strand, counting down.
TTGCTAACCCTACTGTTTCTAACCCTACTGTTGCTAACCCTACTGTTGCCAACCCTACTGTTTCTAACCCTACTGTTGCCAACCCTACTGTTGCTAACCCTACTGTTGCCAACCCTACTGTTGCTAACCCTACTGTTGCCAACCCTACTGTTGCCAACCCTACTGTTGCCAACCCTACTGTTTCTAACCCTACTGTTGCTAACCCTACTGTTGCCAACCCTACTGTTGCTAACCCTCCTGTTGCCAACCCTACTGTTGCTAACCCTACTGTTGCTAACCCTACTGTTGCTAACCCTACTGTTGCCAACCCTACTGTTGCCAACCCTACTGTTGCCAGTCCTACATTTTTTTCACCACTTCACACATTTTTCAAAAGGAAGCGATGAGAGGATGGAAGAAGGTCGCAAGGAGTCACGAAATCCAATTGAGAAGAGGCCTATGGAAACTGGAAATAAAATGGGTGCCTGCCTCCTGCCTGCCGATCACCTCTTTTGCTTTTTGTTTTAATTAACACATGGTTTCATGGTTACTAAAGTAAGAAGTCATTTTATACAACTTAAAGAATTAAGAGACTCTGAATGGAGAATGTGCTGAGAATTGATTGCAGTTATGAAAATAACCTTGCCTTAAAACTCAATGTTTGAAACTGGTATCATGTTTAACTGACATCTATTGTTAATGAAAAACATTTAATCACATACAGCAAAAATATCCCTCAGTCATACAATGTGTGAAAGCGGCACAAAGGCTATGCCCTTGCTCCAACAATAGCTCAATTCCAGGATAGGGAATATCAATCTAGTCTATGCTGTGTTAGTGAGTACTTAGTATGTGAACTGTTAACGGTGGGAGTGATTGTGGTCAGTGGAGAGACCTGCGCCCAGAGCTGCTGTGACGTGTCACAGCCAGACCTTTCCCTATTCAGCTCAGTGATTTACACACTCTCCCACACTGTCTGCCTCCCAGGCAGGTTGTGTGTTGGGGGGAGGGGGGCAGAAAGCAGGTCTGGGTGTCAATGTTTAACAAGGCAAACACACAGGCCCCACAGTCGCAAATCAACCCACAGACGCTTCTGTGGTAAAGGGTGGCTTTTGCGAAGTGTTGTCAGAGACAGTGGGAAGAGTTCTTTCTACATTGATTAATAACGGCTTGTATGCATCTTGCAGGGGTTGCAGTGAGCGGTGCAGCATTGATATGAGGGTGTATCTAGTGGAAATGATAGCAGTATCTTTGTGTCCCCCAACCCAGAATCTCTTTCGGCTCTCTCTTTCTCTTTCTCTTTTTTTCTTTTGCTCTCTCTTTCTTTCTCTTGTCCTCTTTCTTTCGCTCTCTCTTTCTTTCTTTCACTCTCTCTTTTTCTCTCTCCCTTTCTTTCACTTTGTTTCTCTCTCTCTCTTTCTTTCACTCTCTTTTTCTCTCTGTCACTTTCTTTCTTTCACTCTCTCTTTCTATCTCTTTTGCTTGCTTTATCTCGCTCTCTCTTCCCCATTGTTTATCCTTGCTCCTGTTATGGGTTTTCTTCCTTCTCTTTTCTCTTTTGTAAGTGATCACTCTGAGGATTGGGACACTTTGGAGGCTTAGCTCCCTGTCTTATGAATAATGAACACTGGTTCAGACCATAAACTTACTTTGGAGATTCGTTTGAGAACCTCAAATACACACTGAGTTCTACGTTTTTTTCTAAGACCTGTGCTATGTGCTCTATTAAAACATTTGTGCTGCAGTATTCCGTTTGAATTACTTATTTGAATAATGCCGTCAGATTACTTATTCTACTATCAATAGTTGCATTGCCATAATAAAAGTTATAAAACATATGTGAGGAAGATCATCATTACAAGTGTTCTCTCAACAGGAGGATAAACACAAAAATCCTTCTGAGGAATTAATATGCAATTACCTCACTAAATCTTATTATTTTTATAATCATATTTTGGTGTACTTTTTGTTCAATGTGAAAGCCCTGTTATAATGAGTCATCAAAACGCACATCACTGGTCACATACCCACACAACCTAAGTTCATACTCTCATGATGTGGTCTGTTTGATGTCAGATTTGCTTTCATACTCATACCCTCCTCTACCTGCTTCTGTCTAGCCCTTTCCTCTGAACCGTTGTTCTATGGTATTCCCCCTTTCCCCACTTTTAATTCCACCCCATGACCCAGGTATATAGGGCATGGCCCCAGCCCTGTAGTGGGGCCTCCTCCTTGAACATTAGGTCCCAAACACCCCAGAAGCCACCCCATTAGACATCTTGCACCATCCCCTGATGCTAAGGACCCAAGCAGCGCCTTAAGCAGTCCCTGGGACACGTTTCTACGGTTACGTGGCCCCATAACCCAGCCACTCTATATTAACGCAGGAGATTACTGGTGCGGAACAGTCGAAGGGAGATTCTAATTGACAGGCAGGACTTTCTGGCTCTCTGTAGTCTGCTCTGCTCATGGGGCCTTTCTTATTAGGACACCCTGCGTGGGACTTGACCTATAACACACTTAATGTTTGGGGACCCAGGTTCACTGGACACAGGTTCACTGCCTAGTTTCATCCACAGATCAAGACCTCCGAGTGAACTATGTCAGGTATTACAAAGACTTAAAGGGAGGGAAGGTGTGTTGTTGAACTGCGCTGAACTCAAGGTGCACTCCATGGTGATCAAACTATTTAGCCTTTCATGTTTGTGAGCCTGGTACGTGGCACAGTGAGCTTTCATGTTGGAATTTGCAGGGCCGGTGTTTGTTTCGTCAACTACAATGCGGTTGTTGAGCACCTTTCAGCACCAGGTAATCGTTTGGCCTGAACTGAGGCACTAATACCCAGCAGAGTGACGGGAAATGGATGTATGTTTGTGTTTTACACGGAGGAGAGGAGAGGAGAGATGGAGACACGGAGACACGACAGAAGACATGACACAGCAGCAGTCTAGTCCCTGAGGAGAGGGGGGACGAAGAGTGTGTGTGGGGGGGGTCAAATCCATCATCAGTGATTTTCCATTCTGTAATCCAGGGGATTGGAAGGATCTGTTGAGTGACTAGTAAGGCTCAGGCTTATATTTAGTCTAACCTTTGACCCCTTCGCTAATTGCATATTGCTAAGAAAAAAGTGCTGATGACAATGCACCTCTAGCTTGAAAACTACAGAAACAATGTCATGCATTATTGCCAGGTTGTTTATAATGGGTACTGAGACTTTAGGACATTGGTTGTTTATCTGAAAGTCCATATGAAGTTTCCTAAAATTCCATCCAAAAACAACCTCTAGTCCATAAACCCCGTATATTTCGTAATGTTCTCTGCCCATGTAAGCACGAGACCCTGGGGTTAAATCATGTCATTTAACAGACACTCTTATCTAGAGTGATTAACAGGAGCAAATAGGGTTGGCAAGGAGCTTGGTGGTAGTTAAGTCAAATCTTAGTAGGACTTTCAGTAGTTCATTACTTTTTACCATGTAACTACTAGAACTACCAGCTACATAACAAAATAAATATACATATATGTATATACATATATATATAACTTGTTTTTGCAAAAACTCCCCCTGTTTTTTTGTCTCTCCCTGAACACTCAGCAAAGCCAACCCACTCACTTTCTAGCTGTCACACAGATCTCACTACACTGATAACATCTGACTCCAGAATGTTCTTGCAGTTATGTTTCCTAACTTTGTATTATATGACATTTCAGATTTAGATATGATCATTTTTCATGAGGTACTGTAGTTTTGATGTAGTGAACTACTTTTTAAAACTATATTTCTCTTAAGGGTAGCTTTATTTCAGCTCAGCTTCTTCCAGTGTGAAGTGATTGGTAGTTTGGAAAACTATATTTTCAGAGTAGCTTCCCCAAAACTGCTTCATGTCCACAGCCAGGCTCAACCCTAACCTTAACCCTAACCCTAACCCTAATCCCAACCCTAACCCTAACCCTAACCTTGATTTATCCTACTTTTATCCTACTTTTGTCTTTAGACTCATAAGGTGCTGGGTCTCAACTCTGCCGGACTCTCCCTTTAATTCAAGGTGCAGTAGCCTGGGTCTGTTGCCTGGCTACCCAGACTCCTTGCTCCGGCCAAACGCTACGCCACGCCCACAGACGTTAGTTTCTTTTCCTCAATGAGTCTGCATCTGAGTACCTCCCTGACCCTTCACTGAATGCGAACACATTCGGGGCCATCTTTGAAATTTTGTCATAGGCTATGATACTCTGGTTGGTTAGAGACAATCCCATCGCTGTTGACTTTGTTTTGTATAACGCCCATCGTGCCCCTCGTCACCACAAATGACTTCAATGATGGAAGTCTCAGACTAAAGTATATAGCAAACGACAGAGGAAGAAGTTAGTGTGAGTTATCAGGCTACTGGCTATAGGCAGCTCCAGCTCAATTTACCTGATGAGAACCAACCTTGTCCATAGCCCTGTTGATAACTGTTACTAACATGCGTCATTTGTCCTGAACTTGTCCACATTCTGATTGTGCACACATTTTTGGACCAGTGTAGACTCATTGTGACATCAGGAGGTAGTCAGGCACGCATTGAGTCTGAAACTTACAAGTGTAGACGGATCTAGTCAGAGAAACCATTTAAATCATTATTATCCCACCTCTAAATTCATTGACTTATGGCATCATGATGTGTTTTAAACAAATACATATTATTTTTGAAAGAATATGTCAAATAGTTTGCATACAGGGAGGGACCAGGAAATCTGGTCACAATGCGGGCACAGTGGACAGATAAGAGACACATTTTCTTACAATGTGTAGATGCATGTCTGAAGATTTGGGCACAAAAGTAATGTGGACAACATCAGGACAATGGACACAGGTTAGCACAAGCCTACAGGTATAAACAGGGCTCTTGAAAAACCATATGCACGTACCTGTACTTTGTCCTTACTAGGCATTTGCCGTTGTTTCAACCTGATGATGACTGTGCATGTGCCTACAAATTCAGTGGTTTCGGAGCACTATTGAGTAAATAGCACAGTGTGTATAGCAACGCTGAAGTATTCCTGTTTTCAAAATACATGCCATAGACTAAGTATGTGTCTTCTGCAATAGGGACAGGTAAGGACAAATCTTTAGAGGCTAACACAGGAGATCTACACCGGTGAGAGAATCCTTTGCGTTCTTTCTCTTGTTATGAGAAGGATTCTCAGATACAATACCTCGTGTTCCTGTTACTGGCTTATGAAAAGGGAACATACATTTTCCTTTTGTTGACGCACAAATATTAGCCAAGCACTAAAAATATTTGGTTCGAGCACAAACGTTTTATTAATAATCAACTAAACATCCTCTATCTGTTACAAACACATTAAACACCCATAGTGACAATGAATGAAAATAAGCCTTTCATCGCCTGCTAATTGCTGCTTTGTTGTGTCAACATTTGATCACGACTAGACTGATTCGCAACTGTCTGCCCAACACAGCTCAGCAGAAGCTGCTTAGTGGTTCTGGCCGTGAGAGGAGTCAATCAACTGAGCTGGAGAGAGCAATCACAGTCAGGTCATTAGCCAGGTAATTGGTGTTTGTTTAAACCACTGCTAATACAAACAAACTAATTAGATTAAGTCAGTAGACAATTTATAATGGTTTAGATTATATCAAGTGATTTAGCAGCTCATTTGAATCATTGATAGTTGTTTTGATAGGGGGTCAGAGGTTAGACTTTGACTGAACCTGAAAAACCTGTACTCTTGGATTTACACACCTGAACTTCCATCTAAATTGCTTACTGGTAATGCTTGTATTAGATTTACAATTATGTTACTACAACAACACAGACATGAATTATTGGGAACTTGATCTTACGTCAAATAAATGTGCATATTGGAAATGATGTGCCGGCAAAGACGAAGACAAAGACGAAGAAGAAGAAGAAGAAGAAGGGGTTTCTAGGGGTAGTGTTCATTCAAGGACAAGACCTCCATGTCTCCTCAAGGAATCTTTAAATCCACTGATGCTGAAGCCTGGGGGAGTGAATATACATTGTGTAATTGCTTGTAATTATTGCAATTAAATGGTGCAGCGTGAAGGTGAACAGAAAGGTAGAAAGAACTTTCCATCATAGTGGAGTGAGTGCGTAGGATGTGTTTTTGAACTCCTAGTAGTTGTAATCGTCTGTGGTCTTCAGTGGAGACATTGGCATCCAGTCAAAAATCTGCTATTGCTCAGACAAACGCTTGAGGTGGCGTGTGGTGTGGGAGGCACTGAGGTGCTGCTGGATATATGTTGCCTAAGGTATCCTCTGGCTGTTCTCTAAGAACCAAGAGAAGATCTAATACCCTTACAGTATAATATTGTTTATCTGTCCTATTAGGTCATCATGCCTCATTCATCACCTGTTTAATTTACAACATTCAATAGGGTTATTATGGCTCTATGCAATTATCATATCAAGTTCAGAATGCTTGTGTCTAAGCTGAGCTCATTACCACTTAAGTTATGAGAGAAACCTGTTAGATGTAGGCCTATTGGCTGAAAGAAACCAGAGCTTTTTCTCTCACTCAGTCCAATCATGTACACGCTAACCATGTTTCTGGGATGAGTCTGAAACTACTTCTTGCGGTTCATGTACAAAGCAATGTTTTTACAGACAGAAAAAAATAAACTCCACAAACAGCTCGTTAAGTCAGACATGTATCAGAATGTTATTTTTGACTTATTCCGGAAAGACAGTTACCGGTTTGATTTGAATAGCCTCTGTCAGAACAGGAAGCGTTGCTGGTTGATATGATTATGGTTGCAGAAGGTACCGCAGCAGTTCACTGAACGGTTCAATGGCCCTTCTAGGTGGCATTTAATCCTATTACCGAATTCCATGAAAAGGGGAAAGAGACAATTACACTTATTTAGACTGGTTCACTTCGCAGCTCTGCTCCTGCAGCAGATTTAACTGCCCAAACAGGGTAGAAACAGGGCTTAAAGAACTAAACACAGCTAATCACAAATTGTTTTTACAGGGTTTGGTTTCAAAGGGTTTCTCATCGTATGATCCCACTCCTCTGTCATCATCTGTCTTCGCTTGATATAGTTTTTGCTTTTTACATTCAGCTATTCGGGATCTGAGTACTTGAATATGTCTTTTGTCAACTGTCTCCAGAAATCAGCATAACATTTTAATTGATTTAAAAGAATGGGTGTGTGTTCATGCAAGAGTGCATTTTCATGTAAGAGTGTGCGCACATCTGTGTGAGTGTAGAGCAGGAGGAGGAGGGTCCATTACTCAGCTGGAGGGATGGGGGGCAGTGGGCAAGGTGCGCCCTGTTCTTCATTGTTGCTGTGATTGTCAGTTCGGGACCCCAGCTGGCACTGAAGTAGCCATCCGAGGAGAGTCCCCCCACACCACAACCCCTGGCTTCACATGCGCGCGCGCGCACACACACACACACACACACACACACACACACACACACACACACACACACACGCACGCACGCACGCACGCACGCACGCACGCACGCACGCACGCACGCACGCACGCACGCACGCACACACACACACACACGCACGCACGCACGCACGCACGCACGCACGCACGCACGCACGCACGCACACACACACACTCACTCACTCACTCACTCACTCACTCACTCACTCACACACAGAGCATCCCCCTCCACTATCCCCTGTCCCGTCCCCCACCAGTGAGTTTGAAAGGATGTCAATCAAGGGTCCATTTTGGCCTGGGGCTGGGAGAATGGGCCTAGTGGCCGGACCAGGCTGATGTCACCTCACTCTGGGTTTGATTGGCATGGCCAGAGCAGGGAGGATGGATGGAGCTGTCACAGGGGCTTGGTTGTGGTGTCACTGCTTCAAGGCCCCAGAGCTGCCGCTCTTTTCTCTCTAAATGGATCAATGCTAATGAAATTTGCAGATAGTAGTCATATTTCTCATTCAGGGAGCTCCCACTTCTCCCAATGCAAGATGTAAGTCATACTGACTGACGTTGCCCTCAATGATGAAAGCTCCCTGTCAGGCTCAACTTGTGGCAGTTCAGAAAACCGTGCACATTTTTTCCCTTGCTACCTCCTCCTCTCTCTGTCTTCTGCTCGTTCGTCTTTGTTTTCTCAAGCAACTGAAAAAAGGAAAGAATGCATTGAATGGAAGTATGATTGACCCCATCGGGAATGTTGCCTGAGAGCAAAATGTTATCTTTGTTGCAATTGTCCTTCCATTTTAAAAAGCTTTTCTCTAGTCCCAAGAAAGGATTGATTGTGTCAGCAGATCACCTTTTGAAATAGAATTGGTTTGCTAAGGGGTTCTATTCTTCACGTAGCCTGCTGCTGAAGAAGGGTTAACGTGCACATTGCTGATGGCAAAGTATGAAGTCTTGAGCGTAGCCCCTGGAAATGCTTGGTGGTCAGTGTCCCAGTTCCACCAGATTTAATACCTACGTCTTGCAGAATCCATTCAAACAAAGGTCACATCAAAGGTCTACAAGGCAGGGATCCTTTAAGTTTTCTATGACCGCCACCCTAATGAATATCAAGCTATATAAAGTATTCATTTCTTATTTATAGTATAACTTCCGAAAGATGGAATCTGTGTCTTCCACTCGGTATAGAAAAACGCACACATATACACAAACACACACGCATTCACACTGACCACCCGTGGCCACATCAAGCAACCCCTTTAAAGCACACTCCTGTGTGTATACACCCAGATGTAATGGTTGTTTGAACTCTCCCTGACAGACGATTAATCTGGCTGTGCTCTTATTGTATTACAGAGAGGCAGAATGAATCAGAACACAGAGAGAGAGAGGGGTGAGGGAGAGAGGGGCACCCCTATGCCATCCATTAGATTAAGAAAACATTGTCTAATTAAGTATCTCCAACCTATTACTTCCTCATTTAATCACCCATTATTTCTCTGGCCAAACTTCCTCTCTCCTTTCATATTGATGGTGGCCCTCTTGGGTGGCGGGTTGGCATGGCTCTCCCAATATAATTACCATGGGATGAGGGGGAGCCAAGGGGGACCAGGGCCCTCCATGCATGCTGACCCTGCATTGTTCAAGGCATTTCATTTTAGCAGCTCATCTGTTCCTATCAATTTAGTTTGGACCACCGATTTCCTTACTCTGCAGTATTCACAAGTAATTGTGAATTATTGTGAATTGTGAAGGTATTGATAAGCCATTTATGCAGTTTCCAAGGAGACTCCAGCATTCTTTGTTTAATCTTCATTTTATAACACGTTTGAATGAACTCTGTCTCTGTTTCTTCCTTCAATTATCTTAGTCACAAGAATCTGAAGGCTTTAACATTCAAACAATCATAGCTATTATTCCATTTTTTAGCAAGGCTGATTTGCGTTGTGATATAGATTAAATACTTATTGTAATGAAATTGTTTTACTTCTAGCAGGGTTGGGGTCCATTTTAAGGCCTAGATTAAATCAGATCAAGTGTTAACCTGTGCTAACCGACACCCCCAAAGCAGGTGTTTTGCCGGTGTCGGAGGTGTAACTGCACTGGAGCTGTCAAATCAGTGAGCTCCTGCTCGAGAGTTGACCACACACCACAGGAAGCAGAATTGAATTTGAATTAAAAGGAAGTAGAATTTAATTCAATAAAATGTAATGAAATTCAATATGCTAATTTATTCTTCACATCACTATACAAATGTTTAAAAAATTGCAGTGCAGTCTTGAAATATTCTCAGATAATTTTGTCATATTTGAAATGATGTGTATTCTCTGCATTAATAAGTGTCAGATGCTAAAAGGAATGAGACTTCATGTCCCAGTTGAAGTTCTTTGAATTGCTTTGAATTAAATTCTACTTCCTTAATTTCAAATTCTATTCAAATTCTGCTTCCTGTGGGGTGTGTCCAATTCAAATGTGAATTCACGGATGCAAAATTCTGAATTGACCCCAATTCTGACCAACTTTTACTGTATTCTCACTATTTAAAATCAAATCAAATCAAATCAAATCAAATGTATTTGTCACATACACATGGTTAGCAGATGTTAATGCGAGTGTAGCGAAATGCTTGTGCTTCTAGTTCCGACAATGCAGTAATAACCAACGAGTAATCTAACCTAACAATTCCAAAACTACTACCTTATACACACAAGTGTAAAGGGATAAAGAATATGTACATGAAGATATATGAATGATTGGTGGTACAGAGCGGCATAGGCAAGATGCAGTAGATGGTATACAGTACAGTATATACATATGAGATGAGTAATGTAGGGTATGTAAACAAAGTGGCATAGTTTAAAGTGGCTAGTGATACATGTATTACATAAAGATGCAGTAGATGATATAGAGTACAGTATATACATATACATATGAGATGAGTAATGTAGGGTATGTAAACATTATATTAAGTAGCATTGTTTAAAGTGGCTAGTGATATATTTTTACATCAATTTCCATCAATTTCCATAATTAAAGTGGCTGGAGTTGAGTCAGTGTATTGGCAGCAGCCACTCAATGTTAGTGGTGGCTGTTTAACAGTCTGATGGCCTTGAGATAGAAGCTGGTTTTCAGTCTCTCTGTCCCTGCTTTGATGACCCTGTACCGACCTCGCCTTCTGGATGATAGCGGGGTGAACAGGCAGTGGCTCGGGTGGTTTTGGTCCTTCATGATCTTTATGGCCTTCCTGTGACATCGGGTGGTGTAGGTGTCCTGGAGGGCAGGTAGTTTGCCCCCGGTGATCCGTTATACAGACCTCCCTACCCTCTGGAGAGCCTTACGGTTGTGGGCGGAGCAGTTGCCGTACCAGGCGGTGATACAGCCCGACAGGATGCTCTCGATTATTTACGATCAAACAAATGGGATCAATGACATGTTTAGTCTCATCCTTTTAGTGGGTAATTATGTTGCATACATTACTTGCCTACTGTACTGCTGTAGATGTATTTCTTCCATACCGTCCGTCATATACGTACAGTAGCCTATCTCACCTATGTTAGAGGTTCCTCTGGTTATTGTCCTGTCTTGTCAGTGTCTGCCTCTATCTGGCCCTTGGGGTGTGGGGGAGGGTTAGGACAGGAAGCTTTTACTACTGTTACCTGGCTGCTACATGCAACTGGTCCTGAGTGCTGTTGAGGAGCTGCATGGCCAGAACAAATCTACAGGGGTGGGTAATGCAAGTCGCTCAGGTTACAAATGAATAAATAGTGGAGGCTGTCTTAAAATCACCAAGGCTGATCACAAGTCCCGTTTATACCTGGTGCTGACATGCCTTCTTTCTTTTGCTCACATGTTCAGACCGTCTTCACATGGTATTAAAATGTGGCTCTCATCCGTTCACTGTGTCCGCATTGTGCCCCTGAACAAGGCAGTTACCCCACTGCTCCTAGGCCATCATTGTAAATAAGAATTTGTTCTTAACTCACTTGCCTAGTTAAATAAAGGTTAAATAAAAAATAAATACAAAATTGTGACCAGATTTCCTGGTCCTTCCCTGTATGTAAATGATTTGTGAGATATTCTTTGAAAATAATATTTATTATTTATTTCAATACACATGATACCCTGAGTCAATGGTGGCACCTGTCAATGATTTTAGAAGACTGGATAATAATGATTTAAATGGTTTCATTGTCCATGGCATAATCAGAATGTGGACAAGATTAGGACAAGGGATGCATGTTAGCACCAGGTATTTATGGGGCTTATGAATAAAGAAGTTGAGGACTGGGGTGTCTGGTCAATCAACATCACATGAGGCCCAATTTTAATTGGATGGGCTCAGACGCCATACAACACAGTCATGAATGGAGGGCCGTTAGTACCTGGTTAAGTCTAAAGGCATTCAAGGATAAGGTTAAACGTCCCTCGCTCGTTAATTAGAGAGGGACCAGTGTTCACGTGCACGGCCTTAGAATGATTGACAAGGCAGCTGGGTGGTGTGTGAGAACATGCCTGGTAATGAAGGGGAGATCCCAGACTGTTTTCATAAGCAGGTGTGTCTATGGAGTCTACCAATGTACCCTGCTGTGGTGAGCTCCAAGAATGCATCACAATGGTCCATGTCAGAGCTATCTGTTTACAAAAATAGAGGCTTCTGGTCCTTCTGGTAAGTCAAACCCTAAAGCAAAGACACACCTGTAAGGAATGCAACGCTTCTCCTTTTGTCATAGATAGAATTTCCTTACATTTTGAATATGTATATATTTGTTACAACATCCGTAAAGCATCACTCTCACCTTTGTTACTAAATGACCTCAACTGTAAATGCTATCAGTAAAAAAGTGTACTCACTTAGGTACGTACCATTGTGGTATACCACCTCATAGTAGGTTCAAAAGAGTGAGAAGGTGGAGCCCCCTAATTTATCACCACACAGTGTACAATTTCAAATAGCAGCTTGGCTATTAGTGGGTTTCCCCCAGACAATGTAATTACACCTTTCTACATTATAGAGTGATCTGATGCACTCTGAGGCAGGTGACGCACTGGGATTCAAAGAGAGGATCAGAAGTGGGACTCTTTCGTCTCATATTGGGGAGGGTCCCACTGGGCTTTGAACCAGAGAGTGAAACTGAGCCCTTTCCTCAGGCCTGACCTTGAGATGCTAGTGTTTCTCCCTTTGGACCTTCTGCTCAGAAAGGTTCTCCCATACTTCCTGGTCTGCTGACTGCCAACAACAGACTTCTGATATTGTTTCCCCCGCAATAGAGCAATGGCACACAACATATACAAGGTACAAAGCTGCAGCAATCTGAGACAGGTATTTTTTCGACATTGCACTTTCGGTGACTCAGTTTGAGATTTCAAGATAATTGGGTTGACACAAACACACACACACACACACACACACACACACACACACACACAAGCCAATGCCGAGTGTGTTGACAAAGTGCCACAGGGCAGAGAGAACCTGCTTGCAGTGCACTGAAGCTAGCTCTGGTAAGGAGGGGGTGGAGGGAGGTGGGAGGTGGTTGTGGTATTTGTATTTATTAAGGATCCCCATTAGCTGCTGCCAAGGCATCAGCAACTCTTCCTGGGGTCCAGCAACATTAAAGCAGTTATATTCATTCACAAACTCAGACATGCATTCCAGACACTGGGCCTGTTTTCAGTTGAGTTCAGAGGGGCAAGTGTGAGTTGAGATTTATTTCCCCAACCCAGTGGCCCTCCTCCGGCCTTCCTCCACGCAACCTCAGTATTGATGCTCTCAGCTGGGACATTTCCATTAGTATGGGGTTGTGGAGGTTGGTGGCTGGGGTGGCTGGGGTGTAGATAACCCAGGAGCTGGTAGTCCCATCCACCAAACTACCAGGTGTGAAACAGGGAAGGGACTCAGGGGGTATGCTAATTTGGTATAGAGCAGACCTAACTCACTCCATTAAATTAATCAAAACAGGAACATTCTACATTTGGCTAGAAATTCAAAAGGAAATTATCCTAACAGAGAACAATGTCCTCCTGTGTGCTACCTATATCCCCCCACTAGAATCCCCATATTTGAATGAAGACAGCTTCTCCATCCTGGAGGGGGAAATCAATCATTTCCAGGCCCAGGGACATGTACTAGTCTGTGGCGACCTTTAGTGAATGTTATGAGAGCATTCCAAGGATATATAATTTCAAACCTGTTCTTAGAAAAAGTATTTGATGATAAAAACATTCCTACAATGTTTGTGGGAGGTTATCATGCTAATGTTAGCTCAAACCCTACCTAGAACCTAATGGGAATGTTAGCTAATGTCCTGGGAATGTTTCAGGTTTTCTGGGTTAACCCCATGCATTCTCCCGCAACTCTGTCTCGCCCCACGTATGTCTGCTCTTACTCTGTTTCTCCAGAGGTGGGGGTTTAATTATTTGTAAAGTGTATTGAGACTTTTTAACCCCTAAAAGTCTAAGCCTTGAAGGAAAAGGGAATTGCCATGGAAACGCATTGGGAAAGGGCTGTGGGGGAAAGATCCCAAATGTCCTCATTGTCCTCCAGCAAAATTAGCCTAGATTTAAGCTATTGCTTATATGTGTATTTCACACTATGTTAAGGTAAGAATCAGACTATAATGCTTGTATGGACGTCAACCCGAACACATGTTCATGTCATTGTCACCAATTAACTGCATTACAGTTAAAAATGACTTTCACTACCCCCACTGATTTCTGTATGCAAGCTATGCTAACCGGCAGGGTAGCCTAGTGGTTAGAGAGTTGGACTAGTGACGGAAGGTTGCAAGTTCAAACCCCCGAGCTGACAAGGTACAAATCTGTTGTTCTGCCCCTGAACAGGCAGTTAACCCACTGTTCCTAGGCCGTCATTGAAAATAAGAATTTCTTCTTAACTGACTTGCCTAGTAAAATAAAATAAATAACCAGCTTATACAAACAGGAGTTAGCATTTAGAAGTCACTTCTAAATGTTATGCGTTGAAAACAGCCAATTATATCCAAATCGGTCTTAAGTAACCACATTGTGAGCCTGTTACAACACATAAATCATGACGGATGACGAATATCCACTTTGTTAGATCAGATTTGTTGAATGTACATCAATCTGTTACCGCATCTGTAGCTAGGACAGAAGAGTGTAGAGAGAAGGTGGGTAGAGAGGATTGAGGAGTTGGAACACTGGACATCTTGTTGTTATGACATGCATTATCTGAATTAGGTCCACAGAATTATACCTACGGAGGAGCAGCTTCTATGAGGAACTTTGAAGGTCTTTGAACTTCAGAGAGTAGTCGTAACGTTGGACCAGCCAGCTAGCTAGCTAGATAGCTAGCTAACAAGCTTGTGTGTACATAGCCGCACCAGAATTAAAATAAAAACACATGTTACCTTTTTGTAGTTTATAAATCCAATGTGAAGGGTGATAACTATGGAATCCTTATCTAGCATTAAAAAGGTTAATCCATTCGTCTCAAATAAAAAATCTCTCGCTAATTTATGAACCACTCTTGTAACATCAATAGGTTGCTAGACTTTACTCTGGCGGGGGAGGGGCAGGTTGCCTACACACGTATATACACTGACTGGCAAAGATTTTCAGATAGCAGGCAGGAAGGCAGACATTGGAATAAGTTTCTGATTGACAGTGTGAGAGCTTTGCATAGGTGCTATGCGTTTTTTGTGAAAATGGAGAAAAAAATGCCCGGATTGTAAAAACCCCCATTATTAACCAGTTCCTGTGCTTTTAAAATAACAGTTCTGTTCCGAAACAGATTAGGTCACTTTTGTTCATGGTTCGGATTCTGTTTCTCATAAAATGTATTTCTTTACCAGTTTCGGTTCTGTTCCCTTGTTTTAAAAAGGTCATCTTGGTATTTGATTTATAATTGTAGGACCCCTGTAGGTATAAAAATGAAATATTAACAAATTATTTGATAAAATATAGAATTCGGCCTTTGCTATAGCCCATAGCTATTGAATTACACATTCATAAATGGCAAAAATCACAAGAGATAAGGTTTTGAAGTGTCTGTCCTAAATCTAGGAGATATAAGAAAGCTCAGAAAAGACATTACCCTTGCAAGGCCGCCAGCCCAGACGGCATCCCTAGCCACGTCCCCAGAGCATGCACAGACCAGTTGGATGGAGTGTTTACCGAAATATTCAATCGCTCCCTATCCCAGTCTGCTGTCCCCACATGCTTCAAGATGTCCACCATTGTTCCTGTACCCAAGAAAGAAAAGGTAACTGAACTAAATGGCTATTGCCCCATAGTACTCACTTCTGTCATCATGAAGTGCTTTGAGAGACTAGTCAAGGATCATATCACCTCTACCTTACCTGGCACCCTAGACCCAGTTCAATTTGCTTACCGCCCCAATAGATCCACAGACTATGCAATCGCCATCGCACTGCACACTGCCCTATCCTATCTGGACAAGAGGAATACCTATGTAAGAATGGTGTTCATTGACTATAGCTCAGCATACAACACCATAGTACCCTCCAAACTCATCATTAGGCTCAGGGCCCTGGGTCTGACACCGCCCTGTGCAACTGGGTCCTGGACTTCCTGACGGGTGAGAAACAACACCTCCACTTCACTGATCCTCAACACAGGGGCCCCACAAGGGTGTGTACTCAGCACCCTCCTGTGCTCCCTGTTCACCCATGACTGCGTGGCTATGCACACCTCCAACTCAATCATCAAGTTTGCAGACGACACAACAGTAATAGGCCTGATTACCAACAATGACGAGACAGCCTACAGGGAGGAGGTGAGGGCCCTGGGAATGTGGTGCCAGGAAAACAACCTCTCACTCAATGTCAACAAAACAAAGGAGCTGATCATGGACTTCAGGAAACAGCATAGGGAGTACGCCCCCTATCCACATCGAAGGGAATGCAGTGGAGAAGGTGAATCTTCAAGTTCCTCGGCGTACACATCACTGACAAACTGAATTATTATAATTGTTTTACCTTTATTTAACTAGGCAAGTCAGTTAAAAAGAAATTCTTATTTACAATGACAGCCTACCCCGGCCAAACACTAACCCGGACGATGCTGGGCCAATTGTGTGCCGCCCTATGGGACTCCCAATCACGGCCGGTTGTGGTACAGCCTGGAATCGAACCAGAGTCTGTAGTGATGCCTCTAGCACTGAGATGCAGTGCCATAGACCGCTGCCCCAATCGGGAACCAAAAACCTTCAACAGTGCTTTTGGGCTCCTGAATGATAGCGGGGTGAACTGGCAGTGGCTCGGGTGGTTGTTGTCCTTGATGATCTTTTTGTCCTTCCTGTGACATCCGGTGCTGTAGGTGTCCTGGAGGGCAGGTAGTTTGCACCCGGTGATGCGTTGGTCAGAGCGAACCACTCTCTGGAGAGCTCTGCGGTTGTGGGCGGTGCAGTTGCCGTACCAGGCGGTAATATAGCCTGAAGGGATGCTCTCAATTGTGCATCTGTAGAAGTTTGTGAGGGTTTTAGGTGTGAAGCCAATTTCTTCAGCCTCCTGAGGGAAAAGAGGCTCTGTTCACCACACTGTCTGTATGGGTGAGGTAGCCTAGGAGTTAGAGCGTTGGTCTAGTAACCGAGAGGTTGCAAGGTAAAAATCTGTCGTTCTGCCCCTGAACAAGGCAGTTAACCCACTGTTGCTAGGCTGTCATTGAAAATAAGAATTTGTTCTTAACTGACTTGCCTAGATAAATAAAGGTGAAATGAAAATGAAAATAAAAAGGCGAGGTCAATACAGGTGCATCAAAGCTGGGACTGAGAGACAGAAAAATTGCTTTTAGCTCAAGGCCATCAGACTGTTAAATGGCATTCACTAGTCGGAAGTTTAAATACACTTAGGTTGGAGTCATTAAAATTAGTTTTTCAACAACTCCACAAATTTCTTGTTAACAAACTATAGTTTTGGCAAGTCGGTTAGGACATCTACTTGTGCGTGACAAGTCATTTTTCCAACAATTGTTTACAGACAGAAAATTTCACCTAGAATTCACAGTATACCAATTCCAGTGGGTCAGAAGATTACATGCACTAAGTTGACTGTGCCTTTAAACAGCTTGGAAAATTCCAGAAAATGATGTCATGGCTTTAGAAGCTTCTGATAGGCTAATTGACATAATTTGAGTCAATTGGAGGTGTACCTGTGGATGTATTTCATGGCCTACCTTCAAACTCAGTGCCTCTTTGCTTGACATCATTGGAAAATCAAAAGAAATCAGCCAAGAAAAAAAATAGTAGAATTGTAGACTTCCACGTTCATCTGTACAACCAATAGTACGCAAGTATAAACACCATGGGACCACGCAGCCGTCATACCGCTCAGGAGGGAGACTCGTTCGGTCTCCTAGAGATGCATGTACTTTGGTGCGAAAAGTGCAAATAAAGTGCAAATAAAGAACAACAGCAAAGGACCCAGATGCTGGAGGAAACCGGTACAAAGTATCCATATCCACAGGTAAACAAGTCCTGTATCGACATAACCTGAAAGGCCACTCAGCAAGGAAGAAGCCACTGCTACAAAACCGCCATAAAAAAAGCCAGACTACGGTTTGCAACTGCACATGGGGACAAAGATCGTACTTTTTGGAGAAATGTCCTCTGGTCTGATGAAACAAAAATGGAACTGTTTGGCCATAATGACAATTGTAATGTTTGGAGGGAAAAGGGGAGGCTTGCAAGCCGAAGAGGCAAAATGGCTTAAGGACAACAAAGTCAAGGTATTGGAGTGGCCATCACAAAGCCCTAACCTCAATCCTATAGAAAATATGTGGGCAGAACTGAAAAAGCATGTGTGAGCAAGGAGGCCTAGAAACCTGACTCAGTTACACCAGCTCTGTCAGGAGGAGTGGGCCAAAATTCATCCAACTTATTGTGGGTGTCACGCCCTGACCTTAGTTATCTTTGTTTTCTTTATTATTTTGGTTAAGTCAGGGTGTGACAAGGGTGGTTGGTTTAGTTTTTGTCCTGTCTAGGTTTTTTTGTATATCTATGGAGTTTTAGTATGTCTAGGTATATGTAGGTCTATGGTGGCCTGAATTGGTTCCCAATCGGAGACAGCTGTTTATCGTTGTCTCTGATTGTGGATCCTATTTAGGTTGCCATTTTCCATTTGGGTTTTGTGGGTTATTGTCTATGGTTAGTTGCATGTCAGCATTCGTTATCTATCTATCTCGTCACGTTCGTTTTGTTTAAAGAGGAATGTATTCATATCACGCTGTGCCTTGGTCTCCTTGTTATCGTGACAGTGGGAAGCTTGTCGAAGGCTACCCGAAACATTTGACCCAAGTTAAACAATTTAAAGGCAATGCTACCAAAGACTTATTGAGTGTATGTAAACTTCTGACCAACTGGGAATGTGATGAAAGAAATTTAAGCTGAAATAAATCCTTCTCTCTACTATTATTCTGAGATTTCACATGAAAATAAAGTGGTGATCCTAACTGACCTAAGACATGGAATTGTTACCGGGATTAAATGTCAGGAATTGTGAAAAACCAAGTTTAAATGTATTTGGCTGAGGTGTATGTAACCTTCCGACGTCAACTGAACATAAACTTGAAATCACTAGCCACTTTAATGGAACACTGGTCACTTTAACTATGTTTACATATTTTGTATTACTCATCTCATATGTATATGTGTTATATTCTACTATATTTTAGTCTATGCCGCTCCGACGTTAATCGTCCAAATATTTATATATTTTTAATTGCATTTGTATACTTTAAATTTGTGTGTATTGTTGTGAAATTGTTAGATATTACTTGTAATATATATTACTGCACTGTTGGAGGTAGAAACACAAGCACTTCACTAGACCTGCAATAACATCTGCTAAACATGTGTATGTGACCAATAAAATTTGATTTGATATATATGCAGTACCAGTCAAGTTTGGACACACCTACTCATTCCAGGGTTTTTCTTTATTTTTTTCTATTTTCTACATTGTAAAATAATAGTGAAGACATCAAAACTATGAAATAACACACACGGAATCATGTAGTAGCCATTTAAAAAAAAAGAAGATTTTAGATTATTCAAAGTAGCCACCCTTTGCCTTGAAGACAGACTTGCACACTCTTGGCATTCTCTCAAACAGCTTGACCTGGAATGCTTTCCCAACAGTCTTGATGTAGTTCTTGTCACATATTGTTTCGGGAGCGACGCAGGAGATGAGAAGCAGGTACGGGGAGAGAAGGTTTATTAGCTGACGGACATGAAACGGAACAGGAACAGCGTCTGGACAGGAACACATAACAAACACAATACAGAACAATTCGTACACAGGGAACACAACCAAGGATCATATATATATACAGGGGGTAACCAACAAAGTGAAAGAGTCCAGGTGAGTCCAATGAGCGCAGCTGCGCCTAATGTTGGTAACAGGGGTGTATGATCATGGGTAGCCTGGAGCCCTCGAGCACCAGGGAGGAGGAGTGGGAGCAGTCGTGACAGTTCGCACATATAATGAGCAGTTATTGGCGGGTAGCCTTGCTGATTTTCTTCACTCTGCGGTCCAACTCATCCCAAACCATCTCAATTGGGTTGAGGTCAGGTGACTGTGGAGGCCAGGTCATCAGATGAAGCACTCCCATCACTCTCCTTCTTGGTCAAATAGCCCTTACACAGCCTGGAGGTGTGTTGGGTCAGTGTCCTGTTGAAAAAGAAATTATAGTCCCACTAAGCAGAAACCAGATGGGATGGCATATCGCTACAGAATGCTGTGGTAGCCATGCTGGTTAAGTGTGCCTTGAATTCTAAAAAAAATCACAGACAGTGTCACCAGTAAAGCACCCCCACACCATCACACCTCCTCCTGTATGCTTCATGGTGGGAACCACACATGCAGAGATCATCCGTTTACCTACTCTGCGTCTCACAAAGACACGGCGGTTGGATCCAAAAATCTCAAATTTGGACTCAGACCAAAGGACAGATTTCCACCAGTCTAATGTCCATTGCTCGTGTTCCTTGGCCCAAGCAAGTCTCTTCTTCTTATTGGTATCCTTTAGTAGTGGTTTCTTTGCAGCAATTCGATCATGAAGGCCTGATTCATGCAGTCTCCTCTGAACAGTTGATGCTGAAATGTGTCTGTTACTTGAACTCCGTGAAGCATTTATTTGGGATGCAATCTGAGGTGCAGTTAACTTATCCTCGGCAGCAGATGATAAGGTCTTCCTTTCCTGTGGTTGTCCTCTTAAGAGCTAGTTTCATCATATCGCTTGATGGTTTTTGTGACTGTACTTGAAGAACCTTTCTAAGTTCTTGAACTGCTCTGCATTGACTGACATTCATGTCTTAAAGTAAAAATGGACTGTTGTTTCTTTTTGCTTATTTGAGCTGTTCTTGCCATAATATGGACTTGGTCTTTTACCAAATAGGGCTATCTTATATATTCCACCCCTACCTTGTCACAACACAACTGATTGGCTCAAACACATTAAGAAGGAAAGAAATTCCACTAATGAACTTTTAACAATGCATTCCAGGTGACTACTTGAAATGCATTCCAGGTGACTACCTCATGAAGCTGGTTGAGAGAATGTCAATAGTGTGCAAAGCTATCATCATGGTGAAGGGTGTCTACTTTGAAGAATCTCAAAAATAAAATAAATGTTTATTTGTTTAACATTTTTTTGGTTACTACATGATTCCATATGTGATATTTCATAGTTTTGTTGTCTTCACTATTATTCTACAATGCAGAAAATAGTTTTTTAAAAAGACCCTTGAATGAGTAGGTGTGTCCAAACTTTTGACTGGTACTGTTTATATATATTTAACCCCTGTTGGGCACAAAACTACTTCCATTAATTTTTTTAACCAGTACTGGGTTACCTTCAGACGATGGGGTCATATTAGTTTGTAGCCCAAACCATTTTGACTTTGGCACATTGGCAGGACCAACTTCAGACACGTCTGGTGGGGCTTGTGGGGGTTGTAGAGCAAAACAGAGAACACCATCGTGTTTGTGAGAGTCTTATCTTTCCATAGAGTTTATTCATTTATAGCCCAAGCTGTTCACACACTACATACATTTTTATTGATTTTTGGATGCCTCCTGGCTGTGCTCCTGCCACCTTAGACCGCAGATGTGGAAGGCCAACATAGGGAGATAATTGAGGCTCAGCCCATACAAAACAGAGATTTGTATGAGGATTGTTTATTATGTTAATTAGATTGAAGCGTGGACATCAACTCTGAGATGAGCATTAAATAAAGTGTGACTTCACTTGACTAATGTAGAGTGGTCAAGCAGTGGTCAAGCAGTGGTCAAGCAGTGGTCAAGCAGTGGTAAAGCAGTGGTAAAGCAGTGGTCAAGCAGTGGTCAAGCAGTGGTCAAGCAGTGGTCAAGCAGTGGTCGAGCGATTGCGACAGAAATGCCAGAGAGGAGCTTGAACCAGTGATTTGAATGACTTAAGTTTAAGATGATTTTCAGCGATATTGCAATCAAATTACACCTGTACACTCAGATCCACAAAGAAGGTCCTCGGTTTCAAGAAATCCGCTCACATGATGAGCAGGGCTTTTTTTCATACCTGTGCCCTCACTTGTTGTCAGGAGGGTTTTTCTTCCAGAGAGGAGAAATTCTCTATGAAAGAGGGCAGGAGGCAGGGGAGGCAGACATTCCAGTCCAGCGATGACAGGGCTACTCCGAGCATTCCGCTCCTCGTCTGCAAGTTTGCAGAGTTCCTGGCCCACCGCCCCCTTTCCCCTCTGCCCTGCTGCCCGCCTGTAATTGCTGTTTGGCTGGAGGTAACGTTAAAGGGGTTTTATTGAGCAGATGCTGGAACAAAAGCAGATGTTTGAAGCACGCTGTCAGAGATGGAACCCGTGTCCTGCACTCTGAATGCTCCTGCAATCATCCTACCCCCAGGCTAGAAAAACCCGCACAGAAACACTGTGAACACACATACACACAACTCTCTCTCTCTCTCTCACGCCCACACACACACACACTGTAAACACACATACACACATAAAAACACATACATAAACACACAAACCACAGTCAAAACTCCCTCCTTGTCCCTATGAACGTCATGTCTCCCAGATTGTGATTTTTATAGAGGTAAACTCCACCAAGGTTGTATAATGAAGATTGTGTGTAATTCATCTGGGGATTTCAGAGATGTTTGTGGCAGAGGGTGTGGGGTGAAAAAATGCGTAGACATTCTCATTGCACTGTTCTGAGATTGGCGCTCCGTCTCTCTGTGTCAGCTGGAAGACTGGCAATGATACCATGATAGGTAGAGCCGGCCAGCTCACAAAGCGACAGTATAGACCACATGTGGCCCCGTGGCTGCTAAGGGGCCCCTGACCAAACTGTTAAGAGTTTGAATAGTAGAATACACAAGGTCCAATTGCAAAATTTGCATCAGCAGTTTTCCGATTGACAGCTAAAGTTTTTGTTAGCTAGCTAGGTAAATTAGGCAACCGAGCTATCTAAACCTTACAGCGATAATGGCTGGATTAGCAACTGGGCATATGCCAAGGGGCCCTGACCTCTAAGGGGGCCTAGTCACTTTTGGAAAAGTATTTGAGTCTGTTGGATTTAAACACAGCATAAGCTATGTAAAAACACAGTAAACCGCATTATGGCCCGTCTGTTCAGAGGAAATGCAGGTTAATTTGGTCAATTAGACATGTATTTACACATATACCTTAGGGCAATTAAACCAGTGGAGCGGGGACGGTGGTTTGCTTGAAAGCAAACAGGGACCAACACTTGAACGTTTGGTTTTTTATCTTCACTCAAGAATAATTATTTGTAGCGAAGTGTTCCGTCATCCAAAAGGGGTCCTCTGGAAGAGCAAGGAGTTGTTTTGCTGTAAGGCTAACTATATTGTGGATAAGATCAAATCCTTGAGCCGACTAGGCGAAACAACTGTTGAGCAGGGCACTTAACCCTAAATGCTTCTGTAAATCGCTCTGGATGAGTGTCTGCTAAATGACAAAAATGTAAATCTACCTAACACAGATGGCAACCAAAACTCACTTAGGGCCCCCAAAAGGCTAGGGCTGGCCCTGATGATAGGCCCTGTATGTGATTACTTGCTGAGGTCCCAGCCAACAGTGTCTCATTCCTTCATATCTCTCTCTTTCCTTTCTTTGTAGAAGTGATTGTACTGATCGACAAGAATAGGGCCTGTGGCAAGGATCAATTCACCACAACTTGACACACTGCAGGCCACTCTCCAGATCCTGTCACTCCCACCAGTCTCTGTCCTTTATCCGTGTGTGTGACAGAGACCAGGGTGGTAGGGGACTTAATGGATTATGGCTTTCCCCTTTGAAAGAGACTCCGCAACTGAAGAAGCCTTTTCTGCCATTGTTCTCCTCTTTCCCCTCCTATGTGCTTGTCTGTTTGGTGCTGAACCACTGCTGACCTCTTAATCGCTGCCTCAGGTGGGCTTTTCACAGGTAATGGGTTTCACAGACAGCAGCTTCTGAGCCTAATGCCCACTCTTCCTTTTAATAAAAGGACTTCCTTCTTATTGTTGATTCACTCAAAACATAAACACTACACCTTTTCCAATACTCATTGTCACCAAGGTTAGGAACAGTTTCCCCCCTGAGCCTTTGAACCCTCAGGAAAGAAAGCCTTCCGTTGCATCACACTTAAAACGCCACGCCACCCTCCTCCTCCTTGTGTTCAGTCGTTATCAGACACCATTGTCATCCAAGGCAATGCAGAATGTTGACTGTGAAACTCAAACGAAATATATGCACAATTGCAAATATTAAAATACATTTCACATGCCAGAGTTGTTCTTTACTAATATAACAATCCAGGTAGCAAATCTAGCATCATTAGAGCTATTAAGATCTAATAGCATATCATATAGTAGATCTAGACCATGTCTGGAAGATAATTATCCTAACTCAAACAGACACATTCTGTGACACTGTCTGATGTGTTATTTAAAACTCTTGATTAGAAGTGCAAAAACATGTCAAGAGGCGTGTCATAAACAGGCCAACACGGGGGAAGGGATCTGGTTTCAGCGTCTCAAACGGTATGCTGTAGTTAGCTGGTCTGTCTGACAGATATCATCTGTATTTCCTGCTCTGTGTCAAAGAGACCTGTCTGTGGAACATTCAATGGAACATTCCTCACACAGCCCAGACAACTGACTGTCAACTCTTTCTGAACTGCCCTCTTAGGTGACGATTAGTAACGGAATGAGCACATAATGTTGAAACTGTGCGTCGGAAATACTCCAGTTGTCAAGCGAGAATGTGATTTAAATTCAACTGCAACCTGTTTGTTTAACTTCAATAGCTATAGCTAACTATTATTAGACATTGTGATATTTTTTGGAAGCTTGAGCTTGATATTTTCTAATGTTGTCACACATCTGTCCTCATTGATGAAATATGTTCATCAGGACTGAACTTTTCCAAAGTATTCAGCGAGGGGAGGAAAGGTCTTTCATTTTGAACTTTTACCACAGTTTGTCAGAAACAGTCCCCCTTTCTAAAGGAGGAACAGTGGCCCTTGTTCGAGGAGCACCTCCGAAGGGGTCATGACACTGCACCTCAGCCCAAATTCGATACCCTGGCTTGCTCGCTACGCAGGCCCATGAAAGATAAGGAAATGGGGTCCGGTAGTCAGACGTTACCCCCTCACCCTGGCCTTGCCCTGGGGGTCACCAACACACCCCTCCCTTCCCACCCATCCCCCAGGGACGAGCTGATGACAGGTAGCTGCTTAGACGAGGGGAAAGGGTCTGCAAATCAAAGAGACATGGTGGGGAGACTCAGGGAGGAAGGAGGGGGAACGCTGTGTGCGATGAGAGACGGTACCCAACAGACAGGATCAGTGAGACGGAGAGAATCTCCTGATTCCTAAGCCTGGTTAGTAACAGAGACCGCTTATCTCTACAACCGTTAGCTTATCTAGAATATGGCTCCCCTTCCAATGATCCCTACCACGTATCTGTCAAATGGATTCTCAGAGATCTTTCCTTTATTACTCGTAATCGGCCTAATGAAGCCAGGATATTTGGTCAATAATGTCTCAGGTTTAAAATTGTTGCATTCCTTTCTGTTTTGGCCAACATGTTAAGCTGAACATTCTCTTTCAGTTTGTGTTGAGAATATGAGCCACAAGCAGAACTCATTGTGAAACATATTGTCAATCTTCATCGCAAACTCATAGGTACATTAAATGTGCAATTCTGGAAGTGATATTTAAATCCATGTTGACATGTGGAAGCCTTTTAAGCCTTTTAACCTTTGTTAGGATATGTATTGTATCCTGTCAACTCTCGGGGTGGTTGTTTTTGGGATGTGGACAACTTTCTCTTTCGCTAGTTGGAAGTTTCCCTGATTGATAGCTTGCGGATGTTGATTGAGGAGTGTTAGATTTCGAGACAGAGTGCTATAGAATAACCTCCACTGTTTCCTCTGCAAACTGACTGCAGGACCAAAGAGTATACTCCGAGTTCACTAGGCTGAAATTATCTTATAGTAAGACCAAAAATATGTATTTGAATTGGATTGGATTCAATGGATACTTCATTATTTCAGTAACAAATCCCATTACATTTTCAGAACAGGAAAGAACATGGAAAGCAAAGGTCACAGAAAACCAGACTCCTCTATTTAAAATGGGAGAATTTGATTATCACATAGGCTACTATTTTAACAACTGCAGTAGGCAATTCATTATCTCATATGTTACTTTAGAACTTGCATTTACAAAACAATCTGTTCTCACCTTTCACACTGGACTACAGGAGATGTCCTTTTTATGCCATGTTGTACCTCATATTTATGCCATATTGTACCTCATATTTATGCCATATTGTACCTCATATTTATGCCATATTGTACCTCATATTTATGCCATATTGTACCTCATATTTATGCCATATTGTACCTCATATTTATGCCATATTGTACCTCATTTTTATGCCATATTGTACCTCATATTTATGCCATATTGTACCTCATATTTATGCCATATTGTACCTCATATTTAGACCATATTGTACCTCATATTTAGACCATATTCACCGAAAACAGATTGCCATCAGATTGCCAACTCAAGCCCTTACAGTATGTAGTAACACTGCACTAACACTAAGGTTGCCATGGGGAACACAAGCATCTCATAACACAAATGTACTCTCCATCACAATCTAGCGTTACCACAAACATGACAAACTTAAAGGTAACTGACAAAATAAAGGAAACAAAAAAGTGTCTTAATAGGACGTTGGACCAGCACGAGCCACCAGAACAGCTTCAATGTGCTTTGGCATAGATTCTACAACTGTCTGGAACTCTACTGGTGAGATGCAGCACAAGTTTTTCCACGACAACTAACATAATTTGGTGTTTTGTTGATGGTGGTGGAAAACGCTGTCTGGGACGCCGCTCCAAAATCTCCCATAAGTGTTCAATTGGGTCGGGATCTGGTGACTGGGACACACACACACCCTTTAAACCCCCTATGCTCCATTGAGACCCCTCTTTTAAATTCACTGAGATCTCTTCTTCTAGCCATGGTGGCCAAGGTAATGGGCAAATGGGCATTTGTATACATGAACCTAAGCATGATGGGATATGAATTGCTTAACTGACTCAGGAAACACGTGTGTGGAAGCACCTGCTTTCAATATGCTTTGTATCAATCATTTACTCAAGTGTTTCCTTTATTTTAGAAGTTACCTGTATATCCTACGTCAATGTTTCCCAACTCTAGTCCTCGAGTACCCTTAACAGTACACATTTGTTTTGTAGCTACAGACTAGCACAATTGATTGAACTTGTCAACTAATAATCAAATTTTTTTTAAGGAAAACACTGCATTTGTTACAACGTTTCATCACTTAGGTCTTCAACAGGCATCCAATATTATATAATATATGATCAAAGGAAATTGGATGCACCTGAGCTCAATTTGGAGTGTCATAGCAAAGGGGTGTGAATACTTATATAAATTCTGTGTGTAGATGGGTGAATTTTTAAAAATGTAATACATTTTGAATTCAGGCTGTAACACAACAAAATGTGGAATAAGTCAAGGGGTATGAATACTTTCTAAAGGCATATAAAACTACTGCTGTACACACCTTATATACTGTATATATATATACATATATATATATATATATATATATATACATATATATATATATATATATATATACATATATATATATATATATATATATATATATGTATATATATATATATATATATATATATATATATATATATATATATATATATATATATATATATATATATATATATATATATATATAAAATGGTGTGTATAGACAGTATGGGCAGTATATGAACAGAAAAGGTGTGTACAGCAGCAGTTATATAGGATGAGCCATGGCTAGAATACAGTATATACATATAAAGTGGGTAAAAAAATGTATAGAAACATTATTTAAAGGACCAGTGTTCACGGACCCTATGTACATAGTGGGCAAAGCAGTCTCTAAGGTGCATGATAGAGTACATGGTGGTAGCCGGGTAGTAACAGTGACTAAGGTTCAGGGCAGTGTACTGGGCGGAGGATTGCTAGTGGTGACTTTTTAACAGTCTGAAGGCCTGGAGATAGAAGCTGTTTTTCAGTCTCCCTGTTCCAGCTTTGATGCACCTGTACTGTCTCCGCATTCTAGATGATAGTGGGGTGAACAGGACGTGACTAGGATGGCTGTGACCCTGAATGGGTGGCCTTCCTGTGACACCGGATGCTGTATATATCGTGGAGGGCAGGCAGTGTGCCCCCGAAGATGCGTTGGGCTGACCGCAGCACCATCTGAAGAGCCCTGCGTTTGAGGACGATGCAATTACCGTATTAGGTGGTGATACAGCCCGGCAGGATGTTCTCAATGGTGCATCTGTAGAAGTTTGTGAGGGTCTTAGGGGCTAAGCCAAATGTATTCAGCCTCCTGAGGTTGAAGAGGCAATTAGTGAGTCTTGTGTGTAGATGGGTGAGGAAAAAAATATATTTAATCAATTTTGAATTGGTCTGAGGATGCGGCTTGGGATGCTTTCTGGGCCGGCAGCGAGGCTTGGGAGGGTTAACACACTTAAATTACTTACTCATGTCGGTCACGGAGAACGAGAGCACACAGTCCTCGTAAGAGGAAGGGGCCGCATCGGCAGCTCAATGTTGTTTTCCTCGAAGCGGGCGAAGAAGGTGTCCGGAACGTGGTTGGCTTTCCCTTTATAATCCATGATTGTTTGGAGTCCCTGCCACATACGGCTTGTGTCTGAACCTTTGAATTGCGACTCCACTTTGGCCCTGTACTGTCGTTTTGCCTCTTTTAAACCTTATGGAGATCATAGCTGGTCTCTGTTTGTACATGTTCCCAGTCACTTTGCCATTGTTAAATGTAATGGTTCGCACTTTCAGTTTTGCGCAAATGCGGCCATCTGTCCACGGTTTTTGGTTTGGGATCGTCATAGTGGGAACAACATCCTCTATGCACTTCCTGATGAGCCCAGTCAATGTATACTGTACATCGATACTATTCGATACTATTCTCAGTGGCGACCCGGAACATTTCCCAGTCCGCGTGATCAAAACAATCTTGAAGCATAGAACCAATTGGTCAGACCAACATTGAACAGTCCTTACCACGAGTGCTTCCTGATTATGTTTCTCCCTATAGGTGGGGAGGAGCAAAATTAAGGCGTAATCTGAAGGGAGGGTGGGGGAGGGCCTTGTAGCCATCCCGGAAGGGAGATGAGCAGTTATCCAGAGTATGTCATGCGCATGTAGCACAATAAATATGTTGATAGAATTTTGGTAGCATTTTCCTCAGATTTCCTTTATTAAAGTCCCCAGCTACAATAAATGTTGCCTCAGGATAAGCAGTTTCCAGTTTGCAAATAGTCCAGTGTAGGTCCTTGAGAGATGTTGTGGTGTCGGCTTGGAAGGGAATATACACAGCAGTGATGATGACTGCAGAACATTTTCTCGGGAGGTAATGCAGTTGGCATTTGAAAGTGAGTTATTCCAGATCGGAAGAACAAAAGGCCTTGAGTTCCTGTACATTACCACAATCACACTATGAAACAAACCCCTCCACCTTTCTTTTTCCTGGAAAGTTCTTTCTTCCTGTTCTCGCGATGGACAGAGAACCCTGCTGGCTGAATGGACAGGACAATATATCCGTAAAAAGACATGATTCTGTAAAACAGAGTATGTTACAGTCCCTGTCCACAGTTTCGGCCCCCCTCGGGTTCTCTTGCAAGCTATTCCAGAGGCTGAGGGTATAATATCTAAAGGCTGCTTCTCCATGCCTCTTCATCCTAGCCTTTGGGATAGTTAAAATGCCAGTGCCAGAGGACCTGAGGGACCTACTGGGTACATAACTTAAAAGCATGTTTGACATGTATTGGGTTGCACAATCAAATTTCTGCTAGAATTTCTGGTGAGTAACCGCCAATCTAAACTCCAAAAGTAATTTTCGGCTGTAGGTAACAATACAAGAAACGTTGTGAGCAGAAAATGTAAGAAATAACAAAACAATTATAATAATACTGCAAAGTTGGCTAGGAGCTAGAAAAATGGTGACCATGTCGGTCAGTGTCATCTTGTCTCAGTCAGTCGAGCATGGTGCTTGCCACCCCAAGTGTTGTGGGTTCAATTCCTGCTGGAGCCACCAATATGAAAAATGGATGCACGCATGACTAAGTCACTTTGGGAAAAAAGCAGCTGCTAAATGGCATTTATTATATTATTAAATAAACCAGATCAGGCCAGTGCTCACTGTGTGAATTTATGTGACATGACAGACAGCGACAATTCTCCAAATTAAAGCACATTCTCTTTATTCTACCTCACTGTGAGATCACGGGATATCTCACCCCCTTTGAACTTATTCTCACTCTGTCTAACTTGATGGACAAATAAAAATTTGAAAGCTCCATTTGAGAGAACAGGTCTTGATAGAACGGCAGGGGATTTCAAAGTTGTCCTTGAATTAAACCGCATGTGTGGTGTAATTACCGATCAAAGACGTTGTGGTAATAAGCATGAAAATGTAAATTAAATATCCTAGAGCAAAGGTATTCAAATCTTACCCTATGAGGTCCGGAGTACTGCTGGTTTTCTGTTCTACTTGATAACTAATTGCAGCCACCTGGTGTCTCCGTTCTAAATCTGTCCCTGATTAGAAGGGAAGAATGAAGCAAAAAAAAGCAGTGGAGCTGGCTTTAAATGTACATTTGAGTGACCCTACAGAATGTTTAATATAGCAACAGAAGAATAAAGAAATAAAAAAGGATGGGATCAACCGTTTTATTTTTCACTGTTAATTATATTATTGACAGAAATAGCTGCCATTCATTTATTCACCATATTGTCTGTTAACGTTAACACCTAGAATCATAACCTCAAATTTTGTAATGCTCAAAGGAAATGGGAAATGTACTTCAACGCCCTTAATTCCTTGACTAATTGACCAAAGGATTGGTGTCAGAACAAGTTCTTCCAAATAAAGTATCTATCAAAATATCCCCCTTCTTGACACGTTTTCCAGCACAGTGTTTATCATTCAAGGCGTTTTAAAAGTACTTTGCTATCCCATGGATCAAAAATGTGTTTTATACGGTTGTCCCCCCAAAAATCTGATGTTTTCTATCCATGACAGTAAAGTACACAGCACTCCAGTAAGAGGTACATTAGCTGTAGTCATGTCAGTAAAGGTTCCAGACACATGCCATTGCAATGCCTCTAGGGTAGTAGGTGGCATAGTTCACTTTCTCCCAGTGTTGACACTGTCTTCTTCTCTGTGGACAGCCCTTGCATAACTTTTCATTCAGCTGCTTCGTCAAGTCTTTTCCATGACACACCTCAAGTAATTTAGTATCCATACTTAATTCAATGTTATGTTGGTACAAATAATATATAGCAGTCATTTATTCTAGACATAATTTTGTGTTGGGGCATAATCATCATTAGATGAAAATTAACTATATATATATTTTTTTAATACGAGCATTAAGGGTTATTAATCATTGTAATAGCCTTATATACTATGGTTGGGAAACAAATTCAAAATCCCCTCTTGAGATGATGTTGTTAGTGAAACAGTTATTTTACACATTAATTTATCATCCTAACATTGAGTGTTGTGTTCTTGTCTGGATGAAAAGCTCCCTCCACATGTCTGACAAGCCCCTACTTGTCTCCCACAGCCATAGCTGATAGCTTCTTCTTTGGTATTCGGTTTCCCGGCTGTTAAAATTAATAATGGCATTTCCTAAATATCTAGACAAGAGAATATCCCCCCCACACACACATTCTCCCCCTGCCCCCCGTAAAAGGTTGAGTGGAAAGGTACCTGAGTTGTTGCCTCTCACACTTCAAAGTGAGACTGGGTCACAGTGACTACACCTTGAATGCTGTTACAGATTTCTCTCAGGACATTGCCTAACCATTTGGTTTTCTTCACCATTTTGCCTCCTACTGAAGCCAGGGCAGACGTCTGTTCCCTGATTGATTTGATAACTAAGTCAATCATGGGAAGTGGTTTCCATTGTAATAAGTTGTTATGTGATGCCATAATTATGTAAATATTGACTTGGTTATCTAATCAATCAGTGAACAGACCTCTGACCTGGCTTTAGTAGGGGAGTCGTATGACAGCGCGGTGGCAGTGAGAGAAGAGGACAGGCGGGGAGCTGCTGGGTCTCAGGCAAGTATTCTGCCCCATGGGAGAGATTAGTCTAAATCCAAATAACTACTGCAATCCCTGTCTGTTTACCTGCTGGGGGGTGGGTTCCTCCAAATATCTCTCTAGAGCAGCAGCCCACAGGGAACCAAGGGGCACAGAGATGGGACTTGCCTCTCAATCACATGGGGACTTGGCATCTAGGAGTGGCATTAAGCTGGAAGTATGAATCATATATCAAATGCTGAATTTCATCAACATCAGAGCAGGAAGAGGGAGTGGGCCAGGTTATGGGCAGGTTATCATTACAACCCAACATGACACGGAGGGCTATACTGTGTTTATCATCACTGAAGCATTTCAAACACAAGCTGATCCATGACTAATCATTGAGGGCTGAGAGGGTTTCTCGATGACTTGTATGAAGCACGGGTAGTAAAATAACCGAAGGTCTAGCAACCCAAATGTTGCGTGATTAAATCACATGATGGAGAACTTTAACATTTGAGCTAATTAGCGACTACAAAATAGATGGGTTGGTTGTTTAGCAACAAAACCGAGACGTTTGCAACTCTGGGGCAAAGGCTTAGATTGTTGACAAATTGTAAATGTTGTCTTCAAATATTTATTGAAAACAGTAATACATTTGCACAATGAGCATGTTTTCTCTCAAATACATCATTACAGTTGTTGGTTAGCTAGCTAGCGAATTTGAGTCATATTAGCATTGACATGAAATAAGTCAAAACACCTCCAAACAAGACATGGTATCAATAACAAGATACAAAGAGATGAAACGCGCCACCAAGATTCCCCACATGGCAGCTTCTTATTGTTGCTAGCTGTCTGACCGTTCAGAATCATAACAAAGCACGGCTTCCGGCCACATCGATGTGCGCGCATCACCTTCCATGACGTTGCCAGCCAACCCGTCTATAGTTTGTAACTACGTAGCTAGCATGTTAGCTAAACCTAACCCTAACCTTAACCCAGGGGAGAACGACTGCCCCCTCTCATTGAAACCACGGAAGTTCAAGGTTGACCACAATACTGCATGTAATTATTAGACGAAAACAGGATCCTCCATTATAGTGAATGGAAAATGGTTGATCTTTGTGGTCAATCTTAGCGTGAGTATAATATTTTTTTTGAGTACAATAATGTATCAATAATTGCTTCTAATACACCAGATGTATATCCTTGAACCGATAATATTTCCATGCACACTGAAGAAGTAATAAGGATAATTGAGTTGCTAATGGAGCCCCGGTCGGCCTTCGACATGAATTACTCAATGAGGGGGCAGCACTGAGCTAAACTGCAACGTTACTTCCTGGAGTAATTCAAACTATGCCTGTTATATCTCCATTTTAACCTGCTTCATTTGTCTTCAATGAGCTAAACTAAGATTAGCCACCTTTCTAACCTAGCTAATTTTAGCTACAATAAATGTGCATTTTGAAGATAAAATTACTTAGAAAATTGTGTGGTGGACATGAAAAAATCATGTGACTGTCACGAATACCTAATTAGTAATTTGTATCTATTTCACGATCATTTGTGATGGTGTGCTTTTAGGGTAGGGATAGGCGATAGGTGCTCACGTTGCCCCTAATGGTCGGTAGGATAATGCCTACGGAAATCAAGGCCATAATTTCACAATTTTAAATAATTTGACAGTAATCCACTAGAGCCTCCATACTCAACTGGCGTTGAGGTCGCATGGGTTGTGAGGTGGGGGTTTGTAACTACGCCGACAAATTACATTATCCATCTGGACCTTTGCCACCTAGGACATTTGTGATGGACCCTGCACTAAAGTTTGGCCTGGCTGAGTTATGTAACAGTGGGAACAGCACAACAGACATAGAGCATGCAAAGACCAAGGTCAGCTCATATAGTGACTATGTACACTGTCACTCAATCGGACAGTAACATTAGCAATCTCACAATTAATTAAGAGGAACATATTCACGATAACATGGCTTGCCATAGGAGGCTCAAATAAGATTTGTTAACATAGTGCATCCTTCTATAACTGATGCCATCCACATAGCCTAACAGGCTTATGAGAAATGTTGGTACATTTGATATGGTTGATATAGCTGTTATAACATCGGCCTATGTTATTACCTGTTAACAGTTTTGTGGTAGTTTACATGTCCTAATGGTGAAAATTACGTGACCCTTGTTAACTGGCTATACAAAAAAGTTTTCAAACTTTTTCACCAAATTTTTGGATTTAGCCATAAAGGGTCATTACACACCCATTTGCCATATAGAGTGACACGGTTGGTTAATGACATGTTTACAATGTGAGGCCGCAGTCTAACATTTTATTTGAAATCAAACTGAAGATAAAAGTACCCTTTTCATCTCACAATAAAACAAAATAGGTAGACAATTTTGGACCACATTGATCTACTGTATCTATTTTTTCACATGTTATTTCATTAGATACAAATATCTTTTTTAAAATTAGACTGTAGGTTACCCTCTTGTATTGAAATTCTTTGTTTAAACATTCAATTTACGAATTTGGCCAACAATCCAAAATGTGTGCAACAGGTGTTCTGTCTGTTCCCTGATCGAAAAAGGAACCCACCTGGAAGAACTGAGGACACCAGTTACCGGCATCTCTGGGGCACGCTTCCACTGGCCATCACTCATCAACACTAAATATGAGACGAAACCCAATTCTAACCAGAGGAATGTTAACACAACCACGCGTAAAGCATTTCCCGAAGTTTTGAATTGAAGCTAATGTTATATTTACATTTCTTTCGACATTTGTGTACCAGTTTCTAAAATGCTATATTGTGGTTTTAATCTAACACGTTCAACCTGTGATTTCAACATTAAATATGAAGACATTCAACTGCGTAAATTACAGGACAAATCATCCGGAAACCTAGATTTGTTATAATTTGCTCACGTTAGATTAAGTTCTAGAAAATGTAAATAGTGCTATTTATCCGAGAAAATAAATATTACCTATACCTTTGCAGGTTGAAATAATCTTGAAATCATGAAAACTTGTTCAGATTATTGTTAATTTGTTGGCCAATATGTATTATTATTCACGCAGGTTGACAGGGCATGCAATACAAAGGCCTGCGCCATGTCCATGCCAATTGAGAACTGGTCTATGTGAACAGAGTCGGTCAAACTGAAGGGTTTCAGTGATTGGTTGGTTACCTGTCTCCTCAATCAGCTGCCATTCGATCGCCATACCCTACACGCTCTTTCAAAGCCGCATCGCTCGCGCTCACTCAATCTCCGAGTGCTATCACAAACTTTTCTCCAATCCTGGCGATTTAACGAGCTCTTTAGATATATATAAAAAAAAAAAAAAAACGTTATACGTCATCTGCGAAGGTGGATCATGTAGTGTTCCAATATTTATAAAGCTCCGTGCGAACAATACATTGTGGAGGAGGAAAGAGACCTTTAAGGACGAGTTTCTCGCTGCTGTCAGCGACTTGGTTCCACGTTTAAGACAAGGTAAGGCTCTCTACACCTATTTCAATATTCCAGTTGTTTTCTTTGATGTTTTTGTGTTTTTCTCAAGCTACAAACGCTTTTAAAATAGGCAACTTTTTTCAGTGTTACTTTCTTAAAGTTAGATACTATACGATTATTAGTCAGCATCCGCCTTACACGTCTCAAACGTTGGCCAACTGTAGGCTACTGTATTTCAATCAATGTGAGTGTATCCCCCGCTTTTGCTTGATTTAGTACAATGCACTATAAAACGCGGGACGCCTTGGGAATATTGAACACCCTGACCTGTATAAACGCACATAAATAGACAAGCCGACGTATGTAACCTGTACAACTATTTGGAATACTTGTGAGTTTGTCGTCATTCAAGGGGAAGTAAATTGAGGCGGAATGAAGGAGACTTCCAGTAGATATAAATCAGGATCATCTTTTTCTTTCGTTTAGCCTACTTAAACCATCTCTTCTGCATAATTATCAGAAACCATGCTTGTCATACAAATATGTGTCTGTTAAGATTGGGAAGTAAGTTGCATGAATAACAATTCCAACATAAAAGCGCCATTAACGTTTTGGGAAATTATTTGTCTCTACTCTGGACAGAGAAAAGAAGCACGAGTCAGACTTCACACAGTAGCACGTGGATTTTTGGAGATGTTCCTTCTGGAGCTCAATCACTTGTCAGCGCTGGTCACTGCGCTCACATCAGTGCTCTCCGCCCTGATCTTGCTTGCCGTCTCCAGGCAACTGTGGACCTTCCGGTGGACCATTACGCGGGACACAGAGAGCAAGTTGCCGCTACCCAATGGGTCCATGGGCTGGCCGCTGGTGGGAGAAACGTTCCACTGGCTCTTTCAGGTATGAGGAGTATTGTTTAGTTTTTTTTTACAAGCGTTCCAAGATAGACTATATGTGCCTTTTACGCGACGTATGTCACCATGCATGTGATGAGCTAAAGGGTTTGTTTGTGTTAAAATGTGCAAAGAAACAGCACACAACTTATGAAAACATTACATCTCAGTTCAGTATACTGTATACTGAATATAATGCGTCCATGGTACTATACTTGTGTGGACTTGATGAGCGTGTGTAATTCATTCTTGCGGTGAAAAACAGACGCTTTCACTTCAATTCCACACCGCGCTCCTGTAGGAATGCATCCCGCTTCCAGACTGGGCGTAAACTAGGAGGCACGGGGTAGAGCCTTAAGGCCATGGGTAGAACGCGCCCTCTTTATACACATGAACTGAACACCTCCTTTGCCTCTTTTGTGTGTGTTTGTGTTTTACGACAGGGGTCCAACTTCCACATCTCCAGGAGAGAGAAGCATGGCAACGTTTTTAAAACTCACCTTTTAGGAAAGCCTGTTATCCGGGTGACTGGTGCCGAAAACATCCGTAAAATCTTGCTTGGAGAACACAACTTGGTTTGCACGCAGTGGCCTCAGAGTACCCGTATTATCCTAGGACCCGACACCCTGGTCAACTCCATCGGAGATTTGCACAAGAAGAAGAGAAAAGTAAGGATGAAATAAAGATAAGTAAAAACCCGCAGGGGACATAACTTGGTGAGGCATGATCATCTTCTAGGCCTGTTACTCGCCAGGGAGGCAAATCAAGGCAATAAAATATGCACATAATTCCCTGCTGTTGTTATTGAGTTATTATAGGTAATAACTAGAGAAGTATCGGGATGATTAATTTGGTCTCAAGTATTATTCAATTGTTGTCTGGAGTACCTTGTAGCCTACCAGGTGATAACTTTTTATTATGCTTTCCTTTAAGATCTTGGCAAAAGTCTTTAGCCGCGGGGCCTTGGAGACTTACCTACCTCGCTTGCAAGATGTTGTCAAGTCTGAAATTGCAAAGTGGTGCTCAGAGCCTGGCCCGGTGAATGTTTACGTCTCAGCCAAGTCTCTCACATTTCGCATTGCTGTCAGAGTCTTGTTGGGACTGAAGATGGAGGAAAAACGCATAGTTTACCTGTCTAAGATCTTTGAGCAACTCATGAACAACCTCTTCTCACTACCAATTGACGCACCTATGAGTGGCCTCCGCAAAGTGAGTAAGCCTACAGCCAACAATGTTATAATGCTGTAAAATTATTCGCATATTTATTTTATGTTTTAATCAATGTAGAAATCATAGTCCTGAGAAATGATAACCCTGAAATGATAATACGTTTATTTATGATTAATATCTTTATATGTATAAAAACAAAACTATTGTAGCCTAATTCATATTGTATGGTGTGGCATGATAACAAAACTATTTTTCTAACTTGCAATGGTAACAAAAAACTTGCACATCACATTAACTCCCAATATGTTATTAGAATGGAAAAGAGTAAATATAATATATTTTCAAGCACTGAATGGAAATATCCCATCAAGGCAGCTAAAAATCCATTAGACGCCATGCTGATGTATGTTTTCTTCTCAGGGAATAGAAGCCCGGGAAATCCTACATGCGTGCATGGAGAAAATCATAGAGGAGAAAATGCAGAAACAACAGTCTGATGAGTACTATGATGCTTTCGATTACATGTTGATCAGTGCCAAGGAAAATGGAAATGAACTCAGCATGCAGGAGTTGAAGGTAAATGATTGTATTTTTCTGTTTAACCATTCTGCTTTCTTTGGTCATATGCTTATACAATCCTACATTTGCAATTGTATAGTCAAACTTATTTGGAGGTTTATAGCCTACTAAGGTGAATTGACCATTTATTTACTTTGGACGGCCAAAACAAATGTCCAATATTATAGCTTAAATTAAATGTTCATTGTGTTCTGTTTCTGGTGTCTAGGAAACCGCGGTGGAGTTAATATTTGCTGCTCACTCAACTACAGCCAGTGCCTCCACTTCGCTTATTCTTCAACTCCTGCGGCACCCCGCTGTGGTGGAGAAAGCCCAGATGGAGCTGGAGTCCGAGGGTCTCGGCTACGAAGCACATAGCGCCCACAGATGCTCCGGCAAAGAAAATGGTCTGAAAGGTCCTCTTGCTGCGGAACATGAGGAACATCGGCCTCTAGACGCAGAGGACACCCTGTTGATGAATGGGAACGGGACTGTTAATTGCGCACTGGATGAAGACGAAGAAGCACGGTGTTCTCGGTCTCATATTCCTTGTTTAACTTTGGAGAAACTGAGTCAGCTACGTTACATTGAATGTGTCGTCAAGGAGGTCCTGCGGTTTCTCCCGCCAGTGTCTGGAGGATACAGGACCGTGCT
Source organism: Oncorhynchus tshawytscha (assembly GCF_018296145.1). Classification (NCBI taxonomy): domain Eukaryota; kingdom Metazoa; phylum Chordata; class Actinopteri; order Salmoniformes; family Salmonidae; genus Oncorhynchus; species Oncorhynchus tshawytscha. Next base: position 76,388,938 of record NC_056434.1, on the reverse strand, counting down.
ACAAACATTCGAATTGAACGTAAGTATATAATTACGCGCGCTTTTTACACACTACGGAAGCGCACTACACTCTTTAAAAAAGGGTTCTGGAAAGAACCAGAAAGGTTCCCTTTTGTAGGGTTATTTGATCAGAACCCCAGGGGTTATTCTTCACTGAACCATTGGGTTGCATACAGGGTTATATTTGGAATAAATGTCGGTTCTATATACAACCTTTAGTAGTGTTATATATGAAGCATTGAACACTTTTTGGTTCTATCGAGAAGCTTTTTTTCTAAGAGTGTATTGAAGCTGACCTTAGATCAACCCCATGACCAGGCCACACCGCATCATACTTTAGATTTAATGTGATGTCGGGCAATTAGTCCCTCAACTGGCTAGAACATAAAACATTATTCGAAAGCAGATACAATGCGATGTCAGTATTTTTTTTAAGTAATTGAGCGAGTTTTCAATACACCATAATGTGTGCAGCGCTCAAGTGCATCTCCCAATCATTGCTCCATATAAAGTGACCAAGAGATTCACATAGGCTTTTATTTGAAATTAGGGATATAGTGAACTGAGGACCCTAGGGTAAAAGTATAAATAACTTTGAAACCGTCTGGATATCCTATGCCCGATGGTGGATACGATTAGATATATTCTAGTCGGATTATGAAAACTTTATTCATACTGATTAATAATTGACTTACAGTTGATAAGATTCATATTGATGTTTAGGGTCCATGTGATATGTTGTGAGATACAGATGATGCTGAATATGCCTTAACATTTCCGGAAGTCAAAGAGCATTCAATCTAACTGTAATGCCGTTGTCACTTGCCAATAGCAATCTTGTCCTTGTAAATATTGTATTGAAGTTGAATTTTTGTTTTGTCTCTCTACTTCCAAGGGCTACCAGATTCCTAAAGGATGGAGTGTAATGTACAGTATCCGGGACACCCATGAGACAGCTGCAGTGTTCCAGAGACCGGAGATCTTCGACCCAGACCGCTTCGGGCCGGAGCGTGACGAGAGCAAGACTGGGCGCTTCAATTACATTCCATTTGGTGGCGGAATAAGGAGTTGCGTCGGAAAGGAACTTGCCCAAATGATACTAAAAACCCTGGCAGTTGAGGTGATTGGCACGTGCAAATGGACACTAGCCACGGAAACATTCCCCAAGATGCAGACGGTGCCAATAGTCCACCCCGTCAATGGACTGCATGTGCATTTCAATTACGCATAGCCTACTCCGATAGTTTAGAGATGTCATTGTGTTATTATTAAAAACATTAACATTAAGCTCATTAACTTTCCGCAATTGCAATATTAAGTTATTCAATCTGAATGCATCAGCAAGAACCCTATGCTGTGAGAAACACGGTGGTCATTGTAGAGTGGAACCAATGCATGGTGCCAGTGACCTGTGATGATCTGCTTATCGCCAAGATCGCCTTTTTACGCACTGGGAAAAGTGACTGCATACATTTGCTATTCTTCACGGACATCCGGGCGCCCACTTCCATAACATAGCAAATCGAAAAATGATAGCCTATATTTCAGCACCATAATGCAATATACAATGGACGAGTAGGGCTTTCCTCTCAGAACAAACATTATTTGTGCTCAGGACTGATTATAAATATCCGTCTATAATACGAAATTGTCTTTCAGATCTTGCACTTGGTCTCCACGAAAGACTTTCAGAAATACATTCCAAATGTATGTGTTTATGTCCAGTATGTAAGTAGATTGAAATGAGATGTAGTCCTACATTTCTAGGCTAAATAAGTGTATGTGTGTATGAAATGAAGTAGTATTACAAATAAGCTTTATTTATAGAACACTTCGGTTAAGTCTGTGTACATATGGAATAATAATGAATAGGTCTAGTTATTTATAATCAATGTAAAGCATAGACCGTTAAAACAAACCATAGGCCTAGAGTATCGCTAATTATTTGATTATAAAGTCTATAAATCAAAATGCAATTATATAAACTTACCTAGAGAAAATAACCAATTATTATTTGTATTCTTATTATTATTACATGTTCCATCATTATGAATAATCGTTTGTTGATTTTGAAGCATGATGGAAGCGCTGTGAAATGACCCGGTTAAGATGGATTCATGGAAGGAGATAGCACTTTTTCTCCTTTACGGAGTGTGTATATACACTATTTGTTCTATTGATTGAATGTGTGTATTTTTGTGTAGATGTTGCTCGTATTATCTATAGAACGATGTAAAGGGTAAATTACAAAAAATGTGTATTTCTGCCATAGAATAGGACATTTTACCATACAAAATGTGCATTTGCTGCCATCATGTTAACCACAATGTATAGATTCCCGTTCTATAAAAAGAGCAATATGAACTTGTTTATAGATAAAATTGTTAAGGTTTTGATAATATGACATTTGATAAGTGTGCCAGTATTATCACAGTATAAGCCTATACAATATATTATGAAATGTGTTGTTTTTAATATGCCAAAATATAGTCAATTGTAAGCGTAGTGTACAGTCTTAGTGGTTAGTTGGGTCTGTTTTCGTTCGCCAACTCATATCATTGAATTCCATAACCACAAGAAGGATTTGCATATCATTTGACAGGCTCCGCCCCCGAAGATAAATGGAACCTGAAAGGTTACACCTTCAGAGTGAACTCGGATTGCAGTGTGACCCTCTAGTGAACCATTTAACTCTGCCCTATTGACCCTCAGTTTAGGTGACGCTTTGTTAACTGTGCGTTCACGAGCAGTGACCACAACACCAATGATATCTCACAACATAATTTCCACACCAAAGAATTCTAGACCTATAGGTCACTATCTGACTTTCCTCCATAGACGACTGAAATTATTAATTGTAGGTAAAACACTTGATTTAAACCCTCAGACCACCCACGTTTAACAGAACTACCCCCTCCCTTCCACCCACCCAACCACACACACACACACCCTCTATCTTCCTCGCTCTCTCTTACCAAGTTAAAACCGACAGTGTAAAATGACCCTTCTCAAATTACCTCCAAAAAGGTTGAAATTATTCTAAATTGTAGGCTATACCCTATAGGTTAATTGAGACATTGAAAAACAATGTATGAAATCCTGACGTCAATAGGCCTATAGATTGAGATAATGTTTGATTATGCACTCAATTTGATTGTCATGATTGACAGAATAGACGACTGTGAGGATGATGGCACGATCCTAATTATAAGTGGTAAAGGGCCCTGTAACTCGTCATTTGGTGGGCAGTGAACTTGGCGACGTTTTGGCACCAGAGTTCACACGGATGTCACGGTCCATGTTGTAGGTCACAGGCAGGGCAACGCATAGAAATGGGACAGAGCGTCCCTGCCCCCAAATCTGTTGGAATCGCGCTGCGGTAATGGGTTTTTAACACAGGGTGCACAGAGAACGGTGATTTGGAGAGTGTTAGATGGCATCTCCATTTCAAAGTAATCTATTCATTAACAGTACAGCCCGTAGAGTAAACTAAATACAAAGCATGAATCCATTACCGCTAGAAAAATATAGGACAATACATTCATATGAATGCAAAGTGAACACAGATGCAGCGCTTGTCCTAGCCTATTGACACATGTGTCAAGCCTGGATGTCCTCTTCATGGACACGAGTGTCTCTCGGAAGTATAATAGGCCAAATGTTCTATTTACATAATCAAGCCCGATCAGTCTCAGACTAGGGGGTTTAGCTTGTAAACGAAGAACACGATATATTGGGTAACCGATGAGGTATTTTCCAAAGTAAAATGCTTATATTCTATTGTGGGGCCGCACACCAATAAATGGTTAAACATTCGTACCAGTCCACTGTGGGCGGAGCACGGGGCGCGAGCAAAAGCAACACAATTAAACATGAACTCTGAGTGAACTAATTTGTCTGGCCCAAGGTAAGATGAGGCATGGTTGGGGGAAACGGGAGAATAAAAGCGCAGAATGGAGGGTGAGACACAACAGTCAAGTGCAACACTTGGCTACTTCCACTCCCCGTGGTCCATTCCCCGCCGTCCATCTTGCACTTGTTTCACAAGATTCTCCTAGAGATGGGGTTCGGCGCTTTATTCATAACATGTTTTTGCACTCTCGTGCTCCCACTCCTTTTGATCGTGGCGGCGATGAAACTGTGGGAAATGTACGTCATTAGTGGAAGTGATCCAACCTGTCAGAGTCCTCTTCCTCCGGGTACCATGGGACTGCCCTTCCTTGGAGAGACGCTTCAGATGGTCCTGCAGGTAACTGATGATGGAAACATCAATTGCAAACTCTGATCCTGCCTATATTTACAGTGTGCAGCAGGCTGCTGTCGATTAGTTGGGGTTATGCATCAGGCTGAAATGTCCTCACAGAAGAGTATGCTATTGAAAAAACTGAAAGGTTGTTTAGTAGCCTAATTCAAGCCATTTAAATATGCAATTAATAGTGTGCACCTTTTCTACACGATTTATTTTCAGAGAAGAACATTTCTAAAAATGAAACGTCAGAAATATGGATATATTTATAAGACGCATCTCTTTGGGAGTCCAACCGTGAGGATAATGGGTTCAGAACATGTGAAACAGATTCTGATGTCAGAACACAAATTGGTCGCGGCTCAGTGGCCAGCATCAGTGCGACTCATCCTCGGGTCGCACGCCCTCTCCAATGCGCACGGCGCGCTCCACAAGAGCAAGAAAAAGGTAGGCAATGTTGAGTAGCCTACAAATCTGTGTAGGCACCTCATGGTTTATACTTATAATGAAAAACACATTGTAATTTACCACGCCTTTTCCTTATAGCATACACTTAAAGCGCTCTCTCCTGTTTGCCTGCAGGCGATCATAAAAGCCTTTTCCCGGGAAGCCATGGAACAATATATTCCTGTGATCCGGGAGGAGGTGAGATGCGCCGTGGATAACTGGCTGCAGAGCGACTCTTGCGTGCTAATGTACCCAGAGATGAAGCGCCTCATGTTCCGCATCGCAATGAGGATCCTGCTTGGCTTCGAGCCCGAGCAATCAAAGACCGACGAGCTGGAATTAGTGGAAGTGTTCGAAGAAATGATAAAGAACCTTTTCTCCCTACCAATCGATGTTCCTTTCAGCGGCTTGTATCGGGTAAGTTGCCTGTGAAATGGTAGGATTGATTGATTGAAGCAGCCCTGGAATGCGTCACATGGGGCTACAGTGTGCGCACAACATTATTGACCGATATTTTTCACCATTCCGTTTATAGGGTCTGAGAGCGCGCAACATCATCCACTCAAAAATAGAGCAAAACATAAAAAAGAAGCTTTCCAATATTGATAACAACAACAATTATAAGGATGCGCTGCAATTATTGATTGAGGACGGTGAGAGGAAGGAGCAGCGAGTAAGCATGGAGGTAACAGATGCCTTTCATTTTCATGGTCATTTGATTCTACACACTGCCATTTACTCCATGTATGAACCATTATTTATGTATTTCCAACAGGAGATAAAAGAATCTGCCACAGAATTACTATTCGGTGGCCACGAGACGACAGCGAGCACTGCGACCTCTCTGGTGATGTTTCTCGGGCTGCATGCGAATGTCGTGCGTAAAATGCGCCATGAGCTTCAGGAGAAGGTTGGTATCACCAGAGGAAGAGGCGAAGCGCGAGGTATAACTGGGCCCAAAATCTGTTTTCTCCAGCAGGTGGCGTTTTTTCGTATATTTTTCGCTCACTAAGTAAGGAATTTTTGTATGGCGGTCAATGAGTGTCGAATTTGGTTAACAAAAAATTAAATAGCTTATTTGCTATGTGTGGTTAATTTGATCGACTAGAAGTTTAGTAATGCGTAGGTTGTTATATTAGGTTATTATAAATGTACTAATATAGCCTAAGTAGGACACGTGACATCTCAGCAACTTTGAGAAAAAACACTTCATATTGGTGTTGTGGCTGTTGTTCACGCTCATATCTGCCCTCTCATTGGCTAGACTGCTGTCCATTTTAAAGACTTTTCTTTTCATTGTTAGAGCGCCCAAAAGGATCTTAAGGATAAGTTTATCGTTAGATGCATTTGTAGGAACATCGTTAAATCTCAGAGCTGTTTCCCAAAATCATATTTATGGACGTTGCACTTGAAAACGCTCGGAATCTAACGCCTGCCTCAGAACACTCAGCTAGGTGCGTCATTAGATGCTTTTTTGCTCACCCGTGTCACTTTATACACATAAGATCTCCGCTAAACATAGTATCACGTGGTTTATCTGTCTGTGACTTCTGATCATTGAAGAACAAAGTTGACTGAAAATACGAAGTTGCCAGTGTCTTTGCAATTGATACAAACAAGCGACGTAGGCTATAACAAAATGCCTCAAATAAAACCGAGATGACTGCATTACAATATAAATAGTAGGCTATAGGTCTATTTCAAACATATTGATATAACATTTATTAATGTTCAATCAATTGAGTTCTATTTTGCAACTTCTAGGCTACTGTAGTTTAACATGTGCGCATCTCCCTATCTATCTTTCGATCCTATCAGTATAGACACATGCTCCAACGACGCACTTTGCGACCGTTCTTTCTGCATGATTTTTTGGGAAACATGTTACATCTTCGGCCGTTGTAGGAAAGATGCATCGTTAAAACACTCCTAAACCTAAATTCCATCGCTCTCAGGAAACTGGACCCTGGTCAATATAATGGATGCTGGCTGGATAATCTGTGGTATCGCTATGTATCTTTTATTTATTTGATGTAATTCACCTTTATTTAACCAGGTAGGCTAGTTGAGAACATGTTCTCATTTACAACTGCGACCTGGCCAAGATAAAGCAAAGCAGTTCGACACACAACAACACAGAGTTACACATGGAATAAACAAACATACAGTTAAAAATAAAGTAGGAAAAGTCTATATACAGTGTGTGCAAATGAGGTAGGATAAGGGAGCTAAGGCAATAAATAGGCCATGGTGGCTATATTTATTTATCTTGCTGTTTTGCTTCCCAGTATCTCTACTTGCACATTCATCTTCTGCACATCTACCATTCCAGCCTACCTGGTTAAATAAAGGTGAATTAAATCAAATAATCATAAATACAGTATGGGGATGAGGTATTTTTGACTGTATGTTTGTTTATTCCATGTGTAACTCTGTGTTGTTGTGTAATTTCAATATAGCAATTAAACACTGGAATGGTACATGTGCAGAAGATGAATGTGCAAGTAGAGATACTAGGGTGCAAAAGAGCAAGATAAATAAATACAGTATGGGGATGAGGTAGTTGGATGGGCTGTTTACAGATGGGCTATGTACAGGTGCAGTGATCTGTGAGCTGCTCTGACAGCTGGTGCTTAAAGCTAGTGAGGGAGATATGAGTCTCCAGCTTCAGTGATTTTTGCAGTTCGATCCAGTCATTGGCAGCAGAGAACTGGAAGGAAATGCGGCCAAAGGAAGAATTGGCTTTGGGGGTGACCAGTGAGATATACCTGCTGGAGCGTGTGCTACGGGTGGGTGCTGCTTTGGTGACCAGTGAGCTGAGATAAGGTGGGGCTTTACCTAGCAGAGACTTGTAGATGACCTGGAGCCAGTGGGTTTGGCGGCGAGTATGAAGCGAGGGCCAGCCAACGAGTGCGTACAGGTCGCAGTGGTGGGTAGTATATGGGGTTTTGGTGACAAAACGGATGGCACTTTGATAGACTGCATCCAATTTGTTGAGTAGAGTGTTGGAGGCTATTTTGTAAATGACATCGCCAAAGCCAAGGATCGGTAGGATGTTCAGTTTTACGAGGGTATGTTTGGCAGCATGAGTGAAGGATGCTTTGTTGCAAAATAGGAAGCCAATTCTAGATTTAATTTTGGATTGGAGATGCTTGATGTGAGTCTGGAAGGTGAGTTTACAGTCTAACCAGACACCTAGGTATTTGTAGTTGTCTACATATTCTAAGTCAGAACCGTCCAGAGTAGTGATGCTGGACGGGCGGGCAGGTGCGGGCAGCGATCGGTTGAATAGCATGCATTTAGTTTTACTTGTATTTAAGAGCAGTTGGAGGCCACGGAAGGAGAGTTGTATGGCATTGAAGCTCGTCTGGAGGTTAGTTAACACAGTGTCCAAAGAGGGGCCAGAGGTATACAGAATGGTGTCGTCTGCATAGAGGTGGATCAGAGAATCACCAGCAGCAAGAGCGACATCATTGATGTATACAGAGAAGAGAGTCGGCCCAAAAATTGAACCCTGTGGCACCTCCATAGAGACTGCCAGAGGTCCGGACAACAGGCCCTCCGATTTGTGTCGTGGAAATTTCCTCTATTTACCAAATCATGGGAGCAAACCACACACACAAGTCAGAGTTACTTATCAAAGTCCATCTTTAATTATATAAGCTCTATAGCATTTTGACTTTCAACAGTTCAGTATCTCTAATGAAAAGTTGAGAGTCCCCACACAACGGCAAAATGGGATCCTTTATAGCAAAGATACACAGGATAAGACAGCATCGGCATAATTCATTGTTCAGCTTTGTCTCCTTACTCAAACCCCAGAACCATAAACCAACCCTCCATATCAACAGGCATATATCAAATTGTCATTTAGATACAAACCATTCTAAATACAACCAATCCTGGACAAGATCACACAGACACACTGACTGGCACACAGACATTGTGGAGTCAAGAGATATGTTTACACATGATGATACTTTGACCTCTCCCCTCTGCAGCCCCTGCAACTTAGTTTTGACATAGAACAGATAACTGCAACCTCGCCACAGTATTATACAAAAATACCATTCTGATGAGAAATAACTTACACACATTTGATGAATATAAAACATCTTTCATATGTTACCAACAAATTCTGAATCTCCCACGACATTTGACACACTGAACTCTATCAGAGAAGTAGTTGGTGAACCAGGCAAGGCAATCATTTGAGAAAACAAGGCTGTTGAGTCTGCCGATAAGAATGTGTTGATTGACAGAGTCGAAAGCCTTGGCCAGGTTGATGAATATGGCTGCACAGTAATGTCTCTTATAGATGGCGGTTATGATATCGTTTAGGACCTTGAGCATGGCTGATGACCATGACCAGCTCTGAAACCAGATTGCATAGCGGAGAAGGTACGGTGGGATTTGAAATGGTCTGTAATCTGTTTGTTAACTTGGCTTTCGAAGACCTTATAAAGGCAGGGTAGGATAGATATAGGTCTATAGCAGTTTGGGTCTAGAGTGTCACCCCCTTTGAAGAGGGGGATGACCGTGGCAGCTTTCTAATCTTTGGGAATCTCAGAGAGGTTGAACAGGCTAGTAATAGTGGTTGCAACAATTTCGGCAGATAATTTTAGAAAGAGAAGGTCCAGATTGTCTAGCCCGGCTGATTTGTAGGGGTCCAATTTTTTCAGCTCTTTCAGAACATCAGCTATCAGGATTTGGGTGAAGTAGAAATGGGGGAGGCTTGGGCGAGTTGCTGTGGGGGGTGCAGGGCTGTTGATCGGGGTAGGGGTAGCCAGGTGGAAAGCATGGCCAGCCGTAGAAAAATGCTTATTGAAATTCTCAATGATAGTGGGCAGCTAGCCTCAGTGCAGTGGGCAGCTGGGAGGAGGTGCTCTTATGGACTTTACAGTGTCCCAGAACTTTTTTGAGTTTGTGCTACAGGATGAAAATTTCTGCTTGAAAAAGCTAGCCTTAGCTTTCCTAACTGCCTGTGTATATTGGTTCCTAACTTCCCTGAAAAGTTGCATATCACAGGGGCTAATCAATGCTAATGCAGAATGCCACAGGATTTTTTTGTGCTGGTCAAGGGCAGTCAGGTCTGGAGAGAACCAAGGGATATATCTGTTCCTGGTTCAACATTTTTTGAACGGGGCATGCTTATTTAAGATGGTGAGGAAGGCACTTTTAAAGAATAACCAGGCATCCTCTACTGATGGGATGAGGTCAATATCCCCTTCTAGGATACCTGGGACAGGTCGATTAGAAAGGCCTGCTCGCTGAAGTGTTTTAGGGAGCGTTTGACAGTGATGAGGAGTGGTCGTTTGACCGCAGACCCATTACGGATGCAGGCAATGAGGCAGTGATCGCTGAGATCTTGGTTGAAAACAGCAGAGGTGTATTTGGAGGGCAAGTTGGTTAAGATGATATCTATGAGGGTGCCTGTGTTTACGGATTTGGGGTTGTACCTGGTGGGTTCATTGATAATTTGTGTGAGATTGGGGGCATGAAGCTTAGATTGTAGGATGGCCGGGGTGTTAAGCATGTCCCAGTTTAGGTCACCTAGCAGCATGAGCTCTGAAGATAGATGGGGGGCAATCAATTCACATATAGTGTCCAGGGCACAGCTGAGGGCTGAAGGTGGTCTATAACAAGCGGCAACGGTGAGAGACTTGTTTCTGGAAAGGTGGGTTTTTAAAAGTAGAAGCTCGAATTGTTGGGTATAGACCTGGATAGTTAGACAGAATTCGGCAGGCTATCTCTGCAGTAGATTGCAACACCGCCCCCTTTAGCAGTTCTACCTTGTCGGAAGATGTTGTAGTTAGGGATGGAAATTTCAGGGTTTTTGGTGGACTTCCTAAACCAGGATTCAGACACGGCTAGGACATCCGGGTTGGCAGAGTGTGCTAAAGCAGTGAATAAAACAAACTTAGGGAGGAGGCTTCTAATGTTAACATGAATGAAACCAAGGCTACAGGTAACTGCCATAATAAAGGAAACAATTGAGTAAATGAGGGACATAATATATTGAAAGCAGTTGCTTCTACACATGTGTGGCTCCTGAATTAATTAAACAATTAACATCCCATCATGCTTAGGGTCATGTATAAAAATGCTGGGCAGGTCATTATTTTGGCTACCATGGCTATGCCCGCATAGGATGATAATGCCCCCATCCACAGTGCACAAGTGATTACTGAATGGTTTGATGATCATAAAAACAATGTAAACCATATGTCATGGTCTTCCCAGTTACCAGATTTCAACCCAATTGAACACTTATGGGAGATTCTAGAGTGTGCCCGAGACGGCATTTTCCACCACCATCAACGTAAACACCAAATAAAGGAATTTCTCATGTAAGAATGGTGTCATGTCCCTCCAAAAGAGTTCCAGACAATTGTAGAATCTATGCCATGGTGCATTGAAGCTGTTCTGGCTCGTGCTGGCCCAACATAAGACACTTTGTGTTGTTTTTTCCTTTATTTTGGCAGTTACTTGTATTATGCATTTAAGCAACACTATGCACAATAGGCTAGCATTAAAAGCACTTGATTTTGTAGTGCCAATGACATGGCATAATATTATTTAAACATGATTTGAAACCATAAATCATTCATTTACAACATTTTCTATGACAAGAAAAGTATAATCAATAGAGGCCCATAGTTTTTTGGTTACGATGAGATTAAGATCAGACACAAATCTCATTAAGGTATTTATAAATCATATTCTTCCAAATCTAGGGCTATATTTAATTGATTTAATTTGCTGCACACCTCACCCAGACAGTGGTTTTAATAAGAATACTCTCCATGCAAGAAGCATGTCCCCCTATCCTCTGTGTAATTAAATAGTAATATATTTACAGCATTTGTTGGGAGCCCAATCAGAGGACAAACCCCTGAGTACTGAGTTGTTGGAGCAGTTGAAGTACACCGGATGTGTCATTAAGGAAACTCTCCGGATCAACCCTCCTGTCCCTGGTGGCTTCCGTGTAGTACTGAAGACTTTTGAGCTTAATGTAAGTAAACTTCCGTGTAGGTCTTTAAAAGGTCCTACACGGACTCAACTCCAGCCACTTTACTAAGGGAAATTTATGTAAAAAATGTATCACTAGCCATTTTAAACAATGCCACTGAATATAATGTTTACATACCCTACATTACTCATCTCATATGAATATACTGTACTCTATACCATCTACTGCATCTTGCCATCTTTATGTAATACATGTATCACTAGCCACTTTAAACTATGCCACTTTTATGTTTACATACCCTACATTACTCGTCTCATATGTATATACTGTACCCGATACCATCTACTGCATCTTGCCTATGCCGTTCTGTACCATCCCTCATTCATATATCTTTATGTACATATTCTTTATCCCTTTACACTTGTGTGTATAAGATAGCAGTTGTGGAATTGTTAGGTTAGATTACTCGTTGGTTGCTACTGCATTGTCGGAACTAGAAGCACAAGCATTTCGCTACACTCGCATTAACATCTGCTAACCATGTGTATGTGACAAATAAAATTTGATTTGATTTGAAGGCCCTGAAATAACACTTACACAAGATTTTAGGCTAAAAGTTTAAAGGAGGCATAATTGATTGTCTTTTGAGAAACACAAAATGGAAACCATGTCCTGTTATAGCATATGAGTTTTTCTACAAATGTCTCACACACAATATGGCAGAAACTCTATTATATGTATTAATATAGAGCTCATGGTATACATAACAGGAGGCTACTGAGGGGAGAACGGCTCATAATAATGGCCAGAACGGAGCAAATGGAATGGCGTCAAACACCTGGAAACCATGTGTTTGATGTATTTGATACCATTTCACTGATTCTGCTCTAGTCATTACCACAAGCGCGTCCTCCCAAATTAAGGTGCCACCAACCTCCTGTGATATACATCAAAGCCTTCAGAAACTGTATAACAATTGGAATAAAATTATTTGAAATCATTGCCATCCTCACCCCAACCTAACATCATATATTGTGTCTCCTCAGGGCTACCAGATTCCCAAGGGTTGGAAAGTCATCTACAGCATCTGCGACACTCACGACGTGCTGGACACACTTATTAATAAGGAGGAGTTTCAGCCAGAGAGGTTTATGGACAAGTCACCAGATGACTCCTCCCGGTTCGGTTACATCCCCTTTGGGGGTGGTGCGAGGACATGTGTGGGTAAAGAGTTTGCTAAAGTTTTACTTAAGGTGTTCCTGGTCGAGGTGGTCACCAGATGCGACTGGACTTTGTTGAATGGACCACCAACAATGAAAACAGGCCCAACCGTTTATCCAGTGGATAATCTGCCCACAAAATTCACCAAATGTATCCAGACCTACTGATAGTGAAATATTGGCATTTATGTAAATACACTAAATATTTTATGAAAGACATATTGTGTATTTTTTATATTACATATCTTTTGTACGACAGATATTTCTGTCAACCCCAGTAGCATTGTAAAAGCAACATTTTTAAAAGCACTTCATGTTGCACTCCAATAGTTCTGAGACAAATCATTTTATGGATATTTTGAAATACAATTGTTTTAAAGCTGTACTTTACCATTTTCATGCAACTTAACTCTGTTGTTGCATGTGAAATGTTTTCAATAAAAACATGGAAAACTATTATTTTGAACAAAACCATTTCCATTTCCCAAATATTCTGACTTGGCATTGATAGAGCCCACCCACTGGGCACATTTGTCACGACTCCGACCGAAGGTGGCTCCCCTTCCCGTTCGGGTGGCGCTCGGCGGTCGTCGTCGCCGGCCTACTAGCTGCCACTGATTCTTTTCTCCCCCTCCTTAGGTGTTTCTCCCCCTCCTTAGTACACCTGTTTTGAGTTGGTTATAATTAGTGAGGCTTTATTAGTCAGCCGGCCCGCCTGGTTCTTTGTGCGGGATTGATTATTGTAAACCTGGTGTTTGCATTAGATGTACATGTTCGTGCATTTAGTGCTAGACTGTTTTTGTTTCCCTGTGTCTGGGGCATTTGGTTTGAGCACTCGTAAGTGGGGTGACCGTAGTTCACCGTGTGTGCATTATAAAAACCACTTTATTGAACTCTGCTTTCCTGCGCCTGATTTCACCCTCACGACACCCAGGACCTTACAGAATCCCGCACCCGAAAGAATGGAGTCAGCAGGAGCAGCAGCCAACCCTCTCCCATCGATGGAGGATCGGGTCCTACACCATACCACCGTTCTCCATTGGATCGGAATGGCTAGGGATCAGGTGATGGAGAGAATGGACCGATGGGAGAGAGGTGGTCTCCTCTCTCCACCTTCGGCTCCCCCAGCTCAGGACTCTCCATCCCCCGGCTCCAGCGCTCTCTGTCTTACGCTCCCGAGGGTTTATGATGGAGCGGCGGCGGGGTGCCAGGGGTTCTTACTCCAGCTGGAACTGTACCTGGCCACCGTCAGACCCACTCCCTCGGGAGAGGATAGGGTGAGTGTCCTCATCTCCTGCCTCACGGGTCGTGCTCTGGAGTGGGCGAACGACTCAGCAAGGAGCACTACCCAGAGTTTTCCCGCCATTTCCGCGCCGTGTTTGACCACCCTCCAGATGGCCGAGCGGCGGGAGAACGACTATTCCATCTCAGGGAGGAGAAGAGGAGCGCCCAGGATTACGCGTTGGAGTTCCGGACCTTGGCAGCAGGATCTGGGTGGAACGACTGGGCCCTTATCGACCACTACTGGTGTAGTCTCCGGGAGGACGTTCGCAGGGAGCTAGCGTGTCGGGACACCGCTCTTTCCCTGGATGAGCTGATTGACATGTCCATCCGACTGGACAATCTGCTGGCTGCCCGCGGGCGTTCGGAGAGGGTCCTGTGTGTTCCACCACCCAGCACCTCAGCTCCCGTTCCGATGGAGTTGGGAGGGGCTGTGCTGAGGGGTACCGGAGGAGGAGGCTGCCCCTGCACCAGCTGTGGTCGGAGAGGACACACGGCCGATCGGTGCTGGGGGGGTCCATCTGGGAGTCGAGATGGCAAGCGGAACACTTCTCGATCACCCCAGGTGAGTCAGCACCAAACTCACCCAGAACCCCCTGTTGGTCACATGTTTGTCTTGATTTTTCTTCTTACATTTTTCCCCTCTTCCCAGCATAGGGCGCTAGTCGATTCAGGCGCAGCTGGAAACTTTATGGATCGCGGACTCGCTCTTAAATTAGGTGTTCCGCTTGTGCCGATAGATTCTCCCTTTCCCATGCACTCCCTAGATAGCCGGCCATTAGGGTCAGGGGTGGTCAGGGTGACCACGGTGCCACTGGACATGGTAACGCAGGGGAATCATAGGGAGCGTATCAGTCTCTATATTATTGGTTCGCCTGCGTTTCCAGTGGTGCTAGGGATTCCCTGGCTGGCCCAGCACAATCCTAACATTTCGTGGAGACAGGGGTTTCTCCAGGGGTGGTCAGAGGAGTGTTCTGGAAGGTGTCTGGGAGTTTCCATCGGTGCCACGTCAGTGGAGAGTCCAGACCAGGGTCCCACGGTGTGCATTACCCCTGAGTATGCCGATTTGGCAATCGCTTTCAGTAAAAAGAAGGCGACTAAATTACCACCACATCGACCAGGTAGGGATTGTGCGATAGATCTCCAGGTAAACGCTGCGCTTCCCAAGAGTCACGTGTACCCATTGTCCCAAGAGGAGACGTTGGCTATGGAGACATATGTCACAGAGTCTCTGGGACATGGGTACATTTGGTCCACCATCTCACCCGTCTCCTCGAGTTTCTTTTTTGTGAAGAAAAAGGAGGGAGGTTTGCGTCCATGTATTGATTATAGAGGTCTAAATGCCATCACAGTGGGGTTCAGCTACCCACTACCTCTCATTGCTACGGCAGTGGAATCATTTCAGGGAGCGCAGTTCTTCACAAAATTGGATCTCAGGAGCGCGTATAGTTTGGTGCGTATTCGGAAGGGAGATGAGTGGAAAACCGCATTTAGTACCACATCGGGCCACTATGAGTACTGCGCCAACACGGGTGCATCAGTGAACAGCGTCTTTAACCCATGCCGTATGGGTTAAAGAATGCTCCAGCCGTTTTCCAATCCTTTGTAGACGAGATTCTCAGGGACCTGCACGGGCAGGGAGTGGTTGTTTATATCGATGACATTCTGATCTACTCAGCCACTCACGCCGCGCATGTGTCTCTGGTACGCAAGGTGCTTGGTAGACTGCTGGAGCATGACCTATACGTCAAGGCTGAGAAGTGTGTGTTCTCCAAACGAGCCGTCTCCTTTCTGGGTTATCGCATTTCCACCTCGGGGGTGGAAATTGAGGGTGACTGCATTAAGGCCGTGCGTAATTGGCCGACTCCAACCACGGTAAAAGAGGTGCAGCGGTTTTTGGGTTTTGCCAACTACTACCGGAGGTTTATCCGGGGTTTTGGCCAGATAGCGGCTCCCATTACCTCACTGCTGAAGGGGGGCCAGGTGCGGTTGCGGTGGTCAGCAGAGGCGGACGGAGCTTTCAACAGGTTGAAGGCGCTGTTCACTGATGCACCCGTGTTGGCGCATCCGGACCCCTCTCTAGCATTCATAGTGGAGGTGGACGCGTCCGAGGCTGGGGTGGGTGCCGTGCTGTCACAGCGCTCGGGTACGCCACCAAAACTCCGCCCCTGCGCTTTCTTCTCGAGGAAGCTCAGCCCAGCGGAGCATAACTATGATGTGGGGGACCGGGAGTTGTTAGCGGTGGTCAGGGCTCTGAAGGTGTGGAGACACTGGCTTGAGGGGGCTAAGCACCCCTTTCTCATCTGGACCGACCATCAAAATCTGGAGTATATTCGGGCAGCTAGGAGACTGAACCCATGTCAGGCAAGGTGGGCCATGTTTTTCACCCGATTCCGGTTCACGTTATCTTATAGACCGGGCTCCCAGAACATGAAGGCGGACGCACTGTCCCGCCTTTACGACACGGAGGATAGGTCCACCGAACCTACTCCCATCCTTCCCGCCTCAAGGCTGATAGCACCAGTGGTATGGGAGGTGGACTCGGACATTGAGCGGGCGTTACGGGCTGAACCCGCGCCTCCTCAGTGTCCGGCGGAGCGGAACTACGTGCCGCTTGGTGTTCGGGACCAACTGATTCGGTGGGCTCACGTCCTACCCTCCTCGGGTCACCCTGGGGTGAGGAGGACAGTGGGGAGCCTTCGGGGGAGGTATTGGTGGCCTACCTTGGCTAGGGACATTAAGGTTTATGTCTCCTCCTGTTCAGTATGCACCCAGAGTAAGGCTCCTAGGCACCTTCCTAGAGGGAAGTTACAACCCCTCCCCGTTCCACAACGGCCATGGTCTCATCTCTCCGTAGATTTCCTGACCGATCTGCCCACACCACGGTTCTGGTGATTGTGGATCGGTTCTCTAAGTCCTGCCGTCTCCTCCCGTTGCCCAGTATCCCTACAGCCCTACAGACTGCAGAGGCATTATTCACCCACATCTTCCGGCACTACGGGGTGCCGGAGGACATCGTTTCTGATCGGGGCCCCCAGTTCACGTCCCGAGTATGGAGGGCGTTCATGGAGCGTCTGGGGGTCTCGGTCAGCCTGACCTCCGGTTATCACCCCGAGAGTAATGGGCAGGTGGAGAGAGTAAACCAGGAGGTGGGTAGGTTTCTGCGGTCGTATTGCCAGGACCGGCCAGGGGAGTGGGCGAGATACATCCCCTGGGCCAAAATGGCCCAGAACTCACTACGCCACTCCTCTACTAATGTGTCCCCCTTTCAGTGTGTGTTGGGGTACCAGCTGGTCCTGGCACCGTGGCATCCGAGCCAGACCGAGGCTCCTGTGGTGGAGGAATGGGTGCAGCACTCCAAAGAGACCTGGAGGGCCGTCCAGTAATCCCTCCAACAAGCTAGTGAACGGCAGAAAAGGAGTGCTGACCTCCACCGCAGTGAGGCCCCCATGTTTGTACCGGGGGACAGGGTCTGGCTCTCGACCCGAAACCTGCCCCTCCGCTTGCCCTGCCGGAAGCTTGGGCCGCAGTGTGAAGGGCCCTTCAAAGTCCTGAGGAGAATAAACGAGGTGTGTTATCGATTACAACTCCCTTCCTATTATCGTATTAACCCCTCGTTTCATGTGTCTCTCCTCAGGCCGGTGGTAGCTGGTCCCCCACAGGACGGTGAGGTGCCGGAGGTCCCTCCTCCCCCTCTGGACATCGAGGGGTCCCCGGCGTATACGATACGGGCCATTCTGGACTCGAGACGCCGGGTGAGGGGCCCGCAGTACCTCGTGGACTGCGAGGGGTACGGTCCAGAGGAGAGGTGCTGGGTACCAGTGGGGGACATTTTGGATCCGTCAATGTTGAGGGATTTCCATTGCCTCCATCCGGATCGCCCTGCGCCTCGTTCTCCGGGTCGACCTCGAGGCCGGCGTCGGCAGCGTGCCGGGGGGGGGTAATGTCACGACTCCGACCGAAGGTGGCTCCCCTTCCGGTTCGGGTGGCGCTCGGCGGTCGTCGTCGCCGGCCTACTAGCTGCCACTGATTCTTTTCTCCCCCTCCTTATGTGTTTATTGAGTACACCTGTTTTGAGTTGGTTATAATTAGTGAGGCTTTATTAGTCAGCCGGCCCGCCTGGTTCTTTGTGCGGGATTGATTATTGTAAACCTGGTGTTTGCATTAGATGTACATGTTCGTGCATTTAGTGCTAGACTGTTTTTGTTTCCCTGTGTCTGGGGCATTTGGTTTGAGCACCCATAAGTGGGGTGACCATAGTTCACCGTGTGGGCATTAAAAAAAGCACTTTATTGAACTCTGCTTTCCTGCGCCTGATTTCACCCTCACGACACCCAGGACCTTACAATATTTGGTTGATGTGAATTCAATGTGAAATCATCAACACATTTCACCATGCCATTGAATTTATATTAAAAGTTGGGTGGAAAAAAATGGAATTCCCTTACGTTGATGACTTTTTGCAAATCCAATCAGTTTTTCATGTTGATTCAATGTCATCATATATAGTTGTTGAAATGAAGTCGAAACAACATTGATTGAACCAGTTTATTGTCCAGTGGGAAATCTTTCCATGTCAGATGTCCCTCTATCCCCAAATATTCTTTGGGGGTTCAATTTCTTGAAGAAATATAAATGTACAGTTATTGGTACCAGTTCCTGTTATTGTATCACACACTATGGACCTACCCACTTGGCACACACTGGTTGAATCAACATTTTTTCCACCTCATTTCAATTACTTTGAACCAACGTGAATGGCAGTTTACATAGCCTACTCTTAATGACATTCACTCCATACTACAATAACTATTACACGTAAGGCATCATAAGACCCCAAATTACATTAGACAATGTCAACAGTGATGAATTTGGACCCAAAGACCCCCAAGATCAGTGGGGAGAGGGGTGGCATGTGACTTCATGGGAAGCCAACGCTTAAAATAATGGTAAAACTTTATCCCCTCAATGTTTATTTAAAGTATTTCTGTGCTCTCAAAATGTTCTTTAAGTTACATTGCACAGACTTCATTTATTTACACGCGCACACACGCACACACGCGCACGCGCACGCACACGCGCACACGCGCACGCACACACACACACACACACACACACACACACACACACACACACACACACACACACACACACACACACACACACACACACACACACACACACACACACACACACACACACACACACACACACACACACAACAGCCAGTAGGCTGAACCAGGCTTTATAGAGGGCAAGTGTGGCAAAACAGAGGACATGACAAGGACAAGATAATGATCACTTAAACAGATCCTTTCCCACCTTGCTCCTCCTCATGTGAGTGAAAATGGGACTTTTCACTTCGCAGCAGGGTGGATGAAAGAGCTTCTAATGTCATTTGCATGTCTGGTGCACTCTTGCCCTCTAGTTGAACCATATCAATCCCCCTAACTCTCAATCAGGTTACCTATTAGGAACCCATTGGTATTATTTATAATCGAGAGGAGAGGCTTTTCAGAGGGCACCTTGGGGTCAAGAAGAGTTCAGTGATAATTAAAAGGACCCTGAAATTACAGTGTTGTGGTTGGGGGTGGCTTTTCATCTGCCTGTTCAAATAGTTCGCTAATGAGTAAAGAAAATGAAAAAAATAGTCGGCAAGAAGTTTAATAGGGATATTTCATAATCAACGTGCATTTCACATTTGAACAAGTATGTTCGTTCCTGCACTCTTAGAACTCTTACTCTCCACTTGTGTGCGCTTTGGTTCAAAGTCACATTAAAAGCGATAAGAGACAACAATTTGTGAAATTAGAGGTAACCAGGGCAGATGGAGGGTACGATTGGGCTCCTAAAACATCAAGCCCAAATTTAGGTAATGCCACCTTTAGTGCCAAATGAAATGTAAATGATAACTGACCTCCTAACCTCCCTCTGGAATCATGTGACTTGTATTCTAGTATGGTACAAAAGATATACATCAACAATGGTTTCTTTAAATAGCTTTTCCAGGTCATTGAGAGAACAGTTCATTACAATAAAGAGGTAAAGGAGCGGTCTTTAGAGAAAACTATACCAGCCCAGACACATTAGACTTCATAGAAAGAAAACAAAATCCAGAAACCATGTTGACTCTTTCGGTGAAGTCAGGGCTAGGCAATAGACTTTGTTTGAGACTTTCTTTTACAGCATTCCAGAGACAAAGGCAAAAAAAAAAAAAAGTACCAACAAGGAAAGAGAAACATTACTGTAACAACGTTTACTGAAATTTACAAGAAGCTGCCAGGAAATACCTTCAGAAGACAAACATCTTGAGAACATAAGGAAATATCCATTTAGATTTCAAAATGTTATAAAGACCATGTTGTTTCATATCCATAAAAACTACCCTTCTCTAATGATGAGGTGATATCCATGTACCGATAGTACATTATGTCTCAATGAAAAACAGATTTGTCATCCCCTTTTCTATGGTCCCTGTAGCAATCCCACTGCACTACACTGCCCACTGCAGAAACCAGCACTGTTTATTATCACAGTGTCCATCAGTGTCCATCAGTCATAACCTGGTGAAGACAAAAGTGGATATGACCTAGTCTAATACCTATTTAATGGCAAAACCATTGTCTTACTCACTAACACACAGGCGCACACGCACGCATACACACAAACGCAGTACATGATCCAAGCCACAAACAATGCTCTAATCATGTGACTCAGTAAAAGGGAGAGAAACAGAGAGACAGTAAGAGAGAGAGACAGTAAGAGAGACGGAAACAGAGGGGCAGTAAGAGAAAGAGAAACAGAGAGAGAAGGTAAGAGAGAGACAGAAACAGAGATTGAATTGAAGAGGGAAAGAGAGAAAGTAAGAGAGAGAAACAGGGTGACAGTAAGAGAAAGAGAGGAACAGAGAGAGAGAGAAACCGAGACAGTAAGAGAGAGAGAAACATAGAGAGACAGTGAGAGAAACAGCATCCTTCTGCTGTGACCTTATCCAGAAAAGGACACAAACTGTTCACACAGGAGGAATAAGGTGCAAATTAAACTGGGATCTGCCAAAGTGAGCGCTAATTATTGGCTTTGTCAGACAACATCTGTTATTGTGACATTCCAGCAGTCAGCTTCTCTGAGGACAAGCTGAAACCTCCTCCAGAGTTCATGACTGACAAAGCCCTCTGGCTGTTCCCTTTGGAGTTCACCCTCCTCCATTTCCATCACAATAAAGTGCATCTGGCATGATAGTGGTGAGAGAAGAGATTAAGAGATGATACGACACACATTTTTATTTGTGTGTGATGGTGTATCAGACAGGTGTGTAGGGGGTTCATATAGGGGTTTGTATACAGATGTAGGATCTTAATTTGAGCCAGTTTTCTACAGCAGGTAAATAATCCTGCAGCAACAGGAAATGTGAATTATTATGCAGAGGATAATTAATGGACATTTGTGTAGGGGTTGATACATTTTTTGTTAGGGGAAAATAGTAATTTCAGAAGCATTTTTGAACCTCAAACACATTACAAGTTAAACATGTCCTGCTTTGAAAGAAAATGTTCCTTTAACAGGGTGATCAAGTTAAGATTCTACATCTGTAGGGGTGTGTGTGTGTTTCTGTGTGGGTGTGTGTTTGTTAGCATAAGTAGTCTTATGCTCTTGTACATATTTGGAAGGAGTATATGTTGTTTACTTGTGAAATTGCTAAACTTATAAAGCTACAGTTTTCACATTTTTCACGTTTACCCATTGAAGGCTCACCTTGTAAACGTTTGGGTTTGTTGCATACAGTTAGAGTGAACTCCCAGCCCTGAAGCAAGATAAAATGAGATAGGAAGCATGCGTTTCATCGCCAAATAACTGCAAAAGCTTGTTTCGTGGCAACCTGTGCCTCAAGGTCAGGCAGAGTTCGTAGGAAAGTTAAAACAATCCAAGCTAAATAAAGTATCTGAGGGTAACTGTTTTAGTTTCCTAACATTTTGCACATGGCGGACAAAATAAGAGCTGTGAACCCTCTTTGACAGAGCAGAAGCAGAGGGGGAGGATGAACTGCAAGAGCCCTTGAGTCTCAGGACAGAGTTGTTTATGCTATAAAATCCTGTGTGGGGTTGATATACACTGTACTACCGTGTGCCACATGCCAGCAGAAGTTCAAAAGTTCATCTGAACCATGAACTCTGTCAGGGCACAGCAGGAAGTTCCACCCATGCGTCAAATAAAGAGAGAGAGCGGCTCAGAGCAGCATAAAACAACCCGGAAAGTGTTGCACACTACCTTCAAGGGCAATGACAGGTGAGAGGTGTCACAACTCCTGCCCCCCTTCCTTCCTCCTTCCTGATCTGTACTTCCCCCCTGCTGGATTCACTTTATGACCCCCTGACGACCCCCACGCCCCCTTTTAGGCGCACAAATACAGTCGCTGTGAATGAAACTCAAATCAAATCAAACTTTATTTGTCACATGCGCCGAATACAACAAGTGTAGACTTTACCGTAAAATGTTTATTTACAAGACTTTAACCAACAGTACAGGTCAAGAAGAATTAATAAAATATTTAGTAGTATCAAGTAGACTAAAATAAAAAGTCATACTAAAAAGTTACGCAATAAGAATAAGGAGACTATATACAGGGGGCACCGGTACCGAGTCAGTGTGCGGGGGTACAGGTTAGTTGAGGTCATTTGTACATGTAGGGGTGAAGTGACTATGCATAGATAATAAACAGTGAGTAGCAGCAGTGTACAAAAGGGAGGGGGCAGGGGGTCAATGTAAATTGTCCGGTGGAAAATTGTATTAATTGTTCAGCAATCTTATGGCTTGGGGGTTGAAGCTGTTGAGGAGCCTTTTGGTCCTAGACTTGACAATTTTATTTTATACAAGCATGGCTGTTTGATCAGTCCTTTCAGTTGTGTGTGCTTTGGGCTGCCCTGCCCAGTGCCCAAATGAAGAGGGTCTAGGATATCACTGTGGTGAGAGACATCCTCTCCTAGGCTTTGTGTTCATATGTACGTCTGTGTGGTGTGTGTCTGTCTGGGACGGACCAGGGAATAAATACAGAGGGTTATGACCTGCGTGTATTTGTTTAAAGATACGTTTTGTGTCACCTCCTGATCCAAAACGCAGCCTAGCAGTGCAAACCAGCAGCAGGCATAACTGGTTCTGGAATGAAAACAAAACTTTAGCTGTTGTTACAGATCATTTCCTCATGTTTTCACCGACTTATCAAAGAATACAGAGTGTTTAACTTGATTAGTGTAGCCTACTGTTCCTCACATACCATGTTGTTCATTGCTGACTCTGTCATATAATAGGCCTTTTCATTTGCTTAAAACCATTATTGTTTTTAAGAGGGCTCATGGTTTATTGCCTTTCCAATAAGCTTTAGAGAGAGAGGAGGAGTCACATAAATGAAGTTGACTATTCTTACTTGTTCAGGCTTTGGTCTGCTTTTTACCAGAAGCCTTAGTCAAGAAGTTGTTTAATGTATTTGGAAAGAAAGCCCGGACTGCTTGCCTTTGAAAGCCTTTAGCATTGACCTGAAAGTGCCCCTGCGTTTTTGCTGTTAGGATAAATATCCCTCTATAAGGAACAAGTGCCTTGAAAGCTGCATTGCTTTCTGGGGAGATCTCTCCTCAGAGCTTTTAAGAAAAGGCGGTGCGCTTGACTGGCAGGTAGGCTCTTTAAGAACCCTGCCCCATCCATCAGGGCACAATACGACGGACACAGTTCTTTTTAGCCGTTGTGGTATGTGAATCTGTGTGTAGGAAGAGTGCTTCCGCAAATTCCACTCTGTGAATAGGCACATTTACTTTTCATAGCATTCGCAGGCAGCCTGATATAACATCGAGAGGGGTGTTTTAAACAGTCTGCTTCCCTCAGTCTGCTCCCATGGTGGGAATTGAACTGTGGCAGCTCTGCACAAGGAGGGAGGGTGACCAGGTCACACAGCGGGCGTGGGGATACGCCTGGGACACTGCAGCGACACTTCATTCACATAAATACAGACAGACAATCTCTGATGCACATACTACACACTTTAATGCACAGGGGACAAACATGAGCAGCCATGTACACATACGTTTTGTAGAGTTTGTTGTGGGTTATTTATATTTATAGGATTTATAGGTCACTACTTTCAGTTTCTTTTTTTACTCATACATTGACGTTCCAAAAGGCTGGAGACTTTAAAAGCATTCACTCCACAGGTTTGGGTAAATCCACTGCACTGTGTTTTCCAGCTTCTCAAGTTCGTCTCATTGCACCTAATTCCAGGTTAATACGTATCATCACAATTCATTAGAGGGAACAGCCGTCTCCTCCAGATTCTGGCCACACATTCATCATCTGATTTCACTTTTTCCAAGGCTGAGCAGCAAGTCATCCATCTTTTTGTCACCCCCAGACAACATGTCTAGCCTCCTCTACATCTGTGAGATAAAGAGAAATCAGCAGCTCAGTGAATATTTGCTATTTGGGTTAATTGGATTTGTTCTAACATTTCAATATTTTTTTTCAAGTATTATTTTTGTACTGTATTGTTGGGTGCTAGTAACATAAGCAGTAACATAAGCATTTCACTGCACCCACTATTTATAAAAATAAAATAAAAGTTTAACCTTTATTTAACTAGGCTATAACATCGGCTCAACTGTGTACGCGACCAATAAACGTTGATTTTATTTTATTTTAATATTGCGCTTCCTTCCATCTTCAACTGTCAGACGGAGTAGTACCACGTTCCAGACCCTTTTGAGGCTCTTGCCAAAAATCAGGAGAATGCACTCAGTTAAACAGGTCATGTTACAGCAAGTAAGGCACTTGGCTTTGGCCTTGTCAGTACAGATCTCATGTTGGCATGAATCAACAGTCAGTGTACTACTGGAGTTTCTTATCTTTACTAAATCAGATAGACAATTATACCTTTAATTAAACATTTTATCAGAAATTTCAGGATGGTACAGTATGTTTGCAAGCAGGGTGGTGTGAGCTGAAACAGGGTAAGTTGATTGATCACTAAAACAGAGTCAAGTCCAAGAAGTTTCTTGGAGTCTATGCGAGAGGCAATATGTTCCCCACACATAATAAAACTGAAACAGAGAAATATGGTATTTAAGAATATGAATGATGCATGTGTCCCATTTCCTCATAGGTCAGACTTACTCTCATCACCTTGGCCTACTGTCATCACCCTGGCCTACTCTCATTACCTTGGCCTACTCTCATCCTTGCTATCTCCATCTGTGGAAAGTTCCCCAACCCCTCCCTCCCTCTCTAACCCCCACCTGCACGTCTCCCTCCCTCCATTCCTCCAGCTCTCTCTCAAAGAGTGGAAAGGCCTCAGTCTCTGAGAGACTCACCGGCAGGAGGCTTTATACACAGTGTAATTACAACCAGAAGCCGCAGCGAGTGTGAAAGCAGCAGATAACATCAGGTCATCCAGCGTGCAGGAGTTCACACAGAGCCCAGTGGAGGGGAGCACAGTGGAGTGGCAGCAGCTGAGTTATGGCTCAATGTTTGAACTGTTTCAGCCTGGCCCAGCCCTATGCTACACGCCCGTTCACTGCTCACACCCACTGTGCTGCAGCAGCCAGGAGTAGGGTTAGAACGGTTACAGTTGCAGATTACAATGTAATAAAGACAGAGGAAATATTCAGGGATTTGGGGATAGAGATTTATGTTTATTCTAAGAAAATAATACACCCGGACACGCACGTACAATATACAATCACATATACACACGTCTAGAGTGTAGCAGGTGTGTATCTGTATGCAGAACTCTGACAAATTAAAAATGTAACTTAAACCTCCTGCTGTGTTCCGGTCAAATTAGACCGATTTACAAGTTTTCTCTCTGAAAAATGTAGTTAATTTATTCTGATTGTCATAAGGTTCCATGACTTTGTCCACATAGGGCATCTGAACACACAAAATACATTTAGATGATTTTCATAACATTTTGGGTTTTATTTAACTTTTGTATACCTGTGGTGTTCCCGGTCAAAAATGACCAGTCATTAGAAATGAATGGGTGAGACTACAATTAGTGTATACAATTGAGGTCAGGCCCATCCCAGACCCCCACATTCATGTGTGTTTGAGGACACACACACACCTCACTCTCTTCTTGGCTTCCATGGCAACCCCCATGGGAACCTTTCCCCCACAGGAACCACACCTGTTGGCATTCTCACAAACAATCTCAACATTGTTTCAATAATATATAGAACTTTCCTCGCAGCTCTGGTACGTATATAAAGCTTTTTTGAGGCCTTGCTCACAATTCATTCTGTGGCAGCACAATGACCAAACGATATACTGTAAGTGAGGCTCTTGATCATATCTTTGATCGTGACACTGATGAGGAAGAAGAGAGTCCTTGATAAACTTTGACTCAAAGTAGTCTGTGATATATAGCACAATATGTTTCATCTGAGTATTTGTTATAGTCAAAATAATCCATACATTATGCTTTTTTTTACCTAAAAAACAAGTTGTATGAGATCAGGTCAATGAGGCCTACAGGCCATACATATCAAATAGAAGTTCACAACTTGTAATGTTCACAAGAACTTGAGTTGATAAAAAGATCTAACACAACATTAGGTAATAATATACAGTATGTGTTATTATGGATTTCCAATCAGCTATAATGGGCCAGTCATTTTGGACCGGGAACACAGAACTAATTAACATGAAACGAACACAACAGGAGGATTAAACTTGTCCCCTCTGGTAGTGCTCAACCCCACTTGTCGTCTGTCCCCCTAGGTGGTTGTAGGTTGAAAATGGTTGGCAGGAGCGATGGCTGTGGAGAGCAGTGACCCTGCATTGTTCCCTGTTAGACTGCTGGGTATATGGCCCGTCCTCTCACTGTTGAGAGCAGTGACCCTGCATTGTTCCCTGTTAGACTGCTGAGTTTATGGCCCATCCTCTCACTGTGGAGAGCAGTGACCCTGCATTGTTCCCTGTTAGACTGCTGAGTTTATGGCCCATCCTCTCACTGTGGAGAGCAGTGACCCTGCATTGTTCCCTGTTAGACTGCTGGGTTTATGGCCCATCCTCTCACTGTGTAGAGGAACTGTTTTTTTAGCCACCACAAATCTTTCAAAATGTTCACTTCTGACACGAGCTCACTGACAATCACAACAATTCAGAGTCAGAGTTGTTATACCCATGTTAGACAAAAAGAAGGGGAATCTACTAGTAATGATTTGACTCCTCTCTGAAGTACTTCAGAATAATTTATTTGCCCTTTAACTTATTGTCTGAGAAAAGATAGCAAGGAACCAGCAGAAAATACTATACTGGCTGTTAGATTATTCTTGAGTTGACCATAAAGCATACAAAAAAAATCTGTGTGCTACTATTAGCATTTTACTTGGATAATTTTGTGGGTAAAAGACTATTAACATTAACATATTAACAATAAAAAATGTAACACTGATAAAATCTTATTATACACTGGGTGGTTCGAGCCCTGAATGCTGATTGGCTGTCAGCCGTGGTATATCAGACCGTATACGACTGGTATGACAAAACATTTATTTGAACTGCTCTAATTACGTTGATAACCAGCTTATAATAGCAATAAGGCACCTTGGGGGTTTGTGGTATATGGCCAATATACCATGGCTAAGGGCTGTATCCAGGCACTCTGTGTTGTGTCGTGGATAAGAACAGCCCTTAGCCGTGGTATATTGGCCATATACCACACCCCTGCGTGCCTTATTGCTTAAATAAACACATAAATATGGACTAGTGAAAGCACATTTACTATTAGCAACCCACACAATAGGCTACCACAAGCACAAATACACACTCTCCTGCATGCTCTCAAGAACACGCACACACTCCAACCCCTGCACTCCCACACACACTCTCTCTAGAGATCTGACAGCGTTGTTCCTGGAAAGTTCAGCAGTGGGTCAGTGTCAACATTACTCACCTGGCCACAAGCTCAGTGCTCCCACACCCACTCAAACCCATAACCACACTTCCATTACCCTCCTTATGCCTCATCAACTTAATGGAGATGACTGGAGGCAGTATTCAGACCCCTTGACTGTTACGTTACATCCTTATTCTAATACTCCATAATGACAAAGAGAAAACAGGATTTTAGAAATGTTTGCAAATGTATCAAAAAATAAGAAACAGAAATACCTTATTTACATAAGTATTCAGACCCTTTGCTATGAGACTCGAAATTGAAGGGTCTTGGTCAGGGAGGTGACCAAAACCAAGTGACCAAGTTCTTCTGTGGAGATGGGAGAACATTCCAGAATGACAACCATCTCTGCAGCACTCCACCAATCAGGCCTTTATGATAGAGTGGCCAGACAGAACCCACTCCTCAGTAAAAGACACATGACAGCCCACTTGGAGTCTGCCAAAAGGCACCTAAAAGATTCTCAGACCATGAGAAACAATATTCTCTGGTCTGATGAAACCAAGATTGAACTCTTTGGCCTGAATGCCAAGCTTCACATCCAGAGGAAACTTGGTGCCATCCATACGGTGAAGCATGGTGGTGGCAGCATCATGCTGTGGGGATGTTTTTCAGCGCCAGGGACTGTGAGACTAGTCAGGATTGAGGCAAAGATGAACGGAGCAAAGCACACAGAGATCCTTGATGAAAACCTGCACCAGAGCGCTGATAACCAGTTTATAACCTCAGACTGGGGCCAAGCTTCACCTTCCAACAGGACAACGACCCTAAGCATACAGCCAAGACAATGCAGGAAGGGCTTCGGGACAAGTCTCTGAATATCCTTGAGTGGCCCAGCCAGAGCCCGAACTTGACCCCGATCTAACATCTCTGAAGAGACCTGAAAATAGTTGTGTAGCGACGCTCGAGAGGAGAGGATCTGCTAAGAAGAATGGGAGAAACTCCACAAATACAGGTGTTCCAAGCTTGTAGCGTCATACCCAAGAAGACAAGAAGGCTGTAATCGCTGTCAAAGGTGCTTCAACAAAGTACTGAGTAATTGGTCTGAATAGTTATGTACATGTGATATTTCAGTTTTCTATTTTTAATACATTTGCAAAACTTTAAAAAAAAACTGTTATAGCTTTGTTGATATGGGGTCTTGTGTGTTGATTGATGAGGGAAAAAATGTTTTAATCCATTTTAGAATAAGGCTGTAATGTATGGAAAAAGTTAAGTGGTCTGAATACTTTCCGAATGCACTGTAACTATAAATAACAAGATACAGTATTTGTACTGTTGGAAAATGCTTATTTTTGAGTGTTAAGTGACGAATTGGGGTTTGGGTTAGTTATCTGACCAGTTCCTTAACTTTTTATTTGAGTGTGTATGTGGGCAAGTGTGTGAACAATATTTTGTGTGTTTACCCAGTCTCCAGTGCCAGTTTGAATAATGAAATCACCTTGCGGCTTCAGACTTTCCTGTTTGTTATTTAGTTTATACAACCATTCAGCTGAATCATCTGACATGCCTTTAAATTGGCTTCTAATTAGACAGGGAATGGAATTAACCTCACCCAGCCACATCATGTGTGCTATCTACCTCTCTGCTTCGCGTTCTTTCACCCATCCACAAAAATATGCTGCAGCAAGAGCAATTGTGTGACAAATCTTTTTTGTCACACAATATGCTGTTCAGTGTAAGGTGCAGCAATTCCATGACCTCAAATCAGTGGTGGGCAGTAACCTCAAGCACAATCATAAAATAATGATGGTAGCAGACCACAAGAGTTACTTTATGTAAGTAGAATAAGCACTTGAGCTTGCAACCTTTGTGGTTGTGAGCTTGATATTAAGCTGACCTCACATCATTTATAATCATATATACAGTATATACAGTATATATTCTATATACAGTATATTCAAGATATTTCCAACAAACTTTTGTTGAAGACTGTTTATTTACTTCAAAAGGGGATTTCTGTGCTGGCAAGCAGTGTCAGAGGTATATAATGAAAACAATGATTACAGTTTAAACTCTTCAACTCGCTCCAACTACTTGTTGAACCGGTGGTATGGGCCAACTCTGCCATAAGGCATAATTATAAATGATGGGGAAAAGCATTATGCGGTTACTTCTCAGTCTTTGATGAGACAGCTTCTGGGCGATATGGTTGAACTGGGCCTCTCCTGTCTGCGTCAATGGTGACACAAACCCCTGACAATAGCAGTGACTGTTACTAGAGCGCCCTCTGGTATCGATATATCACTTTTATTCAACATCATTTATATAGCTATAAAACATTACAATGCCCCCCCCCTCAAAATAAAAAAAATAATAATTTAGTGACCATTAACATTACAATACACCCTGTTACAGTGTAACACATTTTGCTTTAATAGAAGAGAAATTTCATTGCGTAATTTTGAAGGGCATAAACACTGTGCATCTTTGTGTAATTTATGATCGTGTTCAAGTCATTCTCATAAATATATAGGTAACTTCCAAATGAATAGAAACACGAGTAAATGAAGGATACAAAGTATATAGAAAGCAGGTGCTTCCACACAGATGTGGTTCCTGAGTTAATTAACCAATTATCATCCCATCATGCTTAGGGTCATGTACTGTATATAAACGCTGGGCAGGCCATTATTTTGGCTACCATGGCTAGGCCCCAATAGGATGGCAATAACCCCATCCACAGGGCGCGAGTGGTCAGATGAGCATGAAAACGATGTAAACCATATGCCATCCCAATGGGAGATTCTGGAGCGACACCTGAGACAGCGTTTTCCACCATCATTAACAAAACACTAAATGATAGAATTTATCATGGAAGAACGATGTCGCATCCCTCCAATTGAGTTCCAGACACTTGTACTGGTGTTTTGAAGATGTTCTGGCTCTTGGTGGCCCATGTCCCATGAAGACACTTTGTCAGTGTTCCCTATATTTTGGCAGTTACCCGTATTACACACCACTGTACTACTTGCTGTCATGTTAACAATCACAATTATAGCTCTGGCATCACCTTGGAGCACAACGTAAACCAATGACTTGGGGGAGGGGGGGAATTAGAATACTGCACAAACCATTCACATTTTTGCTGTGTTTAGACAGGCAGCCCAATTCCAATATTTTTTCCCACTAATTGGTGTTTTGACCAATCAGATCAGCTCTGAAAAAGATCTGATGTGATTGTTCAAAATACCAGAATTGGGCTGCCTGTGTGAAAATATATATACACACTTACTACATAATCTGTATTCTCAATGCAAATAGCAGCAGCTACAGAATACAATCACATTCTAGACAATTCTGTGCATCCAACTTTGTGGCAACAGTTTGGGGAAGGCCCTTTCCTGCTCCAGCATGACAATGCCCCCTGTGCACAAAGCGAGGTCCATACTGAAATGGTTTGTCGAGATCGGTGTGGAAGAACTTGACTGACCTGCACAGAGCCCTGACCTCAACTCTATCGAACACCTTTGGGATGAATTGAAACTGACCGCGAGCCAGGCTTAATCACCCAACATCATGAAACAAACCATTTAAATTACAGGCTTCAAATTGTTAGAAACGGAGAACCTTTGACAGTAATTGTAATTCTCTTCCATTTGATATCACATGATTAATTGTTGCTTTATAATCCCATTTGACATTATCGACATTGCTAAACAGCGATTTTAGAAGGCACTTCACATTTCATTGTACAGTACAAAACGTATCACACAACCCCCACACAGAAACAAAATAACATGAAAAGATTCAAAACATGTATGCTGTTCCCTGTAAAATGGTCCACCATCCATCACGGGCATGTAGCTAGCCCTGTCCTTGCTTCACCATGGAAACAAGAGGACATCTGATTTGATGTGAGAAAGCACTCGTGTGTGAACAGGCTTCGATAGTCCCTCTCGTCAGATTGTTTTCTCGTTCATAGTCACTGATTTAGTTTGTGGCTCGTTTTCAATTGGTCCTCTTCAAACAAAGTGTCTGTAAAAGGGAACACAAACCAACCCCCCCAAGATACAGAATGTTAAGCATTGTCCTTTTTAAGAGCATTGTAAATGTACATTTGGATAGGGCCTAACTAGTCATGCATGACCATCCTTCTCGTCCCGTCTTGACTATTGGAATTCTGGAGAACTTCAGTATTGTTTTCAGCGCTTGTATTTGATTGGCTCGGAGTAGAAATTACATTCCCCATCAGGAGAGGCATTTCCTTTTTTTTCGTCTTTGTTTTTCTCTTGATTTTGTCTGTGTCTCTTTTCCTACCGTGTCAGCCAAAGTTTTTGTAGTCTTTGCGACATTAGTTTTGTCTCTTATGCTTGCTAGCCTGTTGAAAATCAGAAATAATTTCAGAAACACAAACACCCTGTTCGGTGTTTCACCGATACAAAATATGTGATTGGTTTTGTGTGGCAAGCCCTGCCATACTCCACTCCTTTTTATCTTCTTCCTGAGGAGAACTTCCCCAGGTCTTCAAACTACGTGAGAAGCCCGGCATCCGAGGTTAGGGCGTAACTAACCCAATATGGTTCGGGGATTCGAACCGGAGACCTTTCGGTTACTGTCCCTACGCTCTTAACCGCTAGGCTATCTACTGCCCGCAAACCAAGTGCAGCACGAGCTTCAGGGGCTCAAGTGAATACCATACAATCTGACAGAAGGCAAAACAAAACTTCTATATACCACAATTTGAACCCTTACAGAAAGCCCAAAGTGGTCCTTGTACTTGATAAACTACAATCCTGATGATTTCTTTGTCCATCATATTCATTCTATTCTGCCGACGTACCGTAGAGGGCAAAAAAGGTCCAGGATCCCTCCGACTCAGCAGGACATTGAGCAGACCCCAAGACCAGCGTTCCTGACATCAAGAAAAAGCACAGAAAGTTTTCTTAAGTACCTCTTCAACATACTGTACAAAAACATATTGCATTTCGAGAACATGAAATGCAGAAGTTCATTGAAGACAACATTTAAAAACAGCGCCCTCTACTGTACTATATAAAAGTAATTTTGTGGGATCTGTTAGTGGGCTCTGTCTGCACTGCACTCACCTTATAACAGTGGGTTACAGTTCAGTAGTGTAGACGCACACTGACGCACTGACCAACAGCTTTCCTAATAAAACATCTAAAGAGGTAGCATTGAACCACAGTCCCTAAATAATAAAGACAGGGTAACAAAGCTTTTAAAAAAACACATTATGAATAAAAATGTATGTAATATATTCTGTCAGACTGTAGATGGGATGCCCTTACCAGCATTTACTGGGATTAACATAGTGCATAGATATAACCCCAGAAAGCTAGCCATGTTTTCCTTCTCCCAGACCTAAAAACAAGCATACATTCCAACTGTCTAGCACAGGTGTGATGAGAATAACAGTCTTGTGAAACTATTACAATTAAACTTTTTATTTTTAACCACAAAACAAGACATTTATTCAGTGCACCACTGACAGACTTCAATTCATAGGATATCATGACAGGTGGTGAGAATCTTACCACTGCTTGTTTATGAAATAGATACAGAGAGGGTAGGCCGGGAGCTCCACCAATCCATACATGGCAACACTGAAGTAGCGGTTCCCATCATCCTCACTGGCATTCATGATGAGCCCATTGTACACCAGGCTGCAGGAATACCTAGAGCACATCCAGAGACAGCGTCAATTTATGGTCATTCGTGTTTGCCGTCTTCAGTGTGAAAGGTCTTTAAACCGATGTATACTGAACTGAAAAGCATCATTGTGAGCTGTTGACACTGTCCATGTTAATGACATGGTAAAAAGCGAGTCCCTTTGTGGTTTCCCAGTGGTTCAGGTTATGGTCTGTATGCTCACCAGACATACATGACACCACGGTCCTCCAGCGGAGCACTAGGTGGGTGACGAGACCGAGGAGACCAGGGCCATCGTTGTCCTAGTTACATCTTGACGAAGCCAGGACACCTGCGGAGCTTCACTTTGGCTGTAGCGTTGCCGTTCCCATTCCGCACGGCCATGTAGTGCAGAACCTCCTCCGCCTGCTCCGTGTAATCACGGGAATACAGCCAGCGGGGAGACTCCGGGAGAGTCCTGCCTCAGCCCGAAAAACAGGAACAAGACAAAGACAGGTGACAAAAAGGGCATCTTGCCATTTGTTCTATCAGCAAACTGCAGTCTCACATATGGGGTCAAATGTATTGGGAAAGGTGTCAGTCAAGCCTTTAATGCAAAGGTCATATTAGCAAGGTCCCTGAAAAACACAAACACCAAAAACTACATTGAAATAGTTGGGACAAAACACTTTCCAATAGTGCCAGACCACCATCTTATTTCACTTTGTTCCTACTGACTCTTCTTGACTACAATTTACCCTTTGTCGAATCCTAGTCCCACCCTCCTCAGTTACTGTAGCTGTGTCTGACAAACATCTGTCAGTGTCATGATTATTTGTACCCGTCATGGCCCAGTAGGCCTTGCCCACATACTCCTGAGTAAGCACGAAACAGACGAGGGACATTCCCCCATTCATTTGACCCATTAGCAGGCAGGACAACGCAAACGCCTCATAGCTGGGAGCAAAGGCTGTGGCATAACCAAAACAAAACATCGAAGAACAGAGCTGGGAGAGAGAGAGGCCGAGAGAGAAGCAGAGAGAGAGAAACAGTGGGTCAATCAAACAGAAAGTCAGTAGAAGAGCATATTATCAATGCACTAGCAGTCTACGGCCAATTGTTGTTTTTTTTAATGATGAATGATGAGCCCTAACCATATCTCTGAGATTTTTACTATTAGCTGGGCTGAAAAGCAGACTACATCATATTAGCCTGTCAACTACTTCATAGGATATGGATTATGATCATAATATGTAAAGTTGTGAGCTTCATTCTCCTCACCTGTTAGGAAGACTGGTTTCCTTTCAATCTTGTCAGAGAGGGGTCCAAACAAACATTACCAACCAAGACCCCAGCAAAGAACAAAGAGCCTGCCAAACTGACCTCGTAAGCCTGTTGGTTTATAAGGAACCACTAAGAGAAAGGAAGGACAGAGACTGGAAGATATCATTCATATATTTTCCAGCATCTAGAGTATTTGGAAATATGTTCAATTCCATACAAGTGTGAATGACACTACATTCTCAAGCACAGTACAGTTCCCATTGAATCATGAACAGTGGCCCCTCTCACCTCCGTCACGATAGAGTTGATGTCCTCTGTAAATGTAACGCGTTTGATGAGCTCCTCATGGTTGGTGTAGTCACCTTGTTCAATGTGGTATTCTGGTACAGCTCCAACACAAGCAATGAGCATGCACTGGCATGCCATACACACCTGGAAAACAAAACCAAGCCGAGTGTCAAGCAAGTAATACAGGCATAGCTAGCCAAGTGATCTATCCATCACTGGTATTTAGTTATCTGGTGCTTGCATTTACCTTTCACATATTCAGCAATTCGACAGCTTGAGCTGCCACTTTGTGGGGTTAACTAAGGGATGGGCTCAAATCCTCTGAACAGACTGACAGTCTATGAATTTGGCATGGTGGTTTTAAAAACATTTTAGATCCGCAGCACACATTGTTTGTTTACAAACACTTAGATTGACAACAAAAACAAACTACAATCTTAGAGTTTGGGTTTTGATAGGATCAGCCCTTGATCATGAGTCATGACTCGCAATTCCATTACAATTTCATTGCAATTCACACATAAGAGTCATTGGACAAAGGCGTCTTCTGTACGGGGGAGTTTTGTTAAGAGCCCCATAGGCTCGGCCTGAACATTGACATGCATCACGGTTTTGGAAACATAAAGACCTTGTCTTTCATATCAGCGAGAAATCTTTTTTTTAATACATACGGTTAAACTGATACACACCTTTATAGGGTTAGTGTTCCCTCGCGGCCATATCTCCATGTTACAGTGCATGCTTACAGAAGACAGACTAAAGACAGAGGAACCACTTGTGCTAATTAGCCATCTAGAATGCTCCGAACACCTGCGTGTAGCGGAATAAAGCTGCCAGAAACGTGTTGTCACTGAAAACTGTCGGCTGTAACTGTGATAAAGCCAGTTGAAACAGTGGACAGTAAGTGTGTACTTTGCATTTGTGAAATTATTTTGATGGGATATGAAAGTAAAGGGCTTTATGAATCTGTTGCAATTGAGAATTGATTTGTTTAGATGGAGTACTTCGCTGTTTTGGCTGCCAGAGCCAGTATACCTGAAAATAACATACAATGCTTTAGAAAGTATTCATACCCCTTGACTTATTACACATATTGTTGTGTTACAGCCTGAATTCAAAATGGATTAAACTATATTTTTTCTCTCACCCATCTACACACAATACTGCATAATGAAAGTGAAAACATGTTTTTAGAAGTTTGTACAAATTTATTGTAAAATGAAATATAGAAGTCTAATTTACGAAACTATTCACACCCGAGTCAATACTTTGTAGAAGCACCTTTGGCGGCGATTACAGCTGTGAGTCTTTTGGGGGTAAGTCTCTTAGAGCCTTGCACACTTGGATTGTATAATATTTGCCCATTATTATATAAAAAAAATTCTTCAAGCACTGTCAAGTTAATTGTTGATCATTGGAAGACTGCCATTTTGAAGCCTTGTCATAGATTTTCAAGCCAATTTAAGTCAAAACTGTAACTAGACCACTCGGGAACGTTCAGGTGTAGATTTGGCCTTGTGTTTTAGGTTATTGTCCTGTTGAAAGGTGAATTAATCTCCCTGTGTCTGTTGGAAAGCAGACTGTACCAGGTTTTCCTCTAGGATTGTGCATGTGCGTATAGCTGTATTCCGTGTATTTTATTTTATTTTTTAAACTCCCTAGACCTTGCCGATGACAAGAATACCCATAACATGATGCAGCCACAACCAAAATATGAAGTGTGGTACTCAGGGATGTGTTTGGTTGGATTCAGGACAAAAAGTTAATGTCCTTTTTTTGCAGTATTAACAAAGTGCCTTTGCAAACAGGATTCATGTTTTGGAATATTGTTATAACTCTGTACAAGCTTCTTTCTTTGTAGGTTAGTATTGTGAAGTAACTACAATGTTGTTGATCCATCCTCAGTTCTCTCATATCACAACCATTAAACTCTTTAACTGTTTTAAAATCACCATTGGACTCATGGTGAAATCCCTGAGCAGTTTCTTCCTGTCCAGCAACTGAGTTAGGAAGGATGTAAAGTACTTAAGTACTTTACACCCTACTTAAGTAAAATACTTTAAAGTACTACTCAATTAGTTTTCTGTACTTTAGTATTTATATTTTGACTACTTTTACTTCAATACATTCTGAAAGAAAATGTACTTCTCACTACATACAATTTCCCTGACACCCAAAAATACTTGTTACATTTTGAATGCTTATCAACATAAATTCCCTGGTCATCTCTACTGCCTCTGATCTGGCGGACTCATTAAACACATGACTTCTTTGTTAATTATGTATGCGTTTTGAAGTGTACCCCTGGCTATCTGTAAATAAATACGTTTTTTTAAACAATTAAATAGTGCTTGAGTATATTTTAGCAATTACATAAACATTTGTATTTATTTGACCTTTATTTAAATAGGCAAGTCAGTTAAGAACAAATTTTTATTTACAATGACGGCCTACCCCAACAAAACCCTAAAACAGACGACACTTGGCCAATTGTGCGCTGCCCTATGGGACTCCCAATCACGGCTGGTTGTGATACAGACCAGGATCGAACCAGGGTCTGTAGTGACGCATCTAGCACTGCTGCGCCACTCTGGAGCTGATACTTAAGTATATTTTAACCCAAATATTTTTAGACTTGTAGTAGCATTTTTTAAAAAAGTGTTATTTTTACCCCCTTTTCGTGGTATCCAATTATTAGTAGTTACTATCTTGTCTCATCGCTACAACTCCCGTACCGGCTCGGGAGATACGAAGGTTGAAAGCCATGCGTCGTCCGAAACACAACCCAACCAAGCCGCACTGACAAGGATACTTTTTCCACCAATGATTAATACACCATCCAAAGCCAAATTAACAACTTCACCATGCTCAGAATTATTCAGTCTGCTTAAAAAAATTTTTTTTTACGCATCTACCAATCAGTGCCTTTCTTTGCGAAACCTCCCTAGTCTTTGTGGTTGAAATTCACTACGCGATTGAGAGACCTTACAATTATCTGTATGTGTGGGGTACAGAGAGGTAGTTATTCAAAAAGTATGTTAACCACTATTATTGGACCCGGAATGAGTCCGTGCAACTTTTGATTTGTTAAGCACATTTTTTACTCCTGAACTTATTTACGCTTCCCATAAGGAGATTGAATTTATTTTACCTTTATTTAACCAGGTAGGCTAGCTGAGAACAAGTTCTCATTTACAACTGCGACCTGGCCAAGATAAACCATAGCAGTGTGAACAGACAGCAACAGAGTTACACATGGAGTAAACAATTAACAAGTCAATAACACAGTAGGGGGAAAAAAAGAGTCTATTTACATTGTGTGCAAAAGGCATGGAGGTAAACAATTAATTACAATTTTGCAGATTAACACTGGAGTGATAAATGAACAGATGGTCATGTACAGGTAGAGATACTGGTGTGCAAAAGAGCAGAAAAGTAAATAAATAAACAGTATGGGGATGAGGTAGGTAAATTGGGTGGGCTATTTACGATCGGTTAGCTGCTCAGATAGCAGATGTTTGCAGTTGGTGAGGGAGATAAGTCTCCAACTTCAGCGATTTTTGCAATTCGTTCCAGTCACAGGCAGCAGAGAACTGGAACGAAAGGCAGCCAAATGAGGTGTTGGCTTTAGGGATGATCAGTGAGATACACCTGCTGGAGTACGTGCTATGGGTGTTGCCATCGTGACCAGTGAACTGAGATAAGGCGGAGCTTTACCTAGCATGGACTTGTAGATGACCTGGAGCCAGTGGGTCTGGCGACCAATATGTAGCGAGGGCCAGCCGACTAGAGCATACAGGTCGCAGTTTGTGGTATAAGGTGCTTTAGTAACAAAACGGATGGCACTGTGATAAACTGCATCCAGTTTGCTGAGTAGAGTATTGGAAGCCATTTTGTAAATGACATCGAAGTCGAGGATCGGTAGGATAGTCAGTTTTACTAGGGTAAGTTTGGCGGCATAAGTGAAGGAGGCTTTGTTGCAGAATAGAAAGCCGACTCTAGATTTGATTTTAGATTGGAGATGTTTGATATGAGTCTGGAAGGAGAGTTTACAGTCTAGCCAGACACCTAGGTACTTATAGATGTCCACATATTCTAGGTCGGAACCATCCAGGGTGGTGATGCTAGTCGGGCGTGCGGGTGCAGGCAGCGAACGGTTGAAAAGCATGCATTTGGTTTTACTAGCATTTAAGAGCAGTTGGGGGCCACGGAAGGAGTATTGTATGGCGTTGAAGCTCGTTTGGAGGTTAGATAGCAGTGTCCAAGGAAGGGCCGGAAGTATACAGAATGGTGTCGTCTGCGTAGAGGTGGATCAGGGAATCGCCCGCAGCAAGAGCAACATCATTGATATATACAGAGAAAAGAGTTGGCCGAGAATTGAACCCTGTGGCACCCCCATAGACTGCCAGAGGACCGGACATCATGCCCTCCGATTTGACACACTGAACTGTGACTGCAAAGTAGTTGGTGAACCAGGCAAGACAGTCATTAGAAAAACCGAGGCTACTGAGTCTGCCGATAAGAATATGGTGATTGACAGAGTCGAAAGCCTTGGCCAGGTCGATGAAGACGGCTGCACAGTACTGTCTTTTATCGATGGCGGTGATATCGTTTAGTACCTTGAACGTGGCTGAGGTGCACCCGTGACCGGCTCAGAAACCAGATTGCACAGTGGAGAAGGTACGGTGGGATTCGAGATGGTCAGTGATCTGTTTGTTGACTTGGCTTTCGAAGACCTTAGGCAGGGCAGGGTGGATATAGGTCTGTAACAGTTTGGGTCCAGGGTGTCTCCCCCTTTGAAGAGGGGGATGACTGCGGCAGCTTTCCAGTCCTTGGGGATCTCAGACGATATGAGAGGTTGAACAGGCTGGTAATAAGGGTTGCGACAATGGTGGCGGATAGCTTCAGAAATAGAGGGTCCAGATTGTCAAGCCCAGCTGACTTGTACGGGTCCAGGTTTTGCAGCTCTTTCAGAACATCTATCTGGATTTGGGTAAAGGAGAACCTGGAGAGGATTGGGCGCAGAGCTGTTGGCCGAGGTTAGAGTAGCCAGGAGGAAGGCATGGCCAGCCGTTGAGAAATGCTTGTTGAAGTTTATCACGGATTTATCGGTGATGCCCATGTTACCTAGCCTCAGTGCAGTGGGCAGCTGGGAGGGGGTGCTCTTGTTCTCCATGGACTTTACAGTGTCCCAGAACTTTTGAGTTAGAGCTACAGGATGCAAATTTATACGTGAATATGTGTTGTCTAAAGACATTTCAGCTTTTTATTCTTGCAAATACATTTCTAAAAATGTTCTACAAACAAAATTCCACTTTACATTGAGATGTGTAGATCAGTGACAAATTATCCATTTTAAATTCAGGCGGTAACACAACAAAATGTAAAAGGGGTGTGAATACTTTCTGAAGGCACTGTAAGGTCCTTGGAGTAATGGTAGGTTCATTAGGAGTACATATTGGGCTATGGTAGGATGAGTTATATTCTTCAAAAATAAATTAGTGTAATTAATTGAAATGGCCATTGAACAGCGGGAAATTGTGCAGACTGGTGTAGCTTTAATGCTTATGCAAATGACTGGAGAGTTAACTAGTTAGCTAAAATTCAACAAGATACTTCAAAGCTTCTGGGATTTCATCACCTCTGGCAGAATAACATTAGCAGCGACGGATATACTACTATATGTAAACTGTTCAAAATGAACTAAAGATAGCTAGCTAATACAGCTAGATTTAACTTCAGGACAAAATTGAATGGTCTAAAACAGGTTTCTCCAACCTTGTTCCTGGAGAGCTACCGAGCTGTATATTCATTCCAATCCTAATCTAACACATTCTTCTAATAATTATCTGGTTGATAAACTAAATCAACCCCAGTTGTAACTAACCTGGAGCGAAAACCTACAGGAGGGTAACTCCAGGAACAGGGTTGGAGCGTCATTTTCTAAAATAAGCCAATTCCGCCTATACAGGCGATGCTAAACAAACGCGCCAAATCAAAGCGCATTTGTCTGAAAAACGTAGATATATTAGTCGGAACTAGGAAACTCAGAAATGTCCACCTTACTACCTGGGTGTAGTTACACCAGTTTCTAAACCCAAAGGCGCAACATCTTGATACTTCCGGGAACGCTTACGAAGCAGACCTGGCCGATGTTTGGGTTTAGAATAGTCAAAGAGAAGTGAAACATTCTTCCTTATTTGCGGATTTTCTCGAAATCTCAAGGCACAACCTAGAGTCGAGACAATATGTTTAAGTAATTAAACATGTTTTTACGCCAACCCCGTGAGTGACAAAATGACACGTTTACATTTGTCAAAACTTTAATAAAATCGAAGGTTTGAACCAATGAATAGTAAATGACAGAAAAGGGCAGTTCCACAAATAACTTTGCACCCCTTTGTTTTAAGTAAAAATTGTGCACAAATCCTCATTTTAAAAGCATGTTATATTAGAATGAAGTGCTTTTAATATAGAACACAAAATATTTTATATGAATAAATATCAATGCTGATTATTGGCACTTTAGCATCTCCCTAGAAGTCAGAGTATACAAAGGACATTTTAACCAACATCTCATGTTTACCACCTTTAGAAAGCCTTATTTATTGTTGCTTTGAAAGTCATTTCTGAATGTAATTACTTATACATTAAGGTATTTTTTAAAAAGTCCCTGATTTGAAGGTCAACCCTTTTACGTGAATCACTTGTTTTAATATGGTGAAACTACTCCTTTAAAAAAGGTGCAGTATGCAGAAATCTGCCATTTCCTGGTTGCGAAAATTCTTAGTTTACCCAATTTCAGTTTGCGACAAAACAAGCAATGTATAGTGTACAGAATCATTGTACCATCTAAACCACTGTGAAATAGATTTCAATAACCAAAAATATTGTATTTTCAGTTTGAAGCTGGTGTACAAAATCAAAATACCCCCCCAAAAAACAGGTAGCATAGAACAGATTTAGCACTTTTGACTTGCTTTCATTTTGAATGACAGATCTATAACATTTCTATTGGACTTTGGTCAGGTCCATATTGCAGCCTAAAAAAAATTCTCTAAATAAACACTGAACATCTAATGGTTAAATCATGGTGTAAAAACAGGTGAGCTGGTTCTACCCTTTTTGGACATTGACTGATTTGTGGTGGATAACGGAGCGGATGGAGCATAAACATCAACCGTGAAACTCAGAGGGGCTAGAAATGTTGAAAATCTAGAACTAGTTCTACTAGTTCTGACACCTGAGTGGTAACTTTGACCTGACCGGCGTTGCCTGAGTATCATTATCTACCATCTTGGAACGATTAACAGATTTTTCTTTCTTGCCGGCCTTCTTTTGCTGAAAGGAAAGAGAACATTACAATCAAACAATGCCATCTATAGCTGGGACTGGGAGATGAGAACTTAACCAAACAGAAACACCAAAGTAATCTTACCTTGAAGAACGGTACTCTCCCGCTCTCGTAGCACATGAGGTTTTCGTCTATGTAAGGCGGCTCAGTGACGTAGCCATAGCCGCTCACCTCATCCTCCAGAGAGTCCTATGGCAAGTCAGGTTAGAGCTACTCTGTACTCTGAAAGTCACCCTTTTCATTGTCATTACATGTCATGCATGCTGAACGGTCAAGATCAGTCGAAGTTCATAGTCTGTACAGTTGACTTCATGTAATCATGTCAACGTAATCTGCCATACAGCCCCAAACCCACATGACCCAACCAGGAAATACTGGGCTCTAATTTTCTGAAGTGTACCTGATCAACCTGCTTCTCCTCCTCCAATGCGTCACACTGGAACAGGGCCGTCTGCAGCTCCTCCTGCTTGTGGCAGAGGTTCTCCAGCAGTTCTGCTCTGCTCTTCGACTTGGCCAAGAGACGAGGGTACACAAAGTCCCTTCTCCGAGGAGTTGCACCTACCAGAACAAATTGAAGGAAACATGACAGGTCAGTGACTCAGACAAATATGTAGAAAAGAAAAAAGCCAGATTAACATTACATCCATGTCAGGCTCACCAGTTGGGACATCCTGTAGGAGTTCATCGCTGAGGAAGCTGTGGACACGGGCCAGGCCATCCTCCAAGTGGGCCTTGAGTTCCGTCTGGTGGTGTTCCAGGGTGTTCTGGTCCAGTGACGTCTGCTCCTTCATGGACCCCAGACCCTCCTTCACCATCTCCTGCTGCTGCTTCAGCTGCCCACTCACTTCCTGGACTCTCTCCTCACAGCTCTGCTCCACTCTCTGAATCACACCAGAGAAACACAGGTTGAGATTTCAGTCATAATGATTACAGCCTTGTAAGAAGCTGCGCAGGGATTTCAAAGCTAACCAATTTTGCAAAACAAAAATTGCAGTGCAAGAAAAACTGTCAAGGGCTAAAAAAAATACTTAGTACTCCATTTCATGCACCAACAAGTATCCGTTTGAAGTAAAACTGCCTAACAATCTATCCGAGTGTATAGTTTACCGTTAGCAGGGTCTGCGCAGAGGCGGTTTGGTCTCTGATCAGGGTGAGCTGAGCCTGGGCCTGGGAGTCAATGCCATCTTCGGTAGAGGCACACCACTGCAGACTCTTCTCACCTAGCTGGGTCAGAGAGCTGTGCAGGTGGCTGCAGTAGCAGGAAGACTCGTCCACTGTGCGCATGGCCTCCTGGGCAGTCTGTTGGACCTCAGAGATCAAGCTGGCAGTGGTAGACTCTAGACGTTCCTTTTGGGTGGCGGTCTGGTTCTCAGACACACTGCATCTCCTGGAGAAGGGCATCAAAGTTAGTGGCTCTGCCCTGGCAAACATATCAGGTGAAAAATATGCAGATTCAAATGAACAAAGCCTACACTATGGACAGAAATCATTAGACATGTCAATGGCCCAGTTAAGATGGCCCAGTTGCACTCACGTTTGAAGGGTCTGCTGAAGGGACTGAATAGGGACCTGCAGGGCGTCGGAGGCATTCATCAGGCCGGCATAGTTATTCTGGGTCTCCATGGCCAGGAGGTTGAGCTGGTTCTGCAGACACTGGATCACCTGGGTCATGCCCTGTACGATCAGAAACAGAAGGGATGTCACAAGGTCAGATAGAAAAGCACACTTGTTGACCATACAGCCTTGATAGTGAGAATGACAGGGGTTTTCATCAA
Organism: Oncorhynchus tshawytscha; assembly: GCF_018296145.1. Lineage (NCBI taxonomy): Eukaryota > Metazoa > Chordata > Actinopteri > Salmoniformes > Salmonidae > Oncorhynchus > Oncorhynchus tshawytscha. Next base: position 76,344,539 of record NC_056434.1, on the reverse strand, counting down.
CATTTAGTTGAACAGGGACTGGATCAATGGCATCAAAGCAGAGTAGACACCACTGCAAGAGCAACACTATTGTGAATCTCAAGGTGTAGTATTACTTTGCAATGATCTGAAAAAGAAAACAAGATAAGTAAGAGGATGATAAGGGAACACTTTAAACTAGGGGTGTCAGACAAATTTAGTCCCGGGGGCCACATTGAAACACTGCTGTCAACATTTGCCCAAAACAACAGTCCATCGTTTTTGTAATTTCATGCTCTCTCGCTGTCTAGGTTTCATTTGTGATGATGATTAGCGAACTGGACACAGTGAAGAAACTGAACGTTCGTCCATTATTTTGACAGTTGACATTTTAGTCATTTTAAAGTATATTGATATTTTCCCATGGCCTACAAGCCATAGGTTTGACACCCCTGCTTTAGACTACACAACCCCAAGCAGATCCCAGGCCGTACCGTCTGGTGCTCCTTGTCTGCTCTGCTGATCTGTTCCTTCAGGTTGTCGTGCTCAGTCTTTAGGGAGCCGAGACCTTCTGTTGCAGTCTCCCTCAGGGTAGCCAGGTCCTGGGCATGGCCACTGAAGAACGACGCCATCTCCACCTTCATGGACTCCATCTGGAGAAAAGGAATACATTCACGAAGTTGTCCATCATGTATACTCAAAAGTATTTTGAGAACAGTATTGTGCATTATTTCAGCCAGCTTCCCTTACCTTAGCTGCCAGGGCATGGTGGGTCTCCAGTGTCTTCCTCAGGCTGTCATTCATGGCCATGACAGCACTCAGACCAGGCAACACCTGGGCCACCAGGACCTCCTCAAGGTCCAGCTTATGCTCCTCCTGTTAACCCAGGATTGCATTTACCATGAAACCTCTCCCACCTCTATTCATACAGATTCATGCAACAAAAAAATAGAAAAGATCAGACAAGAGATCTTCATTTCTTACCAAAACCTGGTGCAGACTGTTTTTAGCCTCCACACACAGCGTCTCCTGCTCCATCATCTTAGCCTGACACTTGGTCATGCCATCAGCAACCAGGTCTTTGATGCTGCAGAAGGACGTGGCTACAGTAGCCATGGCTCCTTTGAAAGCTTTGTCGTTGACTGCGAGAAGACCCTCTGAGGGGGGAGAGTAAGACACTAAATTAGATATCAAATTCTATGATGCTCTCATATCACTCAAAGTACTGAACCATTTCAAGCATCTCACCAACTGAGGTTTTGTAGGAGTCCAGCATGCCCTGGTGTTTGCTGTGCTGGTCTTCTACAGATTTCTGCATCTGGCTGAACATAGCATCCATGCAGTCTGCGAAACTCATCTGGATCTCAGAGTTGTGCTCCTCAACCTTTTTCTTCCTCTCCAGCTTCGCATGCAGGCCAGACACGTCTTTGGTGCTTTCGTCAACAGTTGACAGCAACTGGGATAACATTAACTCATAACTTTAGACTAAAACAGTTCTGAATATCCTGTACATACTCAAAAGTGTAATTTTAGTCATTTAGTAGAAGCCCTTATACATTGTCCTAACTGGTCGTAATGATGTCACCCTAACCTTGTCTGCAGTGGTGTACAGTTTCTCCTCGGTGGTGGCCAGCTCAGACACTATAAACTCCTCCTCAGTGAGCTTCTGCTTGGTCTGCTGCAGGTCCCTGTGAGTCTCCTGCAGCTTCTGGTTCTTCTCCTCTAGGTCATTGGTGCACTTGTCCAGCTTCTCCTTGCGATCCTCAAACAGCTCTGTAACCTGGGGAGGAGGGATGGTTACACATGTTTGATGAGTCAAGTGGAGCCGGTAACCATGGTGCTGCTCATCCAAAAACAGGAAGTAAAATATGAGAGTACTTTCTAAATAAGCTTACGCTCTTCAGTTCCTCCTCCACTGCAGCAATCTTCTCTGTGTATTCAGTTATGTGATCCTCTTGGGAAGATATCGCAGCTGCCATGCTCCTAAGGGGATTAATGAAATTTACTTACTCCTTTTGAAGGGATTCAGACTTTAGAAATAAACATTTGATTCATACACAACATTTGTGTGTTGTACAACGGCCATTTACTCGTAGTTCTCAGATGACAGATACACTCCATTCTTGTCACGAGTGGCAGCCAAATCCCGTTTTAGACGCTCAATTTCCTCTGTGTATTCCTGATGAAATTCAATATTTTCAGTCCAGATGTTTTACCACAAATAAAATACACATGCTTAAAGTAAACAGAGCATGCATACTCAAATTGAGAGGTTTTGTTCTGTGCTTATATACCTTGATAAGAGTTCTCTTTGTCAACTTCTGGTTCACCTCAGGCTTGTTCATGATGTTCTTGGCCCTGTTGGCATAATCCAGTGTGCTCAGAGTTTCCTGGGGATTTCATGAAACGAAAAGTTGAGGATTGATCAAATTAGATATCAATCTAGACATTGGTGCCAAGAGAAAATAACAAAGCCAGACAAACACACCTCCAAGTTGATGGAGGCTGGTGAAACTGTGGCAATGATGGAAGTCTTAGTGCGGCCTCCCAATGAGTCCTGGAGGATGCGGGTGAGTTTGGACTCTCTATAGGGCACATGGGGCCTCTTCTCCACCAGTGCAGTGATCACCCTGCCCAGTGTCAGCAGAGACTGGTTGATGTTGCCAGCCTCACGCGCCCGCTTGTCCACAGCCCCGGACCGACCGATGTTCTCACTGCCAGCAAGGTCAACCTACAAGGTGAGGGTCAGGTTAGCTAGAATTCCTGATGGCAACACAAGCAGGTGCACATACAGGTCAAATGTGCTATCCATCTTTGTATGTCACTGGTAAAGCGTGCATGACAATGCATTTGTAGGTAATACCAGTTAACCATACCAAGTTCAGTTTTCCAATCTTGACCAGTTCCTCTCCATCAACAGTTATCTCCTTCATATGAATCGTGACGGAGAACACTGAGTGAGAGCGGCTGAAAAACAAAAAGGGGCAGATAAATACAAACAAACACCCAACTAAACATTTACACATTGTGGTTTAGTATGAGAAAAGTTTATTTGGTCAGACATGCAGGTTTACCTGGAGTAGGCATTCATGAGAGTAGAGGCAGTTTTCCTCTTGGCAGATCCACGCTCCAAAATTTGGTAAACCTCATTTTTGTTGTGTACTGTGATTTCTTCCAGGCCCTTGATGATAACACCCCTCTGAAGGACAGAAATTAATTATATAGATAGATATAGATATCTGGGAGTTGTAGCAATGAGACAAGATAGTAGCTACTAAACAATTGGATACCACGAATTTAGGGAGGAAAAGGGGTCAAATTAAAATATATATATTTATTTTTTATTTTTACCCCTTTTCCTCCCCAATTTCATGGTATTCAATTGTTTAGTAGCTACTATCTTGTCTCATCGCTACAACTAGCAGGAGAGACGAAGGTTGAAAGTCATGTGTCCTCCGATACACAACCCAACCAAGCCGCACTGCTTCTTAACACAGCGCCATCCAACCCGGAAGCCAGCCGCACCAATGTGTCGGAGGAAACACCGTGCACCTGGCAACCTTGGTTAGCACGCACTGCGCCCAGCCCGCCACAGGAGTCGCTGGTGCACGATGAGACAAGGATTTCACTACCGGCCAAACCCTCCCTAACCCGGACGACGCTAGGCCAATTGTGCGCCGCCCCACGGACCTCCCGGTAGCGGCCGGTTACGACAGAGCCTGGGCGCGAACCCAGAGTCTCTGGTGGCACTGCACCACCCGGGAGGCCCAGAAATTATATTTACCCTTCAAATGCATGTTTTAATATGACCATTAGATTAAGAAGATCACCCTGGGGGGGCAGCAGTGACATGTTGACAGACACATGTAACGCAACCCATTAGGTACGTACATAAGAGACTGGTTAGTACCTTGTTACGTGGATCATCAAACAACTGAAGACGTTCAGTGACGTCAGGAAAAGGGCTCAGCAGGTCAAACAACTCTTCATTGTAGATCTCCAGCAAGGAAACCTTGACAGAAAACTCTGTCCCACTTTCAGACAGCTTCTCAAATATCTGATGAAGTGTCCGGGGAATGATACCAGCAAGAGGATCCTGAAAAAGTCCATTCAAATCACAAATACTGAAAACTATTTTTTTTTTTTAAAAACAAGTTAATTGACAGATCTAATACATGTTATGTTTATACCTCTTCCCATGTAAATTCTTCATTTGGAGATCTTTCTCCTTCCATTGTAAAAGTCTTTCCTGTTCCCGTTTGGCCATACCTAAATGACAGAAAGAAAATATTTAGTCAAAAACATGTACAAAATTGACAATCACCTTCAGTGGCAGGTGTCAGCTTCAAATGGCTAAATGTAACCTTGTGGACATGCCACTTAATCCCTGCTTAGGTAGTACTTACGCAAAAACTGTACAATTGTATCCACCTATCACTTCATCCAAAATAGGGCAGACAACACTCTTGTAGACATCAATTTGCTTGGCAGATGGACCAAACACCTGAGGCGAGGGTTTGATAACATGTAATTTGCACATCAGGAACAAATGACCTTGCAACCCAAGTATAATTGTCCCGTTTAGACAAAGAACGTTACATTAGTTACCATATCAAAGGTGTACGTCTTCCTAGCTGCCTTGTCGCCAATCCCCCCCGTTCGCACATTGATCTCTTTTCGATTTTCTACTGTGTCGATGACTCCATGGGCGGCAGACTTGCGTTCCGCGTTGTTGAAGGGTCTGAAGAAGCATGGGCAGAGAATTTAGCAAGACAACATTAGGCTAACAAGCTACTGTTGCTGTGATAAAGACTGATGTTCTTGTCCATTTAGCTAGCAAGTTAATTAGCTATGATCAAGTTGCTTTTAGTCCCAACTCCCACTGGTTCCATACAAGTCAAGTTTAGTTTACCTGCATCTCACAACGACTTGAATATTTCTCCCCTTCTCATCCTTTTTTGCGACACTGAACGAGTTGTGCGTAGACATGTTTGCAGAACTCTCAACTGTAAACGTCAACTGTAACACACAAACAGTTTCCCCCATTAAAAAAACAAATGTATTAGCTAGCTAACATAGCCCCTACTCTGACTAGTCAACTAACATTAACGTGAGCCAGCTAGCGTTAACCAAGATAACTGCCTACTTTAGAAAGTTAGCTACCGTTAGCAAATATTGTGATATAAAACTACTGGAAACGAGCCCCAAAATTGTCCTTGCCAAGTGATGAAGTCTTACCTCTATTATTTCTTTTGAACAATTATCTTGTAGGTAAGTAATTTTAAACAAATATGACTTCCGTCACCACTGGCGCTCTATCGTGCGGAATTTTCAAACACAAATTTAAATGTTCTTCATCCGAGATGTACAGCCAATGGCTTAAGCGGAATTTCTTAAACGCGATTTTATTGGCAGTGTGGGGTCACATGAAAAATTGAGGTGTGATGCATCACGGGAACTGAGCTTTACATTGGAACACATATCCACTTGATGGCGCTAATGTGCTCTTTTTGGTATGCCCCAAAAAATAAATAATAAATAAAATAAATACATTTACATGACAAACACCAAATGGAAAGTTATTGGATCCTGTCATTTAATTTTCTCCCCACATGTTGTTCATTTTGCATTCACATATTCCGGAATACAGGAATAGTCATATTAATAAAATAAAAACATAATCGTCAGTTCTTTATAGTCAGTTATATGGCTGTTCATTTTGTGGAATTAATCATGTGGAAAATGCCAACATCTATTAAAGGTCCAATGCAACCATTTTTGTCTCAATATCAAATCATGTCTGGGTAACAATTAACTACCTTACTGTAATTGTTTTCCATTAAATTAGAGGGGGAAAAAGTATATATATTCCTAGCAAAGAACAATTTCTAAAGCAAGAATGTTGCTAGGACTGTCTGGGAGTGGTCTCAGTGGGGAGGGGAAGGGAAAACTAGCTGTAATTGGCAGAGAGGTTAGGAACTCTCTTTCTTAACTAATTCACTACCTGGTGAAAACTCCATCCCACCAAAACAGGCTGAAATTTCAGGCAGTCTTTTCAAACAGCTCTTACACTGAAAGGGCATTATCCTAATTTTCACAAGTTCACAGTATTATTCCAACCTCATAGTTTGGCAATATATATAAAACACAAAAAAAATCCTAATTTTTGACTGCACTGGGCCTTTAAATACATAACTTCCTGGGCCTAATAGCCTATGGGAGTAGCATGCATGCTATATACTATTTTCCAATCTAGCCTAAAAGTCAAATTTAACAAATGTATCTTGTGTCGGCTAATAATGTAGTCTACATTATCTATTCATCAGTTCATCAATCACCCTACAGACTTGAAGCTGAACAAACAGCACAGAAACCATTTATGTTTAACTGCGTGGCTTCTGACCACTACTTGATTGACAGGTGGGTGAAATGCCCATGTCATTTTGACACGCAGCTCATTATGCCAATATTGTCTGCCCTCATAGATACACAGTATGAGCCATTTGAGGAGCACACTTTCCCATCCGGCGCCAACATTCAGATATCAGATTGTTGTAGATGAACAACGGTTTGTGTTTGAGATTTGCTTTTGTGTTTGAGATTGCACTGGACTGGTAAGCCCACTGGTGAATACAATAGCCTACTCTCTGTGATTAATTAATACATCAAACAGCAGCAAGAAAATAACACATCCTTCTGTGCTTGCACAATAATTTACTTTCAACTGAGTTTTTCTTAAGTTGGTCATGTCTGACTATTGAAATATAATATGATTCTGAATAATAAATAACGGAGATTGTAACACCCAAATTAAAGAACAGGGGACATTATGTATATATGGCATGTTGATATAATTGTTTCTAATAATCAATTGTTCCAGTATTTCATCATGTTTTCCCAATATAAAGTAAAACAACTAGCAGTGAGTTATTTCCTTTATTTGCCAAGTAAGACCTTTTCTCTTTGTCTCATATTTTAAGACATGACACCACCCATCAACCTTCCAGAGCACAGTCATCCATCTCCTCGTGGGCATCTACCCACTCATCCTAGTGGGGAGGGGGTTATTCCCTTGTGTGCCTCTCTCTCTCGCTCTCTCTCTCTCGCTCTCTCTCTCGCTCTCTCTCTCTCTCTCTCTCTCTCTCTCTCTCTTTCTCTCTCTCTCTCTCTCTCTCACACACACACACACACACAAACAAACACACTCACACACGCACACTCACAGACACACACAATTTCCCTACCCCAGTGTTTTTGAACTGTGGTTCTCAATGGACACACACAGTCCATCGATTCCCTCACTTTTAGAACAAGAATAAACAACTTATCTAGGTAATCAAAAAGTCAAAACAAATAAATGCACATTGCATGCATCTTCTGTGTTTTCCATTTCCAAAATCACATGAGACACCTGATGGAGGATATGAAGCAAATGAGGGTTAACTCATAGGCTACAATGTAGCTCATCCAAATTTGGAGGAATCTAAAACTACATGTTCTTTGGAAATTAATTCTTCATAGATGGTTGTTGGGTCTCTGAGATGACCCTCTCCTGGAGTTCCATCGCCATGAGAGCAGCTGTCACCCAGGCCACGCCCCAGGCATGGGGTTTGAGTGACCCAAACACCTCAGATTCCTCCGATCAAAGAGAGCTTTTCTATTCCAATCTGCTGGGTCTCACAAATCCACTTCATTATCATAACAATTTTAACTGTGAGGGTGGAAGCAAAGTGAAGTGGGAACAATCCTATTGTTTCTTTTTCCATCAGTCGCTCAGAAAAAGAAACATTATATGACCCACTCCATTGGAGGAGTAAGAATCTAGCGGGTAACTGTGGTTGCTCAGATGTTAGGGGACTGCCACCGCAGAAGCATTTGTCTCTATCTGAGGCCCTGCTATCACTGCCTCGGGGCCTGAACGAGGAGACATACCAGTATCTTTGTTATATTACAGGTAAGCAATCCAGGGGCTGTTTCATGTGTGTGTGTGTGTGTGTGTGTGTGTGTGTGTGTGTGTGTGTGTGTGTGTGTTTTCTTTGTCCCCTGCAGTTTTCTTGAACATGCAGAAATCTTAGGGCCCGTTTCCCCAAACACAGCATACCTTTAAGTCTAAGACTAGGCTCATTCTGTGTCCGGGAAACCGGACCAAAGTTACAGTGTTGTTGTTTTAAGCTTGTAAAAAATATGTAGAATAGATCACTTTCTAAATACACATGTTAACAATATATACCCAATATGTTAACTGTTAGGTATGAAATGATTTAAACCTTTACAATATATACCCAATATGTTAACTGTTAGGTATGAAATGATTTAAACCTTTACAATATATACCCAATATGTTAACTGTTAGGTATGAAATGATTTAAACCTTTACAATATATACCCAATATGTTAACTGTTAGGTATGAAATGATTTAAACCTTTACAATATATACCCAATATGTTAACTGTTAGGTATGAAATGTATTAAACCTTTACAATATATACCCAATATGTTAACTGTTAGGTATGAAATGATTAAAACCTTTACAATATATACCCAATATGTTAACTGTTAGGTATGAAATGATTTAAACCTCTTGATGAAGTACAGTATGTCACTGTATACACACACACTACTTCTAACGAGTGCCACTGTGTATTGGTAGGCTGCTACTAGGCTATCATTTGGACATTGTATCTTATTGCTGCTCAAAATACTAGACAAGCAAGCAGGCCTCAATTTCACAATAGAGGGTTTTGAAAGTAAGCACAAAAGAAAGTGATGTACAATAGTGTACTATTAATTATTGATGCTGTAGTGTAAAGTCATTCTTAAAACAGTTTTTTTGTGATTTCAAAAGATGTCTAAGATTCAAGTCAGGGGTGATTTAAACACATCTAGACATACATTCATTCCATTTGCAATACGTGCATTTATGAATGGATATTCTCTGGTCAGTTTTTAATGTATAAGATAGCTTAATGCAAACCTCAAACATGATATATTTGGAATGTATTAACTATTTGACAAAAAAAAACACAACACAATAACAAAGCAAATTCTCCTATATCAGCCTAGTGATAGAAAACAAAGATCCATATTAACAAAAACCACACATGACACTTGATTAATCGTCATGCGGGGCTCTCCAGACCCCTAGGTGACACTGAGACATAGGCAACACAAAATGCCCCCTCCTCTAAATCCCGCTCAATGTGGCGGAGCGTGGGCGAGGGGTGCAAGGAGGGCACCATTCCCCACGGGGGCACGCTGTGCAGCCTATCGGCCGGACACTGGACCTGGAAAAAACCCATCTGCCTGAGGAAGGCGGCGTTCACACAATACACTAACATTTTTGGAACTGTGGGCGTTAAAAAGAGTACTTAAAAAGGGATCCATTTACCCCCCAACAAGGGGAGAGGGGATTGGGAGGGAACACCGTTCCTAAACTTCTCACTAGTCATTCCTCTCTCTCTCTCTTCTCTCTTTCTTCTATCTCCTCTCTCTCTTCTAACTCCTCTCTCTCTTCTCTCCTCTATATCTGCTCTCTCTCTCCTTTCTTCTCTTTCTCTCTCTTCTCTATTTCTTCTCTCTTCTCTCCTCTCTCTGTTCTCTCTATTCTGTCTCTCCTTTCACTCTCCTCTCTCTCTTCTTATCTCTCTCTTCTCTCCTCTCTCTCTGTTCTCTCTTTCTTCTGTCTCTCCTCTCTCTCTCTTCTCTCTCTCCTATTATCTCTCCTCTCTCTTCCATCTCATCTCTCTCTCTCTCCTCTCTTTCTCACCGCTCTCTCTACTCTCTCTTCTCTTTATCTCCTCTCTCTTCTCTTTATCTCCTCTCTCTACTCTTTCTTCTCTCTCTCTGTTCTCTCTTTCTTCTGTCTCTCCTCTCTCTCTTCTCTCTCTCTCCTATTATCTATTCTCTCTCTCCTATTATCTCTCCTCTCTCTCCTCTCTCTCTTCCATCTCATCTCTCTCTCTCCTCTCTCTCCTCTGCCTCTCCTCTCTTTCTCGCTGCTCTCTCTTCTCTTTATCTCCTCTCTCTACTCATTCTTCTCTCTCTCTCTTCTCTTTATCTCCTCTCTCTTGTCTGTCTCTTCTCTCCTCTTTCTTCTCTCCCTTCTCTTTTTCTCTCTTGTCTGTCTCTCCTCTCTTCTCTCCCCCTCTCTCTCTTTCTCTTCTCTTCTCTCTCTCTTCTCTCTCTCCTATTATCTCTCCTCTCTCTCTCTTCTCTCTCTCCTATTATCTCTCCTCTCTCTCCTCTCTCTATCTTCTATCTTCTCTCTCTTCTCTCTCTCTCTTCTCTCTGTCTTCTATCTCCTCTCTCTCTTCCATCTCATCTCTCTCTCTCTCCTCTCTTTCTCACCGCTCTCTCTACTCTCTCTTCTCTTTATCTCCTCTCTCTTCTCTTTATCTCCTCTCTCTACCCTTTCTTCTCTCTCTCTGTTCTCTCTTTCTTCTGTCTCCCCTCTCTCTCTCTTCTCTCTCTCCTATTATCTCTTCTCTCTCTCCTATTATCTCTCCTCTCTCTCCTCTCTCTCTTCCATCTCATCTCTCTCTCTCCTCTCTCTTCTCTCTCTCTCCTCTCTCTTCTCTGCCTCTCCTCTCTTTCTCGCTGCTCTCTCTTCTCTTTATCTCCTCTCTCTACTCTTTCTTCTCTCTCTCTCTTCTCTTTATCTCCTCTCTCTTGTCTGTCTCTTCTCTCCCTTCTCTTTTTCTCTCTTGTCTGTCTCTCCTCTCTTCTCTCCCCCTCTCTCTCTTTCTCTTCTCTTCTCTCTCTCTTCTCTCTCCTCTCTCTCTTCTCTCTCTCCTCTCTCTTCTCTCTCTTATCTCCTCTCTCTCCTCTCTCTTCTCTCTCTTCTCTCCTCTCTCTCTTCTCATCTTATTTAAGTAGGTCTATCATGTTCAATTCCACTTTCTCTCCTCTCTCTCTTCTCTCTCCTCCCTCCTCCCTCTTGTCTCTCTCTTCTCTCTTTTCTCTCCTCTCTCTTTATCTCCTCTCTTTCTTCTCTCTTTCTCTCTTTGTCTCTCCTCTCTTCTCTCCTCTGCTCTCCCACCCCCCCCTCTCTCTCCTCTCTCCTCTCTTTTCTCTCTCTTCTCTCCTCTCTCTTCTCTCTTCTCGTCTTATTTAAGTAGGTCTAGCATGTTCATTTGGACAAGTGTTAAAGTTGTTGCTGGTGTTATAGACAATATAAAAAAGCCTATGGACATTTTTTTGTGTTTCCTACATTGTCATATTGTGTATAGAAAATGACATACATTAGCCTACAGTGGCATATGTGGAAAGTTTCCAGTCTTTTAAGGATTCCTACCTTCGGAAACAAATATGCCAACAACTCCTAGGGAGTATGATGTCATTAGGAACATGTCAGACACATTTTGCATATTTAGACCAAAGATCATCTCCATTATCAGGAGACAGTGTCCCCTGTGACAGAATAGCAATTAGCTCTACTTGCGTGAGGAGCAGTCTCATTACCTGAGTGTCATAGTGGACATGCAGGGCTTGAGACAGTGTTTAAAGGGCTTCCCCTTGCTTTATCACTATCTACCACAGCCCTTGGATCAACAACCCTGTCACATGTAAGCCTACAGACATCAGCCAGGTGTCATTTACACCAACGGAGGGCAGCTTGCTGAGAAGAGAGGAAGGGGTTGCTGTCCCAAGATGATCCCTTCAATACAGTGGGGTCTTGAGTAGGTGGAGAGATATGTCATACATATTTTCAGTCTATACATGTGGGCAACCCATAACTCACGATTCACAAATGATTAATAGCTTATCTAATGAACTTCCTTTACACAGGCTACAAACAGGCTAACTTTAAATGGACAACTCTAAATGGACAACTCTAAATGGACAACTCATGGCACTACATATATAGTGCACAAATCATTTCTAAACAGTCATACTACATAAAGGGTGCTATAGGCTAAGGAATATTCCTTCTAAAGCATCCTGAAGCACATGCCTAATTTAGGGTTTATGAAGGCTTCATAAATGTGCTGTTTACCTAATACAGATTTTTTCAACAACCAATAAATCTGTACGTAGATATAGCTCTTCGATCAATTCAAGTTTCCATTTTTGCAAAATGTTAGCCCAGACTATAAAAGGATATAGAACGACAAAATGAATACACTTGATTTAACCAACTGGTCCAACTTTCCTAAGGAACGCTCCATTCTAAAGCACAGTGCGGGAAGTCGTTCTTCTCGTATGCTTCTGTGTGGGCTTCTTCCTTGGCACGACCCGATATTTCATGAACACCAATTTAGCGGATGGATTCCATATAAGTAAAAAGAGGGTGTCGTCTATTAAACCGGATAAATCCATTTTTGGTGAAGTGTTACCGGAATTCCTGCAGGCTTTTGGAAGCATGCCGATTAATAATAAAATAGGCCATACATGTGTTAATATTTACTCAACTTAAACAGGCTAACAACAACGATGCAAAAATAAAAGTAATTTTGGTTATGTATTTTTTAAATTCATTGACAAGTGTTCATTGATGTCGTCATCAACCCTAGCCCAACCTTTTCCTTTTTTAACCACCAAGTCCTTGTATGGTCAGTGATGTTCCGGGACATTCAGAGACTCCCTTTAAATGCATATTACAATATTGCATCCCCATAATATAACGAGATGAGATGATATTTCCCATGCGTAGGGAACACTATATGATATGGCAGAGAATACAGCATTGGAGAGTTTTTACCATGACAGCTGAAGGTTATATATTGTGTGCGTAAAGGCGCGTAAAGGCTTGAAGCGCACTGTCTTGTCAAAAAAATGACAGCTAAAACTATTGACAAAGTTTGGGTACCCACCAGTAGTTTTATACAAGACATTCAAGAGGTAATCTATTCAATGGAAGAGGAAATATCCGCATCATTGCCAGAGACGGGAACTGGGTTAAAAGTTGAGTCATATTGGAAACAGCACGGCCAATTGGGTGAAACCAAGGGGGGTAAGAATTAATTTAATATATTCTTGTTAAATATTCATTTCTATTTTGCTGTTATGGCCAAAAGAAGCCATATGTCCTCATTAACTTTACAAAAATTTGAGGATTAAAATGCATTATTAGTCATATTTGAGATTATCCTAAATTGAGGATAATCCATATTATTGGTCAATATTAATCAAGTAGATGGTCTGCTATGGTAAGTCAATGTATTTGTTCTCAATCGTTATGTGACTTGAAACCTCCTACATACCCATTACAAAACCACAAAGTGGTGCGCAACCGCGCGAAAAACAAAAAGCGTTAAATTAAACACCCTTGCGTAAAAGCAATAATCAACGTTTTTTGGAGACATAACTAACATTTATTTTTTCTTTGCTTCGCAGGTGATTGTTTTAGTGAAGAAAGGGGCACCCTCGAGTTTATTTACCACGGCAACTTTACGCAGCCACTGCGCACTCAGGCTGTGGCATACACCGGGAAGGTCTCGATCAATTCTAGAGGTGTAGAATACTGGAATCCCGGGGGTACCATTAACGTAGCTAGTGCTGACATAAGGGTGGCAGCTTCGTCCCCGGTGTCTACCTCGCCTTCGCCTGAACCACCAAACCTTTACGCAGGAACTGTGAGCTGCACCATGGCGCAGAGTCAACACGATATAAACCACATGTATGCTACGCCGTCTTACTCTTGTACCGGGGAAATGTACCAGGATCAATCAACCTACCTGGCAACGTCGACCTGCCCCATGTCTTATCCACAGCCGTCGTACTCATCCTATACATCACCAAAGTCGACAGTGGACAGCGCACTCTTAAACATCATGCCTGACTACAGCGGGTTCTTCCAGCCAAACTGCCAACGAGACATCCAGGCATTTCCTGACAGGAAAGCGTTACCATATTCACTGGACTCTCTGAGGGTTCCACCACCTCTGACACCTCTGAACACAATAAGGAATTTTACGATTGGGGGACCTGCGATAGAGGGCTCTTGTCCACCAAATCCCTACAACACTTCGAACTTACCCCTGAGGCCAATATTGAGACCGAGAAAGTATCCAAACCTCCCAAGCAAAACGCCTGTCCATGAGCGACCATACCCTTGCCCAGCAGAGAGCTGCGATAGGAGGTTCTCGCGGTCGGACGAGCTGAGCAGACACGTTAGGATCCACACAGGGCACAAACCCTTCCAGTGTCGGATCTGCATGCGCAGTTTCAGTCGCAGCGACCACCTCACTACGCACATCCGGACACACACTGGTGAAAAACCCTTCTCCTGCGACCACTGTGGAAGAAAGTTTGCCAGGAGTGATGAAAGAAGGAGACACACGAAAATCCACTTAAGACAGAAAGAGAAAAAGTCATCATAATGACCCAGGCAGAATGGTTTTAAACATTCAGATAAATGAGGTTTCCCTGCAGCACCAATTAATGAAATAATATCCAAATCAAACATTCACACTGAATTTAGCAGACTATGGTTAATTAAGGTTGACTAATGCATTTGGATATATGATGCTGAATGAATAACAACATAAACGGACAGAGCTGTCACATTTATATTAGGTATAGAATACATTTTTTCATAACTTAACTGTAAATGTGCACAAACACAAGTGCTCAGTATAGAAAGTGTTTCAATAGAGTAGGTGGGGAAATAGTCAGAGATGCTGAATAGCAAGCAAGGAGCAAGACTCAGCTCCAACACTGAGTGGTATCAGCCAGCAAGTAGCCTCACTTTTGCCAGTGTTGAGAGACTTCCCACAATAGATGAGACCATGATGGGTATTCCTGCATTATAGCTGGGAAAGGAGTGCCATGACCAATATCACAGAGCTGAGTGGTCTGGCCAGGGGCGTGTAGTTCCTGTATATTATCCTCACATCCAGTTTTGAGAGTGGGGGGTTAGAGTCCCATGTGTGTAAAAACTGGAAGCCCGGTACTGTCAAGAGAGACAATTAAGAACTGAATTGCTCAAGTTTTATTTTTAAATCTCCTGTTACTTGTTGGATGAAGATGAAAGTAAAATCTGTGTAAGATCATTACAGAAAGTAACTAAAGAGAAATACGTTCATTTGACATGCGTCATTTGACATGTTTTGACACACTGAGCATTGTTCTTTAACTGACCTGATGCTTCTTGCAATAAATGTAGAATATGTTGTCGTTGGTGACATAGATAACTGCTTGTTTGTGTGTTTGTTCATTGTTTCACTAATGTATTCTTAAACCTAATCCAAATTAAATAACTGGGCAAAGGACATGGTTTATTATTTAAACAACAATGAAATCCACTTTGTGTTGTAGAATGTTTATTTTTTTTGTCTTATTTTGGTAATTTGAAAGTAGACTATAGGCTACTGTATAGGTCAAGGTTTATGCTGTAAAAACTCCAACTGTACCGTGAGCTACTAGTCACATTGTCCTTCTGAGGTAATAACCCAGTATGTCCACAAGAGGCCCCCAGGTCACAAGCAATGAATTAAATAGTGCTCTCCTAAAAGCACAGCACATTGAGGCAAGCTCCCAAAATGATGAAGCAAGCAAGGTTATTATGGGATTTAAGTTTAATTAGGGAAGCTCAATTAATGAAGCAATTTATAAAATGGTCATTCAGTAATCCATGTCCCATGGGATTAACTCAAATAATGTAGTTTGACCCAATCAAAACATGCTGAGCAAATCATGGATTTTGACATTTTAAAGTGCTTGAACACCACCAATTAGCCATTTAGTTTTAATACACCTTTATGTTTTTATTTTGAGTAATGTGTATGGTTTCAGTTCATTTCAAGACATGAAATGCTTATCAAACATTCAAATACATTAGAGCTGATGTGCAAAGATCACAATTTATCAACTGCTTAAGTACTTTCATTACAGGCAGAATGCATAGTCCAACTTAGGATAAGTGCTTTTAGTTCACAAGACATGTTTTCCCATTACACAGCACTGTGACACATCTCATTCCATAATTGTAGGAATCATGATCGTCATACATTTACATATTGTTTTGACATGGTCCTGAGAATCAATTGTTCACAAATCAATTCAGCGTTCATAGCTAGTGCGCTTCAGATCTTCACTTCAGGGCCGGGGTATGGTTCACCACCACACCAGAATTCAGAAGGTTGGGATACTTCCATCAGCCAAACTTCTTTTTGACCGTCAGCCTTTTTGTCCTCAGAATCCGGGGCAGACTGCAGAACTTTATAATAATGACAGTCTCTCCCATCGTCTGGATCATATGGGGGTGCCAAAATATCGAGGAAAGCGGTGGGCCCATCGACTGCATCGATTTGGTGAAGGTTGTTTCGGTCAGGGGTCAAGATACACGGCCCGCTTTCTTCTGTAAACTCCCCGACCGACCCGAGTATCGACCTCCTCAGCGCACCTCTCTGAAAAGGTAGCAGTGGAGGGCTGAATTGCGTGTCACTGGCCACGCTAGTTGATTTGTCCAACCTGTCAAAACAGGTGATCCTGACCTTGCCATACATAACTTTCAACATTCCGTACATTCCCGGGTGGTCGTGCAAGGGGATGGAAGCACCGCTTTTTAGCAGAAACACCCCCATGCTGAATTCGTCTGTCTCGCATATGTGCATGTATGTGACCGGGGGGTTGTGTGGCAAAGGCGTAGAAGCGCTGTCAACTTTCCTTGGAGCGATCTCCAGATCCGCAGCTCTGATTTCGGTCATGAGGCTTTGGAGTTTACATTGATTACCCAAAAACGCTTTATCACCAAATGAAGATGGGTTTCTAAAAGTTACAAGCGCCTGTCTAGCAATTTTCTGTACGATGGAGGTCATGTTGTCTCGAAGCATGATCGCTAACTAGCCCGTGAAGCGCTGTCCTGTAATTCTACACAAGTCTCGCGCTTGCTAGCTTTAGCAGCAGGCTATGGCTCCAAGCACAGCTGCCGATGATTCTGGCTGCCTCTCTCTCCTTGATAATGATTGATTAAACCCAGTGAAATATATATTCCAACTTCACATTCAAATAAAACATAAATAAAGTAGAAGATCTAATACAATTTTAAGTGAGGGGTACACTGCCTGGCACAACCGCAAATGTATCTCCCATCACACCATTCATGGATATCTTTCACACACGTCCGCAAAGAAAACGCTTCGTACGTAAAGCGGGGCATCATGGGAAATGTGATTTAATAATGGACTATTAGTATTTATCTTCCCCTAAAACACATTATTATTAGATAAAAAAATAATGCATATGAAATGTGTATGCTATTTTTTATGATACTGTTTTCAATTACACGTCTTAAATAATACACAATTGTGAGAGATAATACTATTACTTAATTATGTACTACAATAACCAAAATACCATTCCTCACCTCAATAAAGGGGAACAGCTGTGAGGTTGTTGACCTTTCTACATGAGTTGACTGATTCTGGACCATACAGAGAGCAGCAGTGCCAGCAGTTTAGTATGAGTATGCCTACCATATAAGACTAAACTCATTTATTATTCTATCAATGGAAAAAGCTGAGCAGCATTAGACATTGAAAGAATGGTAGAATTTCCTCTGGAAAATAAGAGGGTCTATTAATCTCACCCAGCAGCAAGCCCAATGTAGGTTACAAAAACCAAATTGCCTTTTAACAATTTGGCCACCCAAATGTATTTTATGAATCATGTGTGACCTGTCATGGAAGCTATTTAGCATGTTATCTAAAAAGAGTGACAGATGGTGGCAGATTTGGTAATCGTTCCTCATCGGGTTGTTTTTTGTTCTTTTCCCTCCAGAATTCTCGTTATTCAGAGCACGCACACACATGCACCCATGACAGTCAACTTTAAAATCTAAAAATAGGATACACTCATGTGTAGGAAATGAAACAAACACCCACGTCCATTCCCTTGTTCCTCTTCTTCTTGGCTCCCAGATCCGCATATTGCAGCAACAGATCATTTTATGCATGTATCAACTCGATGGAAGCAGGTGGAAACTCTGGAGAGCTAAATTTAAAGCAAAGCTTAGCAAGAAGCATAGCTAAAGCAAGAGGACTCTGTCATGCCTCCTTGCTTCCATTGTGGTGTTTCTGTCCAAACAAAACAAGTACGATTTATATCTGCAAGAAGCTGTTTATTTGTGGACTTGTTTTGCTAGCAAACCCCATACGCCACTTGTATATTTATCACTGTGTCTTAGAAATTCTGCGAGAGCAGCAGTAGCATCTTTGAAAACAACATCAAGGTTGTGGAGGACTCCACTTGGCTTGATTTGTTGTGAAACAGCAGTATGGTAATAGGGAATTGTTGCAGTTAAATTACATAGGGCTATTTGGGGTTTAATCTTAAACAGATATCCACTGTGCTTTGGCAAGACAAGTCTATTTCCCCAAAAATTCCTCACATCGAATGCTACACTTGGGCAATAAACAAGATTTATGTTTTCCAGAATCACTCTCAAGGTCATGATGGATATAATGTGCTTAGAGCTATTGGGTCTCTCAAACGAGAGTCAATGTGTGCGCTCCCGACACTCCACTGGGTATTTGCAGGAAGCAGGGCTGTTGGACAGTCTCCACACATGCTATCTTATCCCTAAGGATGAATAAGGAGTGGCTAACTGCTAACTGACACAGTTTTATAAACAACTTCTACTTCTACCCCAATCTTTGTTAGTGAACAGTTGGTCCCAACTAGAGCAACAAAAAAAAGATTTAACCTTTATTTTTGCCTATGCAAGTCAGTTAAGAACAAATTCTTATTTTACAATGACGGCCTACGCCGGCCAAACTCTTCCCTAACCCAGACGACGCTGGGCCAATTGTGCGCCACCCTATGGAACTCCCGATCATGGCCGGTTGTGAAACAGCCTGGGATCGAACCAGGGTCTGTAGTGACGCGTCTAGCACTGAGATGTAGTGCCTTAGACTGCTGTGCCAATCGGGAGCCACTTGTCACGACTTCCGCCGAAGTCGCTCCCTCTCCTTGTTCGGGCGGCGTTTGGCGGTCGACGTCACAGGCCTTCTAGCCATCGCCTATCCACTTTTCATTTTCCATTTGTTTTGTCTTTGTTTTACACACCTGGTTTCAATTCCCATATTACATGTTCATTATTTAACCCTCTGTTTTCCCCATGGTTTTTGTGCGTGATTGTTTTATGTATGTTCGGTCCGTTATTGTGGGCTCGGTATTACGACACGTTATTGGAATATTTGAGTAAAGTTACTTGTGTTACTCATCTCTGCTGTCCTGCGCCTGACTCCTCTGCACCAGCTACACCCAGACCATTACAGAATCACACACCCAAAAAATGGAGACAGCAGGAGAAGCGTCCAGCAGCATGCGACCATGTTGCACCGTCTTGGCACCGCCATGGATCGCATGCTGCAGACGATGGACCGATGAGAGAGGAGGAGTTCTTCCAGCATCTCCACCGGCACCACTACAACAGGCACCACTGTTCACCCCTCCTTCACCCGGTCCCAGTGGGATTCGGCTCATGCTCACGAGGGAGTCTGATGGGAAGGCTGCCGGATGCCAGGGGTTCCTACTCCAGCTGGAACTCTACTTGGTGACTGTCCACCCGGCTCCTTCGGGACGTGAGAGCGTGTCCGCCCTCGTCTTCTATCTCTCAGGGAAAGCCCTGGAGTGGGCCAACGCCGTATGGGGGGAAGGAGAAGTGGCGTTGGACCATTATGCAGAGTTCACCCAAAAGTAGTTTTTGACCACCCGTCTGAGGGTAGAGCGGCGGGTGAACGTCTGTTCACCTTAGGCAGGGGACGAGGAGCGCACAGGAGTTCGCCTTGGACTTCTGGACCCTGGCCGCCAGCGCGGGATGGAACGACAGGGCCCTGATGGATCACTACCGATGCAGTCTGCAGGAGCCGATGCAGCCACAGGAGTTGCTGGTGCGCGATGAGACAAGGACATCCCTACCGACCAAGCCCTCCCTAACCCGGACGACGCTAGGCCAATTGTGCGTCGCCCCATGGACCTCCCGGTCGCGGCCGGTTAATGCAGAGCCTGGGCGCGAACCCAGAGTCTCTGATGGCACAGCTGGCGCTGCAGTACAGCGCCCTTAGCCACTGCGCCACCCGGGAGGCCCATTTGCCCATAGTTTAGGGATCCCCATTGTTCCTGTGGATATGCCCTTCCCTGTGCATGCCCTAGATAGTCGACCATTAGGGTCAGGGCTAATTAGGGAGGCCACCGCTCCACTGGGCATGGTTACGCTGGAGGGTCACAAGGAGAGAATCCGTCTTTTCCTTATTGATTCTCCTGCGTTTCCCGTGGTGCTGGACCTACCCTGGTTGGCATGTCATAACCCCACTATTTCGTGGCAACAGAGGGCTCTCAAGGGGTGGTGTTTAGGGGTTTCCGTCAGAAGTCCAGACCAGGTCTCCACTGTGCGCATCCCCTCTGAATATGCCGATTTGGCTCTCGCCTTCTGTAAGAAGAGGGCGACTCAAGTACCACCCCATCGACGGGGGGATTGTGCGATAAATCTCCTGGTAGACGCAGCACTTCCCAGGAGTCACGTGTATCCCCTGTCACAGGAGGAGACAGCGGCTATGGAAACCTATGTCTCCGAATCCCTGGGGCAGGGGTACATTCGGCCCTCCACTTCACCTGCCTCCTCGAGTTTATTTTTTGTGAAGAAGAAGGATGGAGGTCGCGCTTCTTCACAAAATTGGATCTCAGGAGCGCTTACAACCTGGTGCGTATCCGGGAGAGGGACGAGTGGAAGACGGCATTTAGTACCACCTCAGGGCACTATGAGTACATCGTCATGCCGTACGGGTTGATGAATGCTCCATCAGTCTTCCAGGCCTTTGTAGACAAGATTGTCCGGGACCTGCACGGGCAGGGTGTAGTGGTGTATATCCACGCATTCTGATATACTCCGCTACATGCGCCGAGCATGTGTCCCTGGTGCGCAGGGTGCTTGGTCGACTGTTGGAGCATGACCTGTACATCAAGGCTGAGAAATGTCTGTTCTTACAACAGTCTGTCTACTTCCTATGGTACCAGATTTCCACTTCAGGGGTGGAGATTGAGAGTGACCGCATTTCAGCTGTGTGTAATTGGCCAACTCCCACCACGGTAAAGGAAGTGCAGCGGTTTCTAGGGTTTGCCAACTACTACCGGAGGTTTATCCGGGGCTTTGGTCAGGCAGTGGCTTCCATTACCTCACTGCTGAAGGGGGGACCGGTACGACTGCAGTGGTCAGCTGAGGTGGACTGGGCTTTTGGTCACCTGAGGGCTCTGTTTACCTCGGCTCCCGTGTTGGCTCATCCGGATCACTCTTTGGTGTTCATAGTGGAGGTGGACTAGTCCGAGGCTGGGATAGGAGCCGTGCTCTCTCAGCGATCGGGTACGCCACCAAAGCTCCCGGCGGAGCAAAACTATGATGTGGGCGACCGGGAGCTGTTGGCTGTTGTCAAGGCTCTGAAGGCGTGGAGACATTGGCTTGAGGGGGTTAAACACCCTTTTCTCATCTGGACTGACCACCGCATTCTGGAGTACATCCGGGCAGCGAGGAGACTGAACCCTCGCCAGGCAAGGTGGGCCATGTTCTTTACCCGTTTTGTTTTCACCCTGTCCTACAGACCAGGTTCCCAGAACGCTAAGGCAGACGCACTGTCCCGGATGTATGACACAGAGGAGCGGTCCATAGATCACACTCCCATACTTCCGGCCTCTTGTCTGGTGGCACCGGTGGTTTGGGAGCTGGATGTGGACATCGATCGGGCATTACGTACAGAGCCCACTCCCCTCCAGTGTCCAGCGAGGTCAGTACAGGTGCATCAAAGCTGGGACCGAGAGACTGAAAAACAGCTTCTATCTCAAGGCCATCAGACTGTTAAACAGCCACCACTAACATTGAGTGGCTGCTGCCAACACACTGACTCAACTCCAGCCACTTTAATAATGGGAATTGATGGGAAATGATGTAAAATATATCACTAGCCACTTTAAACAATGCTACCTAATATAATGTTTACATACCCTACATTATTCATCTCATATGAATATGTATATACTGTACTCTATATCATCTACTGCATCTTTATGTAATACATGTATCACTAGCCACTTTAACTATGCCACTTTGTTTACATACTCATCTCATATGTATATACTGCACTCAATACCATCTACTGTATCTTGCCTATGCCGCTCTGTACCATCACTCACTCATATATCTTTATGTACATATTCTTTATCCCCTTACACTTGTGTCTATAAGGTAGTAGTTTTGGAATTGTTAGCTAGATTACTTGTTGGTTATTACTGCATTGTCGGAACTAGAAGCACGAGCATTTCGCTACACTCGCATTAACATCTGCTAACCATGTGTATGTGACAAATAAAATTTGATTTGATTTGATTTTGAGCGTCTGCACGTTCCGTCTGCTGTCCGCGACCGTTTGATCTATTGGGCCCACACGTCACCCTCCTCTGGTCATCCTGGCATCGGTCGGAGAGTGCTCTGCCTTAGTGGGAAGTACTGGTGGTCCACCTTGGCCAAGGACGTGAGGATTTATGTTTCCTCCTGCTCGGGGTGCGCCCAGTTCAAGGCCCCTAGGAACCTGCCCGGAGGGAAGTTACAGCCCTTACCCATTCCACAACGGCCGTGGTCGCACCTATCGGTGGACTTCCTCACGGATCTTCCTCCCTCACAGGGTAACACCACGATCCTGGTCGTTGTGGATCGGTTCTCTAAGTCCTGCCGTCTCCTTCCTTTGCCCGGTCTCCCTACTGCCCTACAGACTGCGGAGGCCCTGTTTACACACATCTTCCGGCACTACGGGGTGCCTGAGGATATAGTGTCTGATCGAGGTCCCCAGTTCACGTCAAGGGTCTGGAGGGCGTTCATGGAACATCTGGGGGTCTCGGTCAGCCTTACCTCGGGTTTTCACCCTGAGAGTAATGGGCAGGTAGAGAGAGTAAACCAGGATGTGGGTAGATTTCTGCGGTCTTATTGCCAGGACCGGCCAGGGGAGTGGGCGGCGTTCATCCCCTGGGCAGAGATGGCCCAAAACTCGCTCCACCACTCCTCCACTAACCTCTCCCCCTTCCAGTGCATACTGGGGTATCAGACGGTTCTGGCACCTTGGCATCAGTGCCAGATCGAGGCTCCTGCGGTGCACCTGCAATGGGCCGTCAGGCATCGAAACCTGCCCCTCCGCCTGCCCTGCCGGAAGCTGGGCCCGCGGTTTGTGGGGCCATTCAAAGTCCTGAGGAGACTGAACGAGGTTTGCTTCAAGTTACAGCTCCCCCCGATTACCGTATTAACCCCTCGTTCCATGTGTCTCTCCTCAGGCCGGTGGTGGCTGGTCCACTCCAGGAGTCTGAGGTGCGTGAGGTTCCTCTGCCCCCTCTGGACATCGAGGGGGCCCCGGCGTATCCTGTTCGAGCCATACTGGACTTGAGGCGTCGGGCGAGGGGCCTTCAGTACCTCGTGGAGTGGTAAGGGTACAGTCTGGAGGAGAGATTCTGGGTGCCGGTGGAGGACCTTTTGGACCCTTTGTTGCTGCGGGAGTTCCACCGTCTCCATCCGGATTGCCCTGTGCCTCGTCCTCAGGGTCGTGGGGGACATATCAATTGTAGATACAATGCCTCCGGAAAGTATTCAGACCCCTTGACTTTTTACACATTTTGTTATGTTATAGCCTTATTCTAATATGTATTAAATAAACAAAACATCTGAGCAATCTTTACACAATACCCCATAATGAAAAAGGGAAAACACGGTTTTGGAAAAAACAAGAATACCTTGTTATTCAGACCCTTTGCAATGAGACTCAAAATTGATCTCAGGTACATCCTGTTTCCATTGAATATCCTTGAGATGTTTCTACAACTTGATTGGAGTCCACCTGGGGTAAATTCAATTGATTGGACATGATTTGGAAAGGCACACACCTGTCTATATAAGGTCCCACAGATGACAGTGCATGTCAGAGCAAAAACCAAGCCATGAGGTCGAAGGAATTGTCCGTAGAGCTCCGAAACAGGATTGTGTCGGGGCCCAGATCTGGGGAAGGGTTAGGGTTAGGGTTAGGGTTAGGGTTAGGCTAACCCTAACCCTAACCCTACCAAAAAATGCTGCAGCATTGAAGATCCCGAAGAACACAGTGGCCTCCATCATTCTTAAATGGAAGACGTTAGGAACCACCAAGACTCTTCCTAGAGCTGGCCGCCCAGCAAAACTGAGCAATCGGGGGAGAAGGGCCTTGGTCAGGGAGGTGACCAAGAACCCCATGGTCACTGACAGAGCTCTAGATTCCTCTGTGGAGATGGGAAAACCTTCCAGAAGGACAATCCTCTCTACAGGACTCCACCAATCAGGCCCTTATGGTAGAGTGGCCAGACAAATCAAAATCAAATCAAATCAAATCAAATTTTATTTGTCACATACACATGGTTAGCAGATGTTAATGCGAGTGTAGCGAAATGCTTGTGCTTCTAGTTCCGACAATGCAGTAATAACGAACAAGTAATCTAACTAACAATTCCAAAAAAACTACTGTCTTATACACAGTGTAAGGGGATAAAGAATATGTACATAAGGATATATGAATGAGTGATGGTACAGAGCAGCATAGGCAAGATACAGTAGATGATATCGAGTACAGTATATACATATGAGATAAGTATGTAAACCAAGTGGCATAGTTAAAGTGGCTAGTGATACATGTATTACATAAGGATGCAATCGATGATATAGAGTACAGTATCAACGTATGCATATGAGATGAATAATGTAGGGTAAGTAACATTATATAAGGTAGCATTGTTTAAAGTGGCTAGTAATATATTTACATCATTTCCCAACAATTCCCATGATTAAAGTGGCTGGAGTAGAGTCAGTGTCATTGACAGTGTGTTGGCAGTAGCCACTCAATGTTAGTGGTGGCTGTTTAACAGTCTGATGGCCTTGAGATAGAAGCTGTTTTTCAGTCTCTCGGTCCCAGCTTTGATGCACCTGTACTGACCTCGCCTTCTGGATGACAGCGGGGTGAACAGGCAGTGGCTCGGGTGGTTGATGTCCTTGATGATCTTTATGGCCTTCCTGTAGCATCGGGTGGTGTAGGTGTCCTGGAGGGCAGGTAGTTTGCCCCCGGTGATGCGTTGTGCAGACCTCACTACCCTCTGGAGAGCCTTACGGTTGAGGGCGGTGCAGTTGCCATACCAGGCGGTGATACAGCCCGCCAGGATGCTCTCGATTGTGCATCTGTAGAAGTTTGTGAGTGCTTTTGGTGACAAGCCGAATTTCTTCAGCCTCCTGAGGTTGAAGAGGCGCTGCTGCGCCTTCCTCACGATGCTGTCTGTGTGAGTGGACCAATTCAGTTTGTCTGTGATGTGTATGCCGAGGAACTTAAAACTTGCTACCCTCTCCACTACTGTTCCATCGATGTGGATGGGGGGTGTTCCCTCTGCTGTTTCCTGAAGTCCACAATCATCTCCTTAGTTTTGTTGACGTTGAGTGTGAGGTTATTTTCCTGACACCACACTCCGAGGGCCCTCACCTCCTCCCTGTAGGCCGTCTCGTCGTTGTTGGTAATCAAGCCTACCACTGTTGTGTCGTCCGCAAACTTGATGATTGAGTTGGAGGCGTGCATGGCCACGCAGTCGTGGGTGAACAGGGAGTACAGGAGAGGGCTCAGAACGCACCCTTGTGGGGCCCCAGTGTTGAGGATCAGCGGGGAGGAGATGTTGTTGCCTACCCTCACCACCTGGGGGCGGCCCGTCAGGAAGTCCAGTACCCAGTTGCACAGGGCGGGGTCGAGACCCAGGGTCTCGAGCTTGATGACGAGCTTGGAGGGTACTATGGTGTTGAATGCCGAGCTGTAGTCGATGAACAGCATTCTCACATAGGTATTCCTCTTGTCCAGATGGGTTAGGGCAGTGTGCAGTGTGGTTGAGATTGCATCGTCTGTGGACCTATTTGGGCGGTAAGCAAATTGGAGTGGGTCAAGGGTGTCAGGTAGGGTGGAGGTGATATGGTCCTTGACTAGTCTCTCAAAGCACTTCATGATGACGGATGTGAGTGCTACGGGCGGTAGTCGTTTAGCTCAGTTACCTTAGCTTTCTTGGGAACAGGAACAATGGTGGCCCTCTTGAAGCATGTGGGAACAGCAGACTGGTATAGGGATTGATTGAATATGTCCGTAAACACACCGGCCAGCTGGTCTGCGCATGCTCTGAGGGCGCGGCTGGGGATGCCGTCTGGGCCTGCAGCCTTGCGAGGGTTAACACGTTTAAATGTCTTACTCACTTCGGCTGCAGTGAAGGAGAGACCGCATGTTTCCGTTGCAGGCCGTGTCAGTGGCACTTTAGTCTGCCTGGGAGCAAGACATCCTGGTCCGTGACTGGGCTGGGTTTCTTCCTGTAGTCCGTGATTGACTGTAGACCCTGCCACATGCCTCTTGTGTCTGAGCCGTTGAATTGAGATTCTACTTTGTCTCTGTACTGGCGCTTAGCTTGTTTGATAGCCTTGCGGAGGGAATAGCTGCACTGTTTGTATTCAGTCATGTTACCAGACACCTTGCCCTGATTAAAAGCAGTGGTTCGTGCCTTCAGTTTCACACGAATGCTGCCATCAATCCACGGTTTCTGGTTAGGGAATGTTTTAATCGTTGCTATGGGAACGACATCTTCAACGCACGTTCTAATGAACTCGCACACCGTATCAGCGTATTCGTCAATGTTGTTGTCTGACGCAATACAAAACATCTCCCAGTCCACGTGATGGAAGCAGTCTTGGAGTGTGGAGTCAGCTTGGTTGGACCAGCGTTGGACAGACCTCAGCGTGGGAGCTTCTTGTTTTAGTTTCTGTCTGTAGGCAGGGATCAACAAAATGGAGTCGTGGTCAGCTTTTCCGAAAGGGGGCGGGGCAGGGCCTTATATGCGTCGCGGAAGTTAGAGTAACAATGATCCAGGGTCTTTCCACCCCTGGTTGCGCAATCGATATGCTGATAAAATTTAGGGAGTCTTGTTTTCAGATTAGCCTTGTTAAAATCCCCAGCTACAATGAATGCAGCCTCCGGATAAATCGTTTCCAGTTTGCAGAGAGTTAAATAAAGTTCGTTCAGAGCCATCGATGTGTCTGCTTGGGGGATATATACGGCTGTGATTATAATCAAAGAGAATTCTCTTGGTAGATAATGCGGTCTACATTTGATTGTGAGGAATTCTAAATCAGGTGAACAGAAGGATTTGAGTTCCTGTATGTTTCTTTCATCACACCATGTCACGTTGGCCATAAGGCATACGCCCCCGCCCGTCTTCTTACCAGAAAGATGTTTGTTTCTGTCGGCGCGATGCGTGGAGAAACCCGCTGGCTGCACCGATTCGGATTGCGTCTCTCCAGTTAGCCATGTTTCCGTGAAGCAGAGAACGTTACAGTCTCTGATGTCCCTCTGGAATGCTACCCTTGCTCGGATTTCATCAACCTTGTTGTCAAGAGACTGGACATTGGCAAGAAGAATGCTAGGGAGTGGTGCACGATGTGCCCGTCTCCGGAGTCTGACCAGAAGACCGCTTCGTTTCCCTCTTTTTCTGAGTCGTTTTTTTTTTTTGGTCGCTGCATGTGATCCACTCCGTTACACTGGTTGTAAGGCAGAACACAGGATCCGCATCGCGAAAAACATATTCTTGGTCGTACTGATGGTGAGTTGACGCTGATCTTATATTCAGTAGTTCTTCTCGGCTGTATGTAATGAAACCTAAGATGACCTGGGGTACTAGTGTAAGAAATAACACGTAAAAAAACAAAAAACTGCATAGTTTCCTAGGAACGCGAAGCGAGGCGGCCATCTCTGTCGGCGCCGGAAGTAGCTAGAACCCACTCCTCAGTGAAAGGCACATAACAGCCCGCTTGGAGTTTGCCAAAAGGCACCTAAAGACTCTCAGACCATGAGAAACAATATTATCTGGTCTGATGAAACCAAGATTGAACTCTTTGGCCTGAATGCCAAGCATCACGTCTGGAGGAAACCTGCCACCATCCCTATGGTGAAGCATTGTGGTAGCAGCATCATGCTGTGGGGATGTTTTTCAGCGGCAGGGACTGGGAGACTAGTCAGGATCGAGGCAAAGATGAATGGAGCAGAGCGCTCAGGACCTCAGACTGGGGCGAAGGTTCACCTTCCAAAAGGACAACAACCCTAAGCACACAACCAAGATAACACAGGATAATACAAGTCTTTGAATGTCCTTGACTGGCCCAGCTAGAGCCCAGACTTGAAACCGATCAAACATCTCTGGAGAGACCTGAAAATAGCTGTGCAGAGAAGAATGGGATTAACTCCCCAAATACAAATGTTCCAAGTTTATAGAGTCATACCCAAAAAGACTATACTGTAATCGCTGCCAAAGGTGCTTCAACAAAGTACTGAGTAAAGGGTCTGAATACTTATGGAAACGTGATATTTCATTTTAGAATTTTTTTTCTAAATTAGTAAAACATTTCTAAAAACCTGTTTTTGTTTGTCATTATGGGGTATTGTGTGTACTGTAGATTGATGAGGGAAAAAACTATTTATTACATTTTAGAATACGGCTGTAATGTAACAAAATCTGGAAAAAGTCAAGGGGTCTGAATACTTTCAGAAGGCACTGTAAATCAGATAAAAACAACAACTCATTGACGACAAAGTATTCTAGGGTGAAGGGGGGCAAAATCTTGCATGCACTACATTCTGTCAACAGAGAAACATTTGAAAAACGCTATTGACTGCAAAAAAGTCATATTTGTCATCACTGATTGTCTTTCTGACCTTGTTTCATGCTTAAGAATCCAGCCCACTGGTTTCATAAAGCCCCTTAATGTGTTTACACAGCTTCCAAGGAAAACAAAGGTTCTAGCCTGAGCCTTAGATCCAAGCTGGCCTTTCAGGGAGAAAAGGAGGAAGAGGGATAGAGAGAGGGAGGCGGAGAGAAGATTGAGCATAAGATTTGGTTTGCAAGTGCAGGGCCTCCTGGCTCCAATCCACTAACAGCTCATTCTCTCTGCTTGTTTCCTCTCGACATAGGGTCCCTGCACTGTGACCAAGGGACTCCGAGGACTTGGGGTCTGTTACTAATGGGGCTTGTTTCCCATTTGAGAGGTTTATTATCTCTGGCAGAGGAATAATCAAACATTCTCGCTGGCCAGGCCCACTGACTTCATATGCTCGATTTCATATTGTCCGTTTGAGTTTGTGTTACAGGGTGAAAAGTTATGATTAAGCAGACATTTAGACTTAAGCAAGGTGGCTTTATGAATCCAAGGTGACATGTAAATAAAATGATAAATACAGAGCCAACGAGATACTGATATACACTATACACTATATTACCAAAAGTGTGTAGACACCTGCTCATATACCATGTCATTACAAAATCATAGGAGTTAATATGGAGTTGGTCCCCTTTGCTGTTATAACAGCCTCCACTATTCTAGGAAGGCTTTACACTCGATGTTGGAACATTGCTGTGGGGACTTGCTTCCATTCAGCCACAAGATCATTACTGAGGTCGGGTACTGATGTTGGGCGATTAGGCCTCTGTATTAACTCCCCAAATACTGGAACTAAGGGGCCTAGCCCGTACTATGACAGATATTCCATTTTCATGTACCACCATGTTCTATTTTCTAATAATCAATCCACTAAGCATTGGCTTTCATCTCTGTTCAATTTATACTGAACAAAAATATAAAAGCAACATGCAACAATTTCACATATTTATTAGGCCTCGCTCGCAGTTGGAACGCTCGCAGGCGTTCCAATTCATCCCAAAGGTGTTCGATGAGGTTGAGGTCAGGGATCTGTGCAGGGCAGTCAAGTTCTTCCACATCGATCTCAACAAACTATTTATGTATTGACCTCACTTTGTGCACAGTGACATTTTTATGCTGAAACGGGAAAGGGCCTTCCCAAACTGTTGCCAAAAAGTTGGAATAGAATGCAATTGTATGCTGTAGCGTTAAGATTTCCCTTCACTGGAACTAAGGGGCCTAGCCCGTACTATGATAAACAGCCCCAGACCATTATTCCTCCTCCACCAAACTTTACAGTTGGCACTATGCATCAGGCAGCATACTCTTGGCATCCACCAAACCCAGATTTGACCATCATACTGTCAGATGGTGAAGCGTGATTCATCACTCCAGAGAATGCGTTTCCACTGCTCCAGAATCCTCCAGCCGATGTTTGGCATTGCACATGGTGATCTTAGGCTTGTGTGATCTTAGGCTTGGCCATGTAAACCCGATTCATGAAGCTCCCGACAAACAGTTATTGTACTGACGTTGCTTCCAGAGGCAGTTTGGTAGTCAGTAGCGAGTGTTGCAACTGAGGACAGATGATTTTTACACGCTAGGGGCTTCAGCGTCTCGGTGGTTCAGTTTTGTGAGCTTGTGTGGCCTACCACTTCACGGCTGAACCGTTGCTGCTCCTAGACGTTTCAACTTCACAATAACAGCACTTACAGTTGACCAGGGCAGCTCTAGCAGGGCAGAAATTTGACGAACTAACTTGTTGGAAAGGTGGCATCCTATGACAGTGACACGTTGAAAGTCATTGAGCTCTTCAGTAAGGCCATTCTACTGCCAATGTTTGTCTATGGAGATTGTATGGCTGTGTGCTTGATTTTATATACCTGTCAGCAACGGGTGTGGCTGAAATAGCCAAATCCACTTATTTGAAGGGGTGACCACATACTTTTGTATATATAATGTATGTTTAGAATGTCACTTCCAAATGGACTACATGAGTTTCAGTGCACACAACTCAAGTCCCTGTTAAATGTATGAAGCAGAGTTGAGATGATAATGTCAACAGCTGGCATATGGTAAAGGTCCAGTGAATAATGGTAGCACCACACAATCAACTTACCGTTGCCAAGAAATGTGTAGAAACATAACCTATTTACATCCCATTTCTGTCAATCAACATGATTTGTCATCAGGAATGTTATTATTAGTTACAGTTAGCCAATGTGTTGGTACATAATTTGTGTGTGTCATCTGTGCGTGTGTGAGGGGAGAAGACAGGATTAAAAATAAGTGTTTGATGAGTAATCAGCTAAATGTACCTCATCCGAGCCACACATGACTCTTGGATAGAATGCTAAACATGGTCAGTTCCTTTTTCACATTGGAAAGCAGCAGCGGTATCACTAATACTCCTCATAATAACAAGTTATGTAATTTGTCTGACAGGTATTCCATTTTCATGTACCACCATGTTCTATTTTCTAATAATCAATCCACTAAGCATTGGATTTAATTTCTGTTCAATTTATACTGAACAAAAATATAAAAGCAACATGCAACAATTTCAAATATTTATTAGGCCCTAATCTACGGATTTCACGACTGGAAATACAGATGTGCATCTGTTGGTCTCTGTGCTTTCAAATTGCCATCGATAAAATTGAATTGTGTTTGTTTTCCGTAGCTTATCCCTGCCCATACCATAACCCCACCATGGGGCACTCTGTTCACAATGTTGACATCAGCAAACCGCTCGCCCACACGACGCCATACAAGTGGTCTGCGGTTGTGAGGCCGGTTGGACATACTGCCAAAGTCTCTAAAACAACATTGGAGGCAGCTTACGGTAGAGGTTAATATTAAATTAACAGCTCTACCATTCCTGCAGTCAGCATGCCAATTTCACACTCCCTCAAAACTTGAGACATCTGTGGCATTGTGTAGTGTGACAAAACTGCACCTTTTAGAGCCTTATATTGTCCCTGGCACAAGGTGCACCTGTGTAATGATCATGCTGTTTAATCAGCTTCTTGATATGCCACACCTGTCAGGTGTATGGATTATCTTGGCAAGGATAAATTATCACTAACAGGGACTTAAAGAAATTTGTGCATAACATTTTAGAGAAATAAGCTTTTTGTGTGTATGAAGAATTTTGTGGATCTTTTATTTCAGCTCATGAAACATGGGACCAACACTTGTCCAGTGTAGTTTGAAAGGTCAATCTGATTCATAGAGGTTGACATCAGCAAAGAATCCACTGCATCCATGATGCAACAATTAACAAAATGTCCACATCATTTTAAAGATAACACAAAATGTAAGTATTGCTCATCTCTACCATATCAGTGTTGTGTATTGTGTTGAGAACAAGCCAGTTATGAGCTGTCATTTTCCAAACACTAGTTTTCGATGAGAGATACAGTGTGTAAGTCTAGGAGGATCATATCATTCATTCATTCTGCACCAGGCCTACAGCCATCCCCACAGATTTTAAAGATCTCACCCTGACCTGTGAACTTCCTGCCTGGACAATTGCAAAGTTTTTTTCTTTCTCTTTTCTATGATCCATCCACAACACTTTCATTCATTATGAGATTTTGAACTTGTCAACCTTTTCATGGGAACTGAGAGAAAGGAGAAGGGACTGTCTCACCAATTGCCCCCCCAAAAGGGACAAAGCAGCCCCTCATAAGAATCTCATTCAAAATGCAGTTTTGTGAATGGATCAACAATTATAGGGCATTCAAAGGTTCGTTTGGAAACAGTGTAGAGTAGACAGACATGAATAAAATAGAAAAAGTCTACAAAGGACTTGCCTACCATGAATCCTGTCTTATTATGTTCTCGAAATGTTGACAGTATTGCAATTACAATGTAGCAACTACAGTGCATACTATATGATTTTATGGGCAAAACTCTCTTACTAAAAAGTTCTGTCACTCAAAGAAGGGGGATGGATATATATTTTTATGTAACATTTTGGATATTTAATTTCAAGTTTTCACAATCTACCAAAAATCTTTGTTATACTCGTACCCATACCCTACTAACAATCTTTGCTAGTCAGGTACATTATTATAACTGTAGCAGGGGAGACACTCAGTGGGCACCAGTGAGTATTGCATGTTTATGTGACACATCCAAAAACAGGCATTTGTGTGTGTTACAGGCCAAGGCTTCCCAAACTCGGTCCTGGGTCTCCTAAACTATTTGTTTGCCCTATGCACAGCTGATTCAAATAATCACAGCTCAATGATGAGTTTGAATCAGCTGTGTAGTGTAGGGAAAAAAACTAAACACACCCAGGGGGGGGCTCCAGGACCAGGTTTGGGAAATCCTGTTATAGGATATGTTTTTATATATTCCCAAATAATATGTCCTGATAACTTGACATCAACTTCTAAAAATCATGACTTCCCAATGCCTCTTAATTGCACAGTATTGTGGTCATTTAACAATTAAAACAGCCCATACATTCATTTTTGTTATTTTATGTGACAGCTCATTACACACACACACACACACACACACCTTGGTGTGCATGGATGACCAAAACTCCAACCACTACACACAGAATATGAAAGGGCACTGGACAAAGGGCTGACGTCAAATGAACAGTATTTTGTGACGCACTGCTCATGTGAAATGAGAGCGACCTATTAATTTTCAACAAGACTAGCCTGTTCTCTCCATCTGCAACCTTTAAACTACTCACAGATTTGCATGCCGGATGAAAGATTTCAATTTCCACTCTATACACTTCTGTGAATGATCATGCTTAAGTGCTTTATTGATGTAGAGTAATATGGTGTTTCAAGTACAGTAGTAGCTTAATATCCCACCATCAATACTGCTCTTGAATCTCTAAATGTCACAAAAGATGACTGAAAAGACAGAAATAAATCCACACTACAAAAACTACAGAACATATGGTTGTTCTCCCTATGTACACAGGAAATCAATCATTTTCACATCTGAAAACAACAGTTTGAGGAATTTGTTCTTTAATCTTCATGTCACACATCAAACCATCAAGTTTAAACAAAGGTAGTACAATTGTTCACAGTATTGGATTTTGCAGTGTTAGACTACAGTGTTTCAAGTGAAGGCACAAAACAAAATAATATTCTTGCAAATAAACCCACCTACCTACAAACATAAACCAGGGAGACTAGACTTGAAATATAACAGTAGCACATAATTAAACTAACTTTATCTCTGGTCATATTCAATACCTGAATCCTCCTCTCTCTTTCTGATTGTCCAGTGCTAGCAACAATCTCCTTAGGAGACCCATAAGCCCCAAAGTGCTCTTTACTCAATTGGGCAACTCAGTTGCCATTAAAATACATCTCGTTCTGCTACAAAAGATAAACATAAATATATAAAGATAAAATATAAGGAGCATGCTCTCATAATAGACAATAGCTATGCGCCTAATGCAAATTACTATCAAAAAAGAACGTCTGCTAAATGATGGAAATGTAGCCAAATTGTATCTATGATCCTATGCTATCCATTCATGTTTTTGGTATCTTTATAACTGAGAATTAACCATTGATATCAGGCCACACCCAGCCATGATTATAGACACCTGTGTGTCCTTTGACACTATATAAACTAGTCACACAGCAGTGTTTGTCATTATACCCTGATGAAGACAGCTTGTCTGTCCAAACGTTGGTTATTAGGTTATTATTGCATCCGAGTTCCTAGAGTGTCCTTTAATTTTCAAGTGTTCTACTCTGCTAGCCAGCATCTCGCCTAAATAGGTGTGCGTTTCTTTCGCCTCTAAATGACGTAAATGTAACTATAAAGCTATGTCAATTCAGGAGGTCCATTTTGAAAATAAAACTTTTTTTCTGAATTTAGACTTCAACCGTGGTCTATACAGCAGCACCATGTAAATAACAGTAACTATAAAAAGATTGGCTATATTCATGCATTTGCTACATTGCCTTCATTTCCCCATAAAACTACATTCCCCTTTGAGACATCCAGTAGCTGTATACAAAATATCAACACCATTAACAAAACATACAGTTACAACAAATACCAAAGAGATGTTTTATTTTGATTTATTTCTAATACATTCTCATGGCTTGATGGAGTACAATGACTTGTAAACATAGATACTACATCACAGCCAATTAGGATTCATGATTTCATAAAACAGGATTTCATTCAAATGTACCCTAACATTTTACTTGACACCCAGTGTCATAACACGATCATAACATTGTCATAACACTGTCATTACATATTTAGACCTGTTGTAACATACAGTGCATTCGGAAAGTATTCAGACCCCTCGACTTTTCCCCAAAAAGTTTACGTTACAGCCTTATTCTAAAATTGATTAAATGTTTTCCTCATCTATCAACACACAATACCCCAGAATAAGGCTGTAAAGTAACAAAATGTGGAAAAAGTCAAGGGGTCTGAATAGTTTCTGAATACACTGTATATTGCGTTATTTTATAGCTAGTTATGACACCTACATTAGTTCCAAAACCCACCACATAAGGCAAAACATTCCATTACACCCTAGCATACATGTCAACAGTATATATGTGTGTTTTTTAATTGACCATATCAAAATTATCATTGTAATTGCGCACACATTGATGTCAGACATGCACCTACAACAATGCTCTGTTGATGATGACTGGGATGGATGCAGGAACTGATTTCAGGAGCAGGACAAGACACCCACGTTTTGACTGATGACTGATATAAGGTCATGTACATGATTGGCCTATCTGGCTTATAGGAGTCTGATGGTCATAATGCTTTTTGACAGTGTCATAAAGTGTGTTTTCTTAGTCCAAGTAAAGTGACACAGGATGCCCATAATGCTTCATGAAATTGTCAAAGTGTATTTGATGAAAAAACATGACTAAAGAATTTATAACAACAAAGGATTTACGAAACAAACTTTCAAACTAAAGGAAACTTCTTGGCAGGTTAAAACTAATTTGAATAACGCTATATGTCACAACAGGTGTAAATATATGGGCCATGACAGTGTTATGACCACATTATGACAAGTTATGTCAGCTGTTATGACATTATGACTGTGTTATGACACTGGGTGTCAAGTAAAGTGATACCAAATTTATATTTTGCTTCATTCATCTAGTTTCCATTTATTTTTTACAAGAGAAAGGATGACCCTTCACACCTCAATTTAAATTTGTAATATTTTTTTTAATATGCGTGCTTGTTAGGCCTGAAACAAAAAAAATGCCTCTGACCTACCAGATCAAAGTGTTTTGGTTGATGAAACAAATCTCAGGCCTTTAATTCAAAGTATGCATCTCTGTATATTAAAAAAGAGGAACGTGATATGGAGCCTTAACGCCTGTTATGAAATGGCAAGCATGATCAGCCTGTTGTTGACGACCACAGCTTTAGGCTCTATGCTTGTCAGACACAGCTGCATTCTCAGGCACCAGGATGTTTTAATTCCATAGACTTCTCC
This sequence comes from Oncorhynchus tshawytscha, assembly GCF_018296145.1. Classification (NCBI taxonomy): domain Eukaryota; kingdom Metazoa; phylum Chordata; class Actinopteri; order Salmoniformes; family Salmonidae; genus Oncorhynchus; species Oncorhynchus tshawytscha. Next base: position 76,308,398 of record NC_056434.1, on the reverse strand, counting down.
TGGAACTCACTACTGTTCCTCAGTTCACAAACCTAGGCCTAATGTACAGTATATGATTTGTGAATAATTGAATTACACTAATATATACGGTTAGGTGCAGAAGCGCAATATAGACCTGTATACCTGGGCTGGAATAAAATACTACTTTGTATCAGCTGTTCTGTGCCCTTGGAGGCCATAGTATGCTGGTTTTAAACAATTCCACCACCTAGTAAAAACATTTTTTAAAACATTGTTTTCTTAGATTGACACTAATCAACAGTATGACATACTGTAATACTAATTAAAATAAAAACAATAAGGATACCTAGAAATACCTATCCATCAAGTTACTATAGTACTTCAAAAGTTGCAACTAGGACAGTAGTAGCCTCTAGGACAGAGACTTCATTGACCGCTGATTTGTAGTCAACACCATAGAACCCTCCAAGCTCATCACTAAGCTCAGGTCCCTGGGACTGAACACCTCCCTCTGCAAATGGATTGACTTCCTGACGGTCCGCCCCCAGGTGGTGAGGGTAGGCAACAACACATCTGCCATGCTGACCCTCAATACAGTGGCAACTCAGGGGTGCATGTTTAGTCCCTTCCTGTACTCCCTGTTCACCCACGACAATGTGTCCGTGCCCAACTCCAATATTAAGTTTGCTGATGACACGACAGTGGTTTGACCTGATCACCGACAACGATGAGACAACCTAGCGGGCCAAGAGCTTCAAGTTCCTCGGTGTCCACATCATTAAGGAATTATCATGGTCCATACACACCAACACAGTCGTGAAGAAGGCAAGACAACACCTCTTCCCCCTCAGGAGGTTGAAAAGATTTGGCAAGGGCCCTCAGACCCTCAAAAAGTTCTACAGCTGCACCATTGACAGCATCTTGACTGGCTGCATCACCACTTGGTATGGCAACTGCTTGGCATCGGACCACAAAGCGATACAGAGGGTAGTGCGTACAGCCCAGTACATCACTGGGGCCGAGCTCCCTGCCATCTAGGATCTCTATACCAGGACATGTCAGAGGAAGGCCCTAAAAATTGTCATAGCCTTCAGTCACCCAAGTCAAATTGTTTTCTCTGCTAACACACGGCAGGTCTGGAACCAACAGGACCCTGAAGAACTTCTAACCCAAACCACAAGACAGCTAAATAGTTAGTCCGGGTAGTTATTGATTATCTGCATTGATCCTATTTGCGCTCATCACATACGCCTCTTCTACCGTTTATCATCTATCCTGTTGCGTAGACACTTTATCCATACCTATATGTACATATCTACATCAATTACATTGTACCCCTGCACATAGACCCAGTACTGGTACCCTGTGTATATAGCCAAGTTATTGTTACTCATTGTGTATTTATTAATTTGTCTATTTTTTCCCCCTCTCTGCATTTTTGGGAAGGGTCCATAAGTAAGCAATGCACTGTTAGCCTACACCTGTTGTTTACAAAGCATGTGACAAAATAAGATTTGAGAATGGAGCAAAAACCAGCGTACACATGGCCATAAAGACTTTGATACAACCCTGCTCAGTATTAGCTATACATTGAGTAAATACATATCATATATACATTCATTTCTCTACCCTGGTCAGGTTACCTAGACCTCAAATCCAACTGATCTGCTGCCCTGGGTCCAGACTTCATCTCTGTGATCAGGTCTGAAGTAGCTAGAGTGACCCACTTTCCGCCCTAATAGGGAGGGGTGCGTTCTACCTTCCTGGGGACAGGACTGTGACAGCTGACAACCCGCTGACCTAGAATCAGAGGACAGCTCAACAAACGTCAGACACGAAACCAATGCTTCAACAAACAGCAGGCAAAGATGACAGACTCAGGATTAGTGGAGAAGATAAAACGTCTCACGTGTAGAATCATTACTAATGAATGAGGTTGACAAAATCTCATTGGCGACAAGGGATCCCTATGCATAATTTATATGTAACCATGTACTAACCTTTGAAACTGGAAATGTAGGATTATAATCAAAGTGAGACACTAAGCCATGGCCAAAAACACATGGGCCTGGTATGGAAAGTGTAGATCATGTATATCAACAGTATAAAGATCTAGTACACAAACTTGCCTGCTTTTGGGGATTCTATGAGGTCTGTTTTCAGCTGTCTGGTGCTGCAAGGGAGATGAAAAGGATGTCAGGTATTTTTACTGTTGACACTCAAGCTCAAAAGCTGATATTATCCCATTCTGAAATGTTTTGTAAATTATCATGTTTCCCTTCTTTTTTTAGATCAGTAGGGAGGGAGGAAGAAAACACATTTGAATAGGCTGTCTGTATATTCTGTTTATTGTGACAGCACCATTTCAAATTCCTGTATAGGCAAATGTATTTGGCAAATAAAGGTGATTCTGATTCTTCTCAATTCCCAAATGGAATCTGGGATGGCAATTAGGATCAACAGTTCTCACAAGGTTTCAAATGTGTAACAATTATGATCTCTTCTACTCTCTCCCTGACAGTCTTTCCATGACCATTCATGACAAGTGTAAAACCAAAAATGTAATAACAGCTACCACAGAAAAGATATCTGCCATTGTAAACATATTGCCATCAGTAGTAAAGAAAAAGGTGTGATATTGTACAGTACCATGTAATCTGTGTAGTTTGGTGGACTGGGGGAGCTCTGATAGTACTCCAGTAGCCTCTCAGCCAGGGCGATGCGTTTGAGCAGGTTCTCAATGAAACATTGGATCCGAACTTTACCACATATCTCATGCTGGGTGGCAGCCTCAAGGAAATTCTGAATGGTGATGACTTCTCTAAATAAATAAAAAACAGATACAAATTGAAAACATGAAGGAAGCATTGAGGAGAGTAGCGAGTAACATACTAACGAATGTTGCTACTGCAATGATTACAGTCTTACTCCACTTGAAACAGCATCAATATAAGGAGTTACCAGATTAGTGTATTGGTAACTGTTGTCCACCATTTGACCTCAGGGTTAAGATTGTGACTAAAAATACAGTAAGGAAAGGTTTAGGTTAAGATTGAGTTACTGGCTCACTCACTGTTCTCGCCTCTCCAGCTCGTACTCTGACTCCTTCAGCTGCTCCTTCAGCGTGGCAATCACCATCACAGCCACGTCCGCCTGCCGGCTCAGCGCCCGCTCCTTCTCCTGTGCCTCCTGCCTCTCCTGCGCCAGGTGCTGGGAGAGGGCACACTCACACAGCAGCTCTGTGTCCGTCTTGGCAAGCTCCGTGGTAACCCTGTGCAGCCTCCTCTGCATGGTGCTGTCCACCACCCGTAGGACCTTGGCCAGCCTGCGCCGGAGCGACATCTCCTCGGTACAGACATTCCGCTCTGGAAACACTACCTCAAGCTTGCTGCTTGGGTCTGGAGGTTCGTCAAATGGAAAGGGGGAAGGGACATGATATGTCCCAGGGCTGGACTTGTGGATTTTGAGACCATCTTTACTGGCCTCTTCCTCCTCCTCCTCCTCTTCATTCTCAGTCTTTATCTCCTCAGCTGCCTGCGTCCCCACACGGGGCATACAACACCTCTCTATGCAGATAGTGACCTCTCGTGTGTCACTCAGGGAGCGTCCGTGCAGGGCTCTCTCTGGGTGGGAATACACCCTGCGGGTCGGAAGGCTCAGCTCGTGCATGGTGTGGTAGTAACTGTGGCTGTATTCCAGGTGGGCTCTCAATGAGGCCAGACTACGGAACCTCTTATGCTCCCCACACCGAGGGCACCTGAATGGGAGCTGGGGGTCAGCAGATGCCCCACGAGCCTGTCCATTCTCAGTGAAGTGAGAGGTCCTCCTGGCACATACCTTCTGCTGCATTTCACCTACGCCAAACACATAATGGCTGATATGACTTATGATAAGGCGAACACCTCATGCTTACAGCACTCAGCTATATTACTGCAAAGGATTAATACTCATATTATAGTAGGCTATGCTATCAAATCAATCCTACATTTGTTTGAATCAAAACCATTGACTATGTTTGTCCCTATAAAAATGCTCCTCAATCAATGTCACCTAACAGACAAATACCTTCGTAAAATAAAAAGGCCTGCAGATCCCCATCAACAACCAGCCAACAATAGATGACAGTGACATGGGTTGCTGTTACCTGGTCTGAGCATTTCATGTTATTCTGTATGTAAATCCGAGACACTCCATTTAGTATATGTTCCGATTTGTATGTGTTAATTTGTGGATGTCCATCACCAATTTCATATATGTTACAAATTACAATTCGTATTATGTTACGAATTTGCAAAACGTATGGTATGTTACAAATTCTAGCTAGGTGACTAGTTGGCTAACGTTAGCTAGCTGGCTAACTTTACCTAGTCTAGGAGTTCGAAATCGGGGTTAAGTTTAGGAGTTAGGTTAAAAGGTTAAGGGAAGGGTTACGGTTAGGAGAAGGGTTAGCTAACATGCTAAGTAAGTGCAAAGTAGATAAAAAAGTAGTAAGTAGTTGAAAAGTTTAAATGTTAAAGTTGTCCTTGATGAGAGTTGAACTCGCAACCATTGGGTTGCTAGACGTTAGCTATATATACACCCACAAATCCATCCTACTTTTGTTTTTGTCTTACTCACCGGGAACATGCCCGATGTTCTCCGCTGGTGCCAATAAAATAATTGAACAAACAGTAGCCTAAGTTAAGAATTTTGCTGAATAGAAAGATTGTCAGAATCAGTCTCAACGTCAACAGTGAAGAGGCGACTCCGGGATGCTGGCCTTCTAGGCAGAGTTGCAAAGAAAAAGCCATATCTCAGACTGGCCAATAAAAATAAAAGATTAAGATGGGCAAAAGAACACAGACATTGGACAGAGGAACTCTGCCTAGAAGGCCAGCATCCCGGAGTCGCCTCTTCACTGTTGACGTTGAGACTGGTGTTTTGCGGGTACTATTTAATGAAGCTGCCAGTTGACGCTGCCAGTTGTTTCTCAAACTAGACACACTAATGTACTTGTCCTCTTGCTCAGTTGTGCACCGGGGGCCTCCCACTCTTTCTATTCAGCTTAGAGACAGTTTGCACTGTTCTATGAAGGGAGTAGTACACAGCATTGTACAAGATCTTCAGTTTCTTGGCAATGTCTCTCACATGGAATAGCCTTCATTTCCCAGAACAAGAGTAGACTGACGAGTTTCAGAAGAAAGCACGTTGTTTCTGGCCATTTTGAGCCTGTAACCAAACCCACAAATGCTGATGCTCCAGATTCTCAACTGGTCTAGAGAAGGCCAGTTTTATTGCTTCTTTAATCAGAATAACAGTTTCAACTGTGCTAACATAACTGCAAAAGGGTTTTCTGATCAATTTGCCTTCTTAAAAATGATAAACTTGGATTAGCTAACACAATATGCCATTGGAACACAGGAGTGATGGTTGCTGATAATGGGCAACTGTACACCTATGTAGATATTCCATAAAACATTTTTTTTAAATGTTACAATAGTCATTTACAAAATTAACAATGTCTACACTGTATTTCTGATCAATTTGATGTTAATTTAATGGACCAATTTTTTTGCTTTTCTTTCAAAAACAAGGACATTTCTAAAGTGACCTCAAACTTTTGAACGGTACTGTAAGTATTCAGACCCTTTCCTATGAGACTTGAAATTGAGATCAGGTGCATCCTGTTTCCAAGGTTCATCATCCTTGAGATGTTCCTACAACTTGATTGGAGTCCACCTGTGGTAAATTCAATTGATTGGACATGATTTGGAAAGGCACAAATCTGTCTAAAGAAAAGGTCTAACAGTTGACAGGGCATGTCAGAGCAAAAACCAAGCCATGAGGTTGAAGGAATTGTCCATAGAGCTCAGAGACAGGACTGTGTCGAGGCACAGATCTGGGGAAGGGTACCAAAACTTTCTCCAGCATTGAAGGTAGCGAAGAACACAGTGGCCTCCATCAGTCTGAAATGGACGGAGTTTGAAACCACCAATGCTGGCCGCCCAGACAAACTGAGCAATTGGGGGAGAAGGGCCTTGGTCAGGGAGGTGACCAAGAACCTGGCCATCACTGAGAGAGCTCCAGAGTTCCTCTGTGGAGATGGGAGAACCTTCCAGAAGGACAACTATCTGCAGCACTCCACCAATCAGGCATTTGTGGTAGAGTGGCCAGACAGAAGCCACTCCCTCAGTAAAAAGGCACGTGACAGCCAAAGGCACCTAAAGGACACTCAGACCATGAGAAACAAGATTCTCTGGTCTGATTAAACCAAGATTGAACTCTTTGGCCTGAATGCCAAGAGTCACATCTGGAGGAAACCTGGCACCATCCCTACGGTGAAGCGTGGTGGTAGCATCATGCTGTGGGGAGGTTTTTTAGCGGAAGGGATTGGGAGACTAGTCAGGATTGAGTGAAAGATGAACGGAGCAAAGTATAGCGATCCTTGATGAAAACCTGCTCCAGAGCGCTCAGGACCTCAGACTGGGGTGAAGGTTCACCTTCCAACAGGACAACGCAGGAGTGGCTTCGGGAAAAGTCTATGAATGTCCTTGAGTGGCCCAGCCAGAGTCCGGACTTGAACCCAATATAACGTCTCTGGTGTGATCTGAAAATAGCTGTGCAGCGACGCTCCCCATCCAACCTGACTGAGCTGGAGAGGAGTTGCAGAGAAGAATGGGAGAAACTCCCCAGATACAGGTGTGCCAATCTTGTAAAGTCATACCCAAGAAGACTCAAGGCTT